>NC_083717.1:99316424-99633269 GCF_028564815.1 Eubalaena glacialis | reverse complement strand
TCCACAACAAGAGAAGCCACCGCAATGAGAAGCCCGCGCACAGCAATGAAGAGTAGCCCCTGCTCACCCCAACTAGAGAAAGCCCACGTGCAGCAACAAAGACCCAAAGCAGCCAAAAATTTTAAAAAGTAAATAAATTAAAAAAAATAAAAAATAAACGGGACCTAATTGAACTTAAAAGCTTTTGCACAGGAAAGGAAACCATAAACAAAACAAAAAGACAACCTACAGAATGGGAGATAATATTTGCAAATGATGCGACTGACGAAGGATTAATTTCCAAAATATACAAACAGCTCATACAATTCAATTAAAAACACCCAATCAAAAAATGGGCAGATGACCTAAATAGACATTTCTCCAAAGAAGACATACAGATGGCCAACAGGCACATGAAAAAATGCTCAACATTGCTAATTATTAGAGAACTGCAAATCAAAACTGCAATGAGGTATCACCTCACACCAGTCAGAATGGCCATCATGAAAAAGTCTGCAAATAACAAATGCTGGAGAAGGTGTGGAGAAAAAGGAACCCTCCTACACTGTTGGTGGGAATGTAAATTGGTGCAGCCACTATGGAAACAGTATGGAGTTTCCTTTCAAACCTAAAAATCGAGTTACCATATGATCCAACAATCCCACTCCTGGACATTTGTCCAGAGAAAACTATAATTTGAAAAGATACACGCACCCCAGTTTTCACAGCAGCACTATTTACAATAGCCAAGACATGGAAGCAACCTAAATGTCCATCGTCAGATGAATGGTTAAAGAAGATGTGGTACATATATGCAATGGAATATTACTCAGCCATTAAAAAGAATGAAATAATGCCATTTGCAGCAACATGGATGGAGCTAGAGATTATCATAGTAAGTGAAGTAAGTCAGACAAAGAAAAATATATGATATCGCTTATATGTGGAATCTAAAAAAAACAGATACAAATGAACTTATTTACAAAACAGAAAGATACAGACATAGAAAACAAACATACAGTTACCAAAGGCGAAAGGGGGTTGAGATTAACATATACACACTACTGTATATGAGATAGATAGCCATCAAGGACTTACTGTATAGCACGGGGAACTATACTCAATATTTTGTAATAACCTTTAAGGAAAAAGAATCTGAAAACATATATATATATATAACTGAATCACTGTGCTGTACACCTGAAACTAACAAAACATTGTAAATCAATTCTACTTCAATAAAAAATTTTAAAAAGACTAAAGTCAAAAAAAACCCCAAAAGGTATGAGTCTGCATCCTGGCCTCAATAGTTACCATATATATGACATTGGGGAAAACATTTATTCCCTTTATTTTCAATACTGACACAAATAATAACACCTATATTATAAGCTATTATAAAATGTAAAAATGCTAATAATTATAAAAGCCCCTGATTTCACATTGTTTATTTTGCTTACTTTTATTAGATCTGCCAATGTATATACGTGATAAATATGCCTTGAATAAAATTAATGAATAATATTTAAAAATAATTGAAAGCATAAATGGATAGTTATTCTCTTCAGGATAAAAGGTGAGGTGGGTTTATTAGATAGTGGATGCAAGCAGCACAGGGAAGGCTTGAGAGGAAACAGCTGAGGTGAACCTATGTTTATGAGGATTTGGGGAGGAGAGGGACTCCTCGTTCACTGCTCAGTAAAAGAGGGACTTTAGAAGAAAAGAATGTCTGTTGGGAACTCATGAAGTTAAGAATCAGGTGTGGGTGGTATAAACTAATTTTCATCTACCAAGAGAAAAATTAAGAAATTCTGCAGGTGACTGCATTTCCTGTGGAAAGGGGCTGAGGTTGGAAAAGGTTCATGCAGGGCTTAGACAGAAGCAGGCTACCTGGGTGAGGGCTAAGTGGTGTCTGTGACCATGATGAGCACGGCTCAGGAAGCTGTAAGTCCAAAATGTCCTCGTTAATAAGCTATGTGGTTGACCGTCCTTATGGTGAGTGAGATGGAGGGGGTATGAACACAGACGGGATGGAGTTTATCAGAGCATAGGAAGATATAAGCAGGACATGTGGTGTTTGTATGTCCATTGTTTTCTAAGTGCCAGTGTTTGTATTATAGGCGAAGACTGAACACCAAACACCCCTTGGAGAAATCAAACGAGATTATCTAAAGGTACAGAGGAAAGTCAGTTCAGTGAGGATACACGGCAGACAGACCAGGGCAGAAGGAGGTGCAGACAGCCACCCCAAAATCCTTACCCACAGGGGCACCTAGATATGGTGAGGGAGGGAGGAAAGAGAAGTCATGTCTCAGCCACCTCCCTCCAAGTTCAGCGTTTTTACCTATGACCCTGGTAATGCCACCTCTGAGGTGTGGGGCCCTCGACTGACTCTGCTGCTGAGTAGACAGTAGGACCACAGGGTTTGTGCTCAGGCACAGACAAGGTCTCATGTATCACCCTCCACCTCCCCGTGCTAGCAAAGCTGTTCCAAGCACATTATCCAGACTCCTCTGTGGGGCAGGACAACAGGCTCTTCAGATTACAGGGTTTATGTCACAGTGTTTATACATGGACCACACGGCCAAGTGCAAATTCCCCTTAGTAACATGTAAGCATGGCAGTTCTGCAACTTCAAAAAATTTCCACTCGAGTAGCTTTAAATTGATAGCCATTTTTCTTGGAGATAATCAGAAAAAGGAAGTGGAGTTTGGGAATTAAAAAGAGTGGAGAGCAGAGAAGGAGTAGAGGTTTTCTGCAGTGCAGCTATGGGAGACATGAAGAAAGCCAATGCATTAGTCTGTGTTTTGGCCGTGTTTACAGGGCAGGAGCCAGAACGTATATAAAAGTTGCCCATCCTGTGTGCTCTGGTGAGGAGCTGCCATAGGCAGAGCTAAAGTGATAGAACCCTTAACTTCGGGGCTCGAGAGCTAACCTGCTCAGGTCCGCTAGGGAAGTTAAAATAGATCTTCCAGAGCTTTCCCACATGAGGATTACCCATTATCCCATGTCTCCAAGGCCAGAGTGGAGTTCAGAGACACAGATCATGACATCAGAAAGGAACCAAACATTTGGGCAGAGGAATAAACAGAAAATATGTACATTATAGCAGGAAAGTAAAATATATTTATAAACATCTTTTTGATAACTGCAAATGAGGGAGAATCTGGTGTGCAGGGGATAGAAGATGGAAGGAATTGAACAGTGCTCAATTGTGCAAATTCAAGATGCATAACATATTTCTGGTGTTAGCTTTATTTTAGTTGTTATTTTTTCCCTTAGTTTGGTGAAGTAAATATTGTACACGTTTTCGTGTGTTTACTACAACTTTGGTTCTTCCTCGCCACTTCTGTACTAAAATTCTGTTTCTCAACTGCAAATTGTCCTACTATGGGTGTCTTCTGAACACATAACCCTCAAAGATGGGGAGTGGCTACTATAACCTACATAACTGTTCTTGCCCTGGGCTACGGTGGCCATCTTCTCACTAGCTCCTCTCTATCCAAGTTGCAGCTGGCTCCTAAACGGATGACTTTGCCTTAATGAGGTTGTTCAGTAAATGCCTGTGAGGACATATTGCCATAGGAGACCCTGGGCTAAAAGAGCTCAGCTCTGGCTGAGTAGATAATGCTGTGGGCTAAGCACTAGCCAAACCCACACATTTGTGACGGATTCCAAGGTCCCATTTAAACTTTAAAAGAAAGGCCCTGAAATAATGGCAGTTCTGTGAAATGAAGACAGAATTATTATATGAATAAATTATTTACTTGATATATATTTCAGGAAGAAAATCTTATTTTCAAATCAAAATACTCTCTACTAAGTCAAATATACTTTTGATATAATTCAAGATAATATTCAAATTACCCTAAGTTTTGGACAAGTTTTTCTCTTCCTAGCAACTATAAAAGCAAAAAACAGGGCTTCCCTGGTAGCGCAGTGGTTGAGAATCTGCCTGCCAATGCAGGGGACATGGGTTCGAGCCCTGGTCTGGGAAGATCGCACATGCTGCGGAGCAACTGGGCCCATGAGCTACAACTACTGAGCCTGCGCGTCTGGAGCCTGTGCTCCACAACAAGAGAGGCCGCGATAGTGAGAGGCCCACGCACCGCGATGAAGAGTGACCACCGCTTGCCGCAACTAGAGAAAGCCCTCGCACAGAAACGAAGACCCAACACAGCCAAAAATAAATATTAAAAAAAAAAAATCAAAAAACAAAAATCCAGATGCTTCTATTTCTATTCCAGGGAATTAATTTGACCAACTAGCCAAAATTTTGTCCTGTATGGAAACATCATGCTATACAAAGGACTGAAATTCTTATTAATTAATAGATTTCAGGCCTCTAGCTTTCTTACCTTCCACTACCTCATTCTATAATTAAAGCAGAAAGTAAGTAATTTGTATACTCTTTATTCACAAACTCGGATCTACAAATTTTAAGTGCTTAGAGGACAAGCAGAATACTATTTTTCTGCTCTGACCTTTAGAGCTTTTGTGTGTATCATAAAGCACATTGGTCTGTCCATATGTTTTGAGGAATTACTGGTCAATTAAAAACTTGAACCCAAACTTCAACTCAGTTAAATGTTAGTTAATAAAGAGCTACCATTTAAAATCAATGTGTTCTTTAGGGGGCGCCAACATCTCAGTTATCCTGAGACAGAGGCTCTGACTTGGCAAAGAACAAAATAGGCAAGACAGAAGTGATACACACAGCAAGCCAAGTGTGACTAAGGACAAGCAATTTAAAACAAGATCACTTACGAAAATTAGGCTTTATCTAACTGGAGTAAATCAGGAAAGTGAAGAAGGGAAGGTTGGTGATGAACTAGGGATGCCAGCCCAGAAGTCTCCTGACATTAAGGAGAACAGTAGAGACCTCCTTCCCACAATGCGGGCCGGCCTGTAACACCAGGTAAGGGAGATGTTACATTGACTGACTGACTGACTGACTGACTGACTGAGAGAGGGAGGATTTCTCACCACTGAGGAGAGACCAAGTGAGTTCCCAGGCTCAGAAGGGACAGTGGGTAGTATAAGATGCCTGATCCCTGGGAGTCATTATTCTTCTTGAAATGTGACTGAGGTCAAAAGACATCTCCAACGATGGCAAACATATTGTCTCTTCAAAATGGAAAGTAGCCAGGAAATAAGTCCTTAGGTGGTAAAGAAGAAGCCACCCTCCCATTCTGAGTTTAAAGAACTCACACACCTGTGGTCAGGTTCAAGATTGATGAGTACTAGGAATACAGGGGAGACAATCGATGGAATATTTGGTACCAAAATTTTATAAACACTTGCCTTGTGCAGACCTGTTCTGCGCCTGTGACTTACACTCCATCAATTCTACCACGTTTTCCCTGTCCTTTGCCCTCTAATATCCTTACCCAGGTTTGATACTGAGGTCACTGCAAGAGAAAAAGAATCTTTGTAACAAAGAGATCTGACTGTAACCACCCTAAGCTGATCAAATTTAGTATCACTGATATGGGACCACCTTCCCTGGTCTCTTGATGTGATGCAATGTGAAGTGCCTAGGACTAACAGGGAAGTATTATTACAAAACAATTAACCTGAATCGAATAGAGCCTATAGACCTAGTGTTCAGTTTATAAGCAATACCGGGAATAGAAGAATATGTTCAATGACACCATAATGAGACACTGAGAGAGATTTGGAATGTGGGACATCCTGTAAGACAACTGATGTGGTCTCTTCAGAAGGTCAAGGTCATGGGGAAAAAGGGGGGACGACTGCTCTTCTAACTTTCTTGTTCATTTGAACTTTTCTTACTAGAAAGTTGGAAAAATATTTTCTTGTCGATCATTAGAGTCTCTCCCTTCCATGCATCCTCAACTCCCTTGACCCTCTGCTTACTTTGTCCTAATTGCCTGGTAAAACCTCAACCCTGGCTAAATCCAACTCTCAGCTTAGCTTACTCTGTGCTTGCACCTGGCAGCTGAATGGGGCCAGGGGAGAAACTATACATGCACATGGACACACACACACACACACACACACACACACACACACACTGGCAGGCCTCAGTTAAATTCAAGTGGGCCCTTAATGTAGCTGGCAATTCTACTACATTTCCCAAGTCCAGTCACTCTCTCGCTTTCCTGGATAACTGTTATATCCTGTCTCCTCTGTCCCCCAGTGTTGTACTTCTCACCTTTATTTCAACTACAGACTTCATTTCCTATTTTATTGAGAAAACAGAAGCAACTGGAACCTCTGCAAGTCCAACCACCAGGATCAGTGCCCATATATTCAACCTTCCCTCCTGTTACTGTGGATGAACTTCCAGGTCCCTTTTCAAGGCCACGTCCACTTGTTACCTGGACCCCCTTGTCATCTCACCTGGCACACTCCTCCTGTCTGCTGCATCAACACTTTCCTCTGTAACTCATCATTTCCATCAAAACACATATGTCGTAATATCTCGTATCTTAACAAATAAAAACTCCTTGAACCAAACATCCCTTTCAGCTCTGTTCCATTTCTCTGCCTCCTTTATGGCAAACTCCTGGAAAGAGTGTCTATACCTGCTGCCTCCAATTCTTCTCTCCCCATTCTCTACAGTGGTCAGACTTTTGCCCCCAGCACTCCATTGAAGCTGCTCTTGTCAAGGTCACCCATGACCTCCCTGGTGCTAAATGCAATGCTCACATCTCTGTCCAGTCATGTGGCACTATCTGGAGAGTTGACAATTCCATCCTCACTGACATGCATTCTCACCTGGCTTTCAGACCACCACACTCTCCTGGTTTTCCCTTCTCTGTGTGGCTGTCCTTCTCAGCTTCCTTTGCTAGTTTCTGACCTTCCTTCTTAACTTCCTGTTCAGCGGTAATAGGCAAGTCAAGTCAAAATATCTGAAATGGAATCTTGATTTCTCCCCATCCCAAAGTTGCTCCACCCACCTTATCTTCTGTATAGCCCATGTCTACCTGCTAATAGTGTGGACAGCCATCCTGGTCTATCTGAGTTTTAGCTTAAAAATCCCACAACATGGGAAATCCTCTGGTCCCAAGTAAGCCAAGACAGTCATTCACCCTACTGCTATACTATGTTTTTCCCTTTTATTATCCGTGTATTGACACTGTAACAATATATTCCTCTACAAGGGTAGGGATTTGGGGCTGATTTGTTCATGATACCTGTTGTACATAATAAGTTCTTAATAAATATTTATTTAATGAATGAATGGAGAGCCAATAATGACTATGATAGATTAGGATCGTCCAGTGCTTAGTATAAATTCTCAATAGTGGATGCTTACAAAATAAATGAATGAATTCCCTGTAAATTTATACATGATTAAAACAGGTATACAAATACTATAACAATAATTAGTATTTAAATGGCTAACTGATGCGCAAATTTGACCCCAATTAGCATGTTAAGTTCTATCTCCCCTTTATGGATGCTACCCACATTCTCCTTTTTGATACTATTACAAACACTAATACATACACACAACATAAAGTGTCATGCGTAACGTCTGTAGACCCTCAGTAATTTAGAGCATCCCTGCCTGGGAATCGTGCACACTTTACGCACTTTAAGATGATCAGATGGAGCTCCCCCCAGAGCCCCCAGTTGCTCAGGCAGAATCCTGGCAGCACTCGTGCCTGACTTCCCCCCCCACCGAAGTTCTGCAGCCCCCCCCCCGACTTCAGAACTCAGCTGACTTGAAAGTTGGGGCATAATCTCAGCACAGTTGTAATGACTACAGATGTCAAACTTTTCAAAAGAGAAAAAATCTGGCAAACTATTCAAAGAAAAAGAAAAAGCTTTCTGAGGTCCAATGGGGTCTTTTCAAGAGGTACGGGTAGTTCTGGAAGGACCTGAAGAGCAGGCAAGGGAAGGAGATGGGGACAAACCTGTCCTATTCCCGTGGGGAGCTCAGGCCTTAACAACAAAATTGAATGGCTCAGAGGCAATTATAGAGAACACAGAGACTCCAACCAGAGAAAAGCCTATGAGGACAGAACAGGGAAAGAACTGGGAGAGCTGGGGGAAGGGCAGAGTGGGATGTTGTCCAGGTCCTCAGCGTGAATCAGCACCTGACCCTGTCAGGGTGGCTAAGGTCACTTTCCTAACTAAGATAGCAGAGTGATCAGATGCCACCTGTGCTGTAACGAGGGTCCTATTTCAGGAATTGCCTTTGGGGTTCCTGGGAATTTGTCTGGTGATCTAAGTATCTAGTGGCTAAGAGCAAGTTCTGTCCTGGTCCTCTGGTCCTTTCTCACGTGCTTCATTCTTCCCTCCAGGTCTAGTCTTGCACTCCCACCACCTGAGCTACACTTAAGGGTAAGAAAATTAGACAGAACCCCTCCAACCTGCTTAGGTGTTTCCCCAACCCCAGGGAAAGGCCCCCTGCCCCAGAAGCTTCTTACCTTCTCTCCTCCCTCAAGCTCTGCAGCACATTGGAATCACCTGGGGCTCTAAACACTACCGATGCCTGGGTCCACCCCATCAAGAGACTGTAACAGTTGGGTTGTGGCCTGGGCAGTGGGGTTTTGAACAGCTCCCTGGGTGACTTTAATGTGCAGCCCGGGTGAGAAGCACTGCTCTAGATCCTGAGCTGCAGGCGTCATCCTTTTGGATGAATATCCTGCAGGTCCCTTTGCCTGTATCTGAGGGAAAGGGGTGACAGGGAAGGCAGACACTGACTTGAGGAGGGCTGGAAGGCAACTTGCTGTGCTGGGGGATCCAAGAGCAGAAGGCAGTGTCCCAGTCCTCCAAGCCCAATCGCCATCTGTTCCAGGACATTTTTGAGGCTCTAGTCAGTTGTACAAGTGAGTAAAGTGTTGATTTTGAAAATGAGAGCATATCAAATTCACTTAAATTTGTCTAGGCAGAGTTCCATAGACCAAGAGAAGTAAAATCCAAGAGTAACTCTGGCCTCGCCATTAGAGCAGTGGATCTGAAACTGGAGTGTGCCTCAGAATCACCTGGAGGGCTCGTGGAAACAGATCGCTGGGCCCCGCCCCCAGATTTTCTTATTTAGTGGGTCAGGGTGGGACCCAAGGATGGGCATTTCTCACAAGTTCCCAGATAAGTGGATGCTGCTGGTTGGGGGCCACCGTCTGAGAACCACTGCACTGGGGTGTTTCACTGTGAACCCAATGAAATGACATTTTCACCTGAAGCTATTTATGGTTAGATGTGTAACATGGTCTGCCTTAGCTACTCTTCAAACTTTTACAACACCAAACTGAGTGAAATGAAAAAAAAAGACAAACAGGCAAAACCCGAGTTATTAGTTTGGTTGAAAATAACATTCTTGGATAGGTAGTAATATTTGGAAGGATAAGATGTTTTTTCTCCCCTGCTCCCTTCTTTCAAGTATTTGGTTCAGAGAATTGGGCTTTGAGTTCACCATGGTATTTTCAGAAATGATGTATATCATCATGGCCTTAAAAAAAAAATCAAGGCAGTTTCCAGAAATGCTTCACTTACTTCTGTGCAATAGTGTGTGTATCTGAAGAAACAATTCTAATAAATCAGTAAAACACCCTGGTCAGTCTTAGTTTGTGGGTAAATCTCTGTCAGGGATTATAAATATAAAAACTCATTAATGAGACATTTTGGCAGATAGCTTTGCTAAAAATCTAGCAAAGATAGCTGAACATCTATGATATGTGCTCTCTTTTAAACTCTTCATTTTCCATGATCAATCAGTAAGAAAACTAATATTTCACAAAGCTAGTTCTTCAGTCAATGCATATTTTGTTAACCCTGGAGTAAATTCAGTCTGCTAAAGTTATCTGGAAAATATTAAGTGCATGGGCAGCAGGAGAATACCATTTCTTTTAATAGGCAATATTGTTCCTAATTTATATAAAATCACTCAGCAAGGACACTGGCACACAGTCACCAATAGGAGAGCAGAGTATGAATGGCTTCTTCATCTGCTGTCTATCCTCCCAGAGTTTCTCAGTAGCCTGGCATTAGAAACACATCAGCGAATTGATACAGTCAGAATTTTTTTCCTCAGGTGTTTTTTGTTGTTGTTGTTATTATTGCTTGTTTGTTTGTTTTGATGCTTACTTGTACAGCTAAGACCAAAATCTTAGGAAATAGGAAAGCCTAAAAGGTAATACCTCTCCCTCAAGTGTGTTTTGTCAAAACCAAATCACCTGTATTCTAAGTTTCCACATTCACTGCTCAGAGAGATTTTGAGTATTTTTCAGTCTTCCCAGAGTTCTTTATATGTACCTCTGGCTTCAAGTAAGACCCAATTATTCTACTTGTCTCAAATGTTAGATTTTTACCTGGGAATCACTCATCTTTATTTAAGTAATGAAAACATAACTTTGGAAACAAAGATGGCAAAATATCAAAATAAGTTTGTTTTTTAATAGGAAATATCCCAGCCTTGATTTTTAAAATATGTCACTGATTATTAACAGACTTACTTGCTAATAATGAGGGTTTCCTCTCCACATATCCAGACTCTCATGAATTCTCCATACGTCTTATTGTAGTAATTGCAGGCACTGCCGATCCCCATCCAGAGGAACCTGCAGTGGGAAATGAGGGGCCCAATTCCCAGAAAATAGCCAGGACCTAGGAAAGTCATCAGATTACAATCAATATTTCCGTAACACCAAAAAGACAAAGTACTTTAAATTACTGTTGTTCTTATTCCTTTATATCTACATGTCCTTTTACATCTTCTGATGTATATAGGTGAATCACATACACAAAATGATTAAAACAACAACACAAGTTAACATGAGGCTCTTCACAGCTCTATGAGTAAAAAGGTGTCCAGTTGACACCACACCAGTTCCATTTGGTCTCAATCACTTCTGTCTGAACAAACTGGAATAGGTGTCTAGTCTATTCTTGCTTTGTTAAACGGTGTCTATGGGTTTCAAATACAAGTCAATCAGTCCCTCTGGTAACAGGCATGAAAACCAGGACAAGTGACAAGTTGACAGATCTGTCTGGCTGCTAGTTTTGTCTGAAAACTGCGTTTGAAAGCACCAGTCAACGGAGTGGGTGGATTTGAATTAATTTGTGGTTTTGTTGTCATCTTTTTAACTGTGAGAAACATGGCCTGCAAAGACAATGTCCAAACAAAAAGCATGCATTCCTTTTTTATTTCCTTCAAAAAGGATTTGGTTTAAGAAGAGAATATTAAGCTAAATCTCATTAGGCAAAATAAAGCTAAGCATTGAGGAATGAGGCAGTGTGTCTGATCTGTGTCTAGACTGGTCTTGAGTCCAGTGATGTGGTTTTAGTGAAGAGCCGTGGCCCTTACACCCTTGCTGACGCAGGCGATGACAGAATTGTGAAGACTGTGAATCTGGTGAGCAGCCAGGGGAGTTGCTGTTGCTTGTATCAGAGAACAAACTTGGTAGCTTGATTTTAGTGGTGGTGGTGGTGAAAAGTTCATCAAAAGCTTGTTGGAATGGTTTTAGGACTTTCATTGTAAAGTTATACCATTTCTGTATCTTACTCCTTTAATTCCATTCTGTCAGTGAAATAGTCCTGGAGCCAAAACTCACACAACTGTCTGAGACAGTACAGTGCTATAATAATTTAGATAATCTAAGTTTTTGTTTTGTTTTGTTTTGTTTTCTTTGGCTGTGCAGCATGGCTTGCAGGATCCCAGTTCCCTGATTGAACGTGGGCCATGGCAGTGAAAGCTAGGGATCCTAACCATTAGGCTACCAGTGAACTCCTTAGATAATCTGACTTTTTGCATGACTCATGTAAAGTGGAAGTTCAGTCCCAAATTTGGCAAACAGGGTTTACTCCTTAACTTTGCATTAGCAGGATTAATGTAGCAAATACTACCAGGTTCTTTTGTCTTTAAAGTTCTTTGTTAATGTCTACAGAACCAATATAAGAATTTGAGTTCTTTGGATCAAGGGTTCTTAATCTTAAGATGTTCTCATAACACTACATTATACAGTTATATAGTCAGATGACTGACTTTATATTAAACTAATTTCATTGAGTTCTCAAAAAGAATTAAGCTGATTTGATTGTGTACATATTTCCTTAAAATGTAATCAGACATACTGACCTTTTATCAATACAAATATGCATAATAACAAAATACTTTGTATTTACAGCTTGAAACATTGTAGATCCTCAATAAATGTTTCCTGAATGAATTTTTACCATTTATTAGACATGTGTAAAGAATGAAGTTTTAAATGTCATCCTTATTTAGAATACTTTAGGTGTATTTACATTTTGATAAAAATGGGAAAATATCTTATATCTCATACATTTAATCCATGTGAAGTCAAACACCAGTCTATTTGGGAATACACTTTTTCAACAAACATTTACTTCATATACTACGGCCATGAGGAACAAAGACATACAAATGAAAGGCTGCACTTTCCATGTTTTATCTAAATGTTTGTTGCTCTGTGGAAAGTCTTAGTATTTGGAAACCGCCAATCAAATTTAAAACATGACAGTGAAGAGCTGTATCTGTTGAAAAAGGGAGATTGTGATGAACTCTGCTAAGGCTGAGAACCAGAGTTTTTTTAACCATAAGAGAATCAGAGTTTGAGTCTTTAGCAGTCAATCGTATTTCAACTTAATTCATCCAACAAACCCTGAAACCCTACTAGGTATAGACACTAGCTCCAAGTTAGGGACCCATGATGGTATGGTAAGTATAACTAGGTCCCCATCAGATCCTGGGCAGGGAAAAGAAATGTGAAAAAAAGCACAAAATCAAATAATTATCACACAATATGATCCTTTCAGTTAACGTGTATATCTTATACCTTCCGGTTGGAGAGAAGAATGCTCTAGGGGGGGAGAAATTTTGGTAGAATATTAGGGAAATACTCTGGTTGTGTCCACATTACACTGCTCTCTGCTTCTCAGATTTGGGAATGCTCATCTAGGCATGTGTGAGTGCAGGAGTCTCTTGCACACCCTCCGGGGAGCAGTAAATACGTCACTGCATTTTTGTGCAGAGATGGCCTCCATGAAGCCAGCAGCTGGGGCCTCCCACCCTCTGTCCTAATCACGAAGCTGTTACGTTCCATGCTGGGTGTATACCCTAGAGAATCCAGTGCACACGAATGTTCATAGCAGCACTGTTCACAATAGCCCCAAGCTGGAGACACCCTAAATGTCCATCAACAGTAGAATGGGAGATTAAACCATGGGGTGTTCATATAACTGCATACCATATGAACTGCAGCTGCATGCCACAACCTGGATGAAACCCACAGGCAAAAAAGTGAGCAAAAAAGCAAGATAGAAGAATAATGTAGGATTCTATTGCTAAAGCATGTAAAACCAGGCAAAACTAAAGTACATTGTTTGGAATATGAAATTAGGTGAAAAATCTATAAAAAAGCAGGGGAGCGATCGTTAAGAAATAGAAGGTTGTTTACTTCTGGGGATGAGAGACGGTATGATTGAAAAGGCACAAGAGGAGTTTCTAGGATGCTAACATGCTACTTCTTGTCCTGGTCTGTGATGACATGTTTATTTGTGCATTTTCTGTAAAACAGATTTTTAATGGGCAAAGGAGACTATTGCCATGTCCTTTTTTTCCAGTGCTCCCATAAAGAATGTGGTGCCCAGGGCAGAGAGGGCCTCTGGGGGAGAGGACCCACGTGCAAGGTTGGGCATCGCCCTGTATCCTTGGGGAAGGGAGAGCTGCCAGGTGCCAGGTAACTATAATCCTGGCAGAGATCAGTGAACTGGGGCGGTTTCCCCAAATTGAAGCTTACAAAACCCCCAAATAGGAATGATTCGTTCCTCTCCGAACCCTCACGGCCCTCGCTGGCACTAAGTCCTCTGCCTGTGTGTGTCACCTTTGCACACTCCTCGAGCCCCCTGTCCCCATCACCTGATAATGCAGGACCTCTCAGTAAGTGTGGGTTTAAGAAGCTTAGATTTGAGTCCCAGTTTCATCACTTACTAGTTATGGACACCTAGCCTCTTTAAGTCTCAGTTTCTTCATCTGTAAAATAGGCATCAACACACTCAACTCACCAGAGTGCCCAGAGGTTCACAAGAGAAAGTGGGTGTGAAACTGCTTTGAAAACTGTAACTTACTAGAGGGCTTTGGCTCGTTGTACCCTCTCAACTGTTTGGCTTCACTGACCCTGAGATTCCCCATATGTATAAAGCTAAGAACCCAGAGAGCCAGTGCTTGGAGGGATCTGGCAAAAGGAGTTCAGAAGTATTGGTCAGCAAGACCCATCCAACAAGGCCAGTGTCCTCACCTTCCCTTCCCCAACCAGGAGTCGCGGAATCTCAGCCTGGGCCAGAGGTTTCTAGAACTAGAAGGTTCTGACCAGACCTCACATTTTCCCAAGGAAAGCATGGAACTAGAAGCTCGCTGGTAGCAAAATGATCATCTACCTGGGATTTAGGTCTTCCTGGTGGTTCCCCTATTGCCACTCTCCTTCCAGTTGAGATGCTGGCAAGCCATCTCCCTTCTGTGGCTTTAACCCCTCCCCCGTGAAATGAGGAGTTTGAACTCCATAGTTACTCATACTTGTTACAACGGTTTGCCTGGACAAGGCAGAGCCCTTCTCTGAGGCTCAGTTTCCCCTTCTGTCAAATGAACGGGTTGGGCTCCATTCCGTGGCTCTCAACCACCTGGGAAGCTGTTAAAAAAACAAAAACTGCTCGGGAAAGCCACCTGGGAAGATGTTAAAAAAACAAAAACCCACATGGGGACCCTCCTCAGGCAGGGCTGAGAACCACAGGACTATGTGATAGTGTCATAGACTGTCAGTGTATGACAGCATGATGTCCCCAGCCCAGAGGTGGTGGACAGAGTGAGCTACCAGCTAGGCTCCTGGTCCAGGGCTTCAAGGATGCCAGTTCTTGTGTTTGCCCCTCCCCAAAGGTCCAGGGGAGTTTTACCATCACCTGCAACATAAACATCTGGGGGGACTTGTTAAAAAATACCTCCTCCCTCACCTTCACCATTCACGGACCCTGACTTGGGTGCCCACTGGGGGAGGAGAAATCCAGTGAGGAAGGAGCAGTGGTGGGGAAGGGCTTCAAGTTAAAAGACTGTGGAACAGTCTTCCTTCAGACCCCCATCAGGAGTAGAGAACAAAACAAACTAAACATTCCATTCCATTGGGCCTTAAAGTAAATTAAAATACCAGGCTGAATTGGGCAGAGAGACAATCAGTTCTCTGGAAAACGATGGAGAATCCAGACCCAGGGCACTTTGCAGCAGCGCCACACTCCCACTCGACATCACTCTGTGAAGAGGTCCACAACGCTTGAAAGTGTGTAAGGACTCTGCTCTTGAAATAAAGCCTTATCGGATATCTTATGGAACTGGGGACAGATGCCTGCTATGAGGAGTTTTCCCTGAAAACTAAAAAACCGCCTGATATTTCTGAGTTAATCTGGTAGTGTGGAGTGATGGGGTTTCTACTGGAATTATCTGGATAATTATATTATACTCTACTTTTGATTGATCCACAGAGCTTGTGGAAGTTTTTTTTAGGTTTTCAAGGGAACTATAGTGATCCCCATTTTTCTTCCACTGTCCAGGTCCCATCCAGCCCTTGTGGTGGCAGCAACATCACCACCATGCCCCAAAATAAAAGAAAATAAAGAATGGGATAAAGAGAAGGAATAGGTTCAAGAAAGGGAGAGGGTAGAGGACATGGATGAGGCAAAGTGGGAGGGAGACAGAAAGGAGTACAGAAGGCATTCCAGAGACATTTTCACCTTTAGAGCAAAACTGGAATGAATTTGAATGAAAAAAAAAAACCTGGAATTTTACCTTGCTCCACTCCATCGCAAACTTACTTTAAAGCATACTAGTGCCAAGTCTATTCTACCAAAGCAAAGTGGATACTGGAAGGGATTATGTAAGATATTGTTTTAATGTTTTCATTAAACATGTGCAGATAATTGGCTAAAATTTTTTCACCTGAGTCCTCATTTGCTTATGTGCCGTGGCCTTCAGCCATCTTCCCAGGTTTACTCTTCGTCGTTTTGCAAAATTTCCTTTACCCTCATGGATCAGAAGCCCAAGAAAACAATCTTCTTAGGTACAGAAATAAATGACTGACTTACCTGGTATTGAGGATGTGTCCTCATAATTCCAAACCAAGAGAAGAAAGCCAGTGAGCAGCAGGATTGCAATGCTGGCAACAGACGCAACTTCGGTCACCATGCTGGTGACGTTATAATGCACTGAGTTCAGCACTTCCAAAACCATCTCGTGTTGCTTGATCTCAGGGGAAGCAACTTAAAGTCCTGTGGAAATCAGAGGGTCAGAAAAATTAGAGAATCCCCCAAAATGTACATTTACGACTCCTCTTGCTTCAGAGGATGCTGTACTGTAGAGATGGGTGTTCTGTTTTATAATGTGATTGGACACTTAGACAAGACAAATTTGTAGTTACAAGTCAAAACAAGCAAGCCCAAGAGAGATCTTTTGGCTTGAAGTGCAGCATTTCTGACCTTGGTAGAGTCTCAGGTTCGTTTAGACGCTTGGTCTGATAGAACCTTATCATCTTGCCCTTGAGTGGGTAGAGTGACTGAATTCCCAATTGAGAGCCAGATTTCTTACCAAAACACATGAAAATGAAGCTCATTCCAGAGATGGGGTCATTCCCTGACTTCATCAGCAGATTTTGTTTAGGCAATCTTTTTCCCTTCAAGCCAAATAAATTTTTTAAAAAAGCATTCCCCAATATTCTTCCTTGCTCAAAATTACTTCCCCAAAGGGTAAGCTTCTTCAGTAAGAAGGTGTTTCATGGGCATCACTGAGGCATTCTCAGGTTATCTATTGAATTCAACATGATCCACTCAGGACTATCTTTTCCTATTGGCTTTGACAAAGCTTAAAATCTCTTGCACCATGGACTTGATGAAGCAGTACACATGGGCCTATGACAGAGGTAGTAGGAAAGAAGAATAGAAGAGGAAGAATAAAAGGAGAGGAGGAAAAAAGAAGTGGGGAAGCAGGAAGAAAAGAGAGGACGTAGTTGATGCCACCAGCAGTAGGCTCAGGTGCCACTCAGCAACCGAGTCCCCACAGCAGCTGGTCTCCTGTGCGGGACAATTTTCAGTTTGATTTGCTGATTCTGATGTGGTTTTCTCTTCTTTTTTTTTTTTTTTCCCTCTTGGAAAGCATATTTTTTTCTGCTTTATTTAGATGTAATTGACATACAACAGTACATAAGTTTAAGGTATACACCATAATGATTTGACTTACATCCTGAAATGATTATCAAAATAGATTTAGTGAGCATCCATAATCTCATACAGATATAACATTAAAGAAATAGAAAAAAATATTTTTTTCTTGTAATGAGAACACTTAGGATTTACTCTCTTAACAATTATCATATATAAGATGCAGCAGTATTAATTATCTTTTTTTAAACATCTTTATTGGCGTATAATTGCTTTACAATGGTGTGTTAATTTCTGCTTTATAACAAAGTGAATCAGCTATACATATACATATATCCCCATATCTCCTCCCTCTTGCGTCTCCCTCCCAGTTATCTTTATCATATTGTACTTTATCATCCCTAGTACTTATTTATCTTATAACCGGAAGTTTGTACCTTTTGACCACCTTCATTTAATTCCCCATCCCTCCACCCCCTGCCTCTGGTAGCCACAAGTTTGATTTCCTTTTCTATGAGTTTGTTTGTTTTTGAGGTATAATTGACCTACAACACTATGTTGGTTCCTGGTACACAACATAGTGATTCGATATTTTTATACATTTCAAAATAATCACCATGGTAAATCTAGTTGTTATTTGTCACCATAGAAAGATGTTACATAATTATTGACTATATTCCCACACTGTACATTTCATACCCATAATTCACTTACTTTGTGACTAAAAGTTTGTACCTCTTAATCTCCTTCACCTATTTTTTTCCTCCCGCAGACCCCTCCCCTCTGTCAATCACCTGTTTTTTCTCTGTACCTATGACTTTCTGTTTAGTTATATTTGTTTTGGTTTTTAAATTCCACATATAAGTGAAATCATAAAGTATTTGTGTTTCTCTGTCAAACTTATTTCACTTAGCATAATACCCTCTAGGTCCGTCTATGTTGTCACCAATGGTAATAGTTCATTATTCTTTATGGCTGAGTAATATTCCATTTTATAAACACACACACACACACACACACACACACACACACACACACACCCCACATCTTCTTTATCCATTCATCTGTTGATGAGCCCTTAGGTTGCTTCCATATCTTGGCTATTGTAAGTAATTCAGCAATAAACATATGGGTGCATATATCTTTTTGAATTAGTGTTTTCATTTACTTCCATAAATAAAGAAGTGGAATTGCTGGGTCACAGGTATTTCTATTTTTAATTTTTTGAGGAACCCTCATACTTTTGTCCATAGTGGCTGCAACAGTTTACATTCCCACCAACAGTGCACAAGGGTTCCTTTTTCTCCACATCCCCACCAATACTTATTTGTTCTCTTTTTGATGATAGCCATTCTGACTGGTGTGAGGTGATATCTCATTGTGATTTTGATTTGCATTTCCTGGATGATTACAGATGTTGAGCATCTTTTCATGTGCCTGTTGGCCATCTGTATGTTTTCTTTGGAAAAATGTCTATTCAGGTCCTCTGTCCATTTTTAAATTGGGTTGTTTGTGTTTTTGATGTTGAATTGTATGTGTTCTTTGTATATTTTGAAGATTAACCTTTGTTGGATATGTCATTTGAAAATATCTTCTCCCATTCAGTAGGTGGTCATTTTGCTGATAGTTTCCTTAGCTGTACTAAAGATTTTTTGCCGTAGTCCCATTTTTATGTTTGCTCTTGTTTTCCTTGCCTGAGGAGACATATCCCCCAACATACTGCTAAAACTGATGTCAAAGAGTTTATTGTCTGTGTTTTCTTCTAAAAGTTTTATGGTTTCAGGTCTTACTTTGAAGTCTTTAATCCATTTTAATTTATTTTTGTATATGGTGTGAGAAAGTAGTCCAGTTTGATTCTTTTGCATGTAGCTGTCTGATTTTCTCAATACCATTTATTGAAGGGGCTGTCTTTTTCCCCATTGTATATTCTTTGCTCTTTTTTATAGCTTAATTGCCCATATGAGTGTGAGTCATTTCTGCACTCTCCATTCTGTTCCATTGATCTATGTGTCTGTTTTTTTGTGCCAATACCATATGAGTTTGATGACTATAGCTTTGTAGTATAGTTTCAAATCAGGGAGTGGGATACCTCCTGTTTTGTTCTTCTTTCTTAAGATAGTCTTGGCTATTCTGGGTCTTTTTTGTTTCCATACAAATTTTAGAATTACTTGTTCTTGTTCTTTGAAGAATGTTATGGGTGGTTTTTTTTGTTTTTTAATTTATTTTTTATTATTTTATTTTTAACAATTTATTGGAGTATAATTGCTTTACAATGGTGTGTTAGTTTCTGCTTTATAACAAAGTGAATCAGTTATACATATACATATATCCCCACATCTCTTCCCTCTTGCGTCTCCCTCCCTCCCACCCTCCCTATCCCACCCTTCTAGCTGATATTGAATCTGTAGATTGCCTTGGGTAGTATGATCATTTTAACATTATTAGTTCTTCCAATCCATGAGCACAATATAGCTTTCCATCTGTTTGTGTCATCTTCAATTCCTTTCATCAGTGTCTTATACTTTTCCAAGTATAGGTCTTTTACCTCCTTAGTTAGATTTATTCCCAGGTATTTTATTCTTTTTGATGTGATTGTGAATGGGATTGCTTTTTAAATTTTCTCTTTCTGTTAGTTTCTTTTTAGTGTATAGATGTGCAACAGATTTCTGCAGATTTCTTGCAGAAGTCTTCTGCAACTTCACTGAATTCATTGATGAGCCCTAGTTTGGGTTTTTTTTTCTGGTTTTTTTTTGGGGGGTTTTTTGGTGGTGTCTTTAGGATTTTCTGTGTGTAGTGTCAAGTCATCAGCAAACGGTGACAGTCTTACTTCTCCCATTCTAATGTGGATTCCTTTTATATCTTTTTCTTCTCTGATTGCTGTGGCTAGGACTTCCAAAACTATATTGAATAAAAGTGGTAAGAGTGGGCATCCTTGTCTTGTTCCTGATCTTAGAGAAGAATATTTCAGCTTTTCAACATTGAGTATGTTGTTAGCTGTGGGCTTGTCATATATGGCCTATTATGTTGAGTTATGGTTCCTCTATTCTCACTTTGTTGAGAGCTTTTATTATAAATGGATGTCGAATTTTGTCAGAAGATTTTCTGCTTGTATGGAGATGATCTTATGATTTTTTTTTTAGAAACTTCCAGTGTTGTAAGAGTTTTTTGTTGTTGTTGTTGTTATTTTTGTTTTTTTTTAATTTTTATTTATTATTTATGGCTGTGTTGGGTCTTTGTTTCTGTGCAAGGGCTTTCTCTAGTTGTGGCAAGCGGGGGCCACTCTTCATCGCAGTGCGCGGGCCTCTCACTATCGCAGCCTCTCTTGTTGCGGAGCACAGGCTCCAGATGCGCAGGCTCAGTAATTGTGGCTCACGGGCCCAGCTGCTCCGTGGCATGTGGGATCTTCCCAGACCAGGGCTCGAACCCGTGTCCCCTGCATTGGCAGGCAGATTCTCAACCACTGCGCCACCAGGGAAGCCCTCTTATGATTTTTTATTCTTCAGTTTGGTAAGGTGGTGAATCAAATGGATTGATCTGCAGATATGGAACCATCTTTACATCCCTGGGATAAATCCCACTTGATCATGATGTACAATCCTTTTAATGTATTGTTGAATTTGGTTTGCCACTATTTTGTTGATGATTTTTACATCTATGTTCATCAGTGATATTGGCCTGTAATATTCTTTTTGTGTGTTATCTTTATCTGGTTTTGATATCAGGGTGATGCTGGCCTTGTAGAATGAGTTTGGAAGTGTTTCTTCCTTTGAAAAGTTTTGGAATAATTTGAGAAGAATGAGTGTTAACTATCTTCTAACTCTTTGGTAGAATTCACCTATGAAGCCATCTGGTCCTGGACTTTTGTTTGTTGGGAGTTTTTTTTTCTGATTCAATTTCATTAATGGTAATTGGTCTGCTCATATTTTCTATTTCTTCCTGATTCACTCTTGGGAGATTGTACATTTCTAGGAATTTGTTCATTTCTTCTAGGTTGTGTATCTTACTGACATATAATTGTTGGTAGTAATCTCTTATGTTCCTGTGTATTTCTGTGGTGTCGGATGTAACTTCTTTTTATGATTTTATTGATTTGGGCCCTCTTTTTTCTTGATGAGTCTGGCTAAAGGTTTTCCAATTTTGTTTATCTTTTCAAAGAACCAGCTCTTAGTTTTATTGATATTTTCTTTTCTTTTTTTTAGTCTCTATTTCTTTCATTTCTGCTCTGTTTTCATGATTTCTGTCTGTTTTCATTTTCCTTTGTTTCCAGGTATTTTTTAAATTTCCTCTTTGATTTCTTCAGTGACCCATTGGTTGTTTAGTAGCATATTGTTTAGCCTCTATATTGTTTGTGTTTTTTATAGTTTTTTCTTTGTAGTTGATTTCTATTCTCATAGCTTTGTGGTGGAAAAAGATACATGATTTGATTTCAATCTTCTTAAATTTACTGAGACTTTGTTTTGTAGCCTAGGATGTGATCTATCCTGGAGAATGATTCACATGAACTAGAAAAGAATGTGTATTCTGCTGCTTTTTGATGGACTGTTCTATATATCTGTTAAGTTATTCTGGTGTAATGTGTCATTTAAGGCCAGTGTTTCCTTATTGATTTTCTGTCTAGATGATCTGTCCATTGATGTAAGTGGGGTGTTAAAGTCCACTACTATTATTGTATAACTGTCAATTTCTCCCTTTATGTCTGTTAATATTTCACTTTATGTATTTAGGTGCTCCCATGTTGGGTACATATACATCTATCATTGTTATGACTTATTGTTGGATTGATTCCTTGATCATTATGTAATGTCCTTCTTTGTCTCTTGTAACAGTCTTTAAAGTCTGTTTTGTCTGATATAAGCACTGGCTTTCTTTTTCTTTCCCATTTGCATGAAATATCTTTTTCCATCCCCTCACTTTCAGTCTGTGTGTTTCTTTAGATCTGAAATGAGTTTCTTGTAGGCAGCATATATATGGGTCTTGTTTTCATATCCACTCAGCCATTCTATGTCTTTTGATTGGAGCAGTTAGTCCACTTACATTTAAAGTAATTATTTTTTAAAAAAAAAGGGGGGGACTTCCCTGGCAGGCCAGTGGTTAAGACTCCATGCTTCCACTGCTGGGGGCAAGGGTTCGATCCCTGGTCGGAGAACTAAGATCCCACATACCGCGCGGCATAGCCAAAAAAAAGATAAAAAAAATAATTGTTCATTGGTATGTACTTATTGCTATTTTGTTAATTCTCTTTGGCTTGTTTTGTGAGGTTTTTTTATTTTGTTTTGGTTTTTTTGGTTTTTTTTTTTTTTTTGGTTCCTTTCTTCTTTTGCTCTTTTCCCTTGTGATTTAATGGCTATTTTTAGTGTTATGTGTGGATTCCTTCCTCTTTTTTCTGTGTGTATCTGTTATAGATTTTTAGTTTGTGGTTACGAAAAGGTTTGTATATACTAATATATATATATATATACATAGTCATTTTAAGTTGCTGATTTTTTTAAGGTTTGAATGCCTTTTAACAACTCTGCATTTTCTCCCTCTCCTCAACATTTATTGTTTTTGACATCATATTTTATAGCCAAATCCTGACAGGGCTCGCTGAGAGGCTCAGGGTGACCTGGAGCTGCTGTAGGTCTGCTGTTGGCCAGGGCCAGGGCCCGGGGCATCCCGAGGTGGTGCCTGCCTGCTGGTGGGTAGGCTGGGTCTTGACATGGCTGGCTGTGGGTCTGCTGTGATCCTGGAGTTGTTGTCTTGCCAGCTGGTGGGTAGGGCTCAGGCACAAGGTTTCCCAGGGCTGGTGCCCACCCACTAGTGAGGCCAGGTCCTGGAGCTACTGCCATCCCACTGATGGGCAGAGCCAGGTCCTGGGTTCTCTGGCTATAGGCTCAGGGGTCCCGTAGCTTGTGTTGGCCCCTTGGTGAGTACACTGGATCCTGACACAGCTGGCTTCAAGGCCTTGGTGGTCCCAGGACTGTGGCCCAGGGGGTCCTAAGGCTGGTGTCCACCCACTGGTGGGTGAAGCCAGGTCCTGAGTTGCTGCCAGCTCACTGGTGGGCAGAGATGGGTTCTGGGGTCTCTAGCTGCAGGACACCAGGGGTCCCAGAGTTGATGTTGGCCTGTAGATGGGCAGGGCTGGGGCCCAAGGGATCCCAGGGCTCGTGCCTCCCTGATGAGTAAAGCTGGGTCCAGGGCTCGTGCCAGCCCATTTGTGGGTAGGGCCAGATCCCAGGGTGGCTAGAGGCTCAGGGGTTCCTAGGGCTGCTGGCCTGCTGGTAGGTGGGGCTGTGTCCCCACCCAGCTAGCTTCCTGGCCTGGGAGGTTCCAGGACTAGTGCCAGTGCGCTAGTGGGGATGGGCCAGGTCCTGGTGCTAATAAGCTAGAGGGAGGATTCCAAAATGGTGCTTACCAGCACTAGTGTCCTTGTGGTGGGATGCGCTCCCCAAAATGGCTGCTGCTGGTGTCTTCATCCCCAGGTTGAGGTTCAGTTGCCTCCTGCCTTTCTAGGAGGCTCTCCAAGATCAGCCAGTGGGTCTGACCCAAGTTCCTTTCAAATTACTGCTTCTGCCCTTGGTCCTAGAGCATGTGAGGCTTTGTGTGCACTCTTTAAGAGTGGAGTCTCTATTTCCCACAGCCCTCTGGGTCTCCTGAAAGCAAGCCCTACTTGCCTTCAAAGCCAAATGTTCTGGAGGCTTGTCTTCCCACCGTAGGACCCCCACCCCCACCCCAGGCTGGGGAGTCCATTGTGAGCCCCAGACCACTGGTTTATTGGGGGGCACCTCTGCAATTGTAATTATCCTCCTGGTGGTGGGTCACTTACCTGGTGGTATGGGTCTTGACTATACTCCATATATGCCCCTCTTACCTGTCCTATTATAGTTCCTTCTTTATATCTTTAGCTGTAGAGATCTTTTCTACTAGCCTTCAGATCACTTTCATGGATAGTTGCTCTGTAAATAATTGCAATTTTGGAGTGCCCATGGAAGGAGGTGAGCTCAGGGTCTTCCTACTCTGTCATCTTGGCCACTCCCCTCTGTGTTTTTCCACAACGGAATGTTGAGTCTTTACTTTCAGTAAGGTTTTCCAATACCTATCCTCTTAGAAGAGAGTTTCAGGGATGGTGGTTTGTTGAAGAGACTTAGATTGAATAGCCTTGTGTAACAAGGAAAGAGCAACCATTCCATTCAGTTCCTGGTGCCAGGTGACCACTCCAAGGATTACCTTCTCTTGGAAAGTGCACTAAGTTCCCAAGACTTGCAATGTCTCTGAAGCAGACTTTGGCTGGGTTTTACCTAGTAATAGAGTTCTAGATTCTTAACCAGGACTTCTAAGTGGATTTCAGGGGCTCTGTGAACTCCCTGAAATGCTGCGTAAAATGTTGTATGTGCTCAGCTGCACTTTTATGGGGCAAAGAAGCCATAACTTTCATCAGGTTCCTGAAGAATATATAATTACATTTCTCTCCTGATTTATATGAGATCTTAGATACACAATCAAAGATCCATTTCCGGCAAGTACAGAAATTTCATGACATAGTTGAATTCATTCAGTTGCTTGATTCATTCTATTGATTCATCCTATTATTCTACCATGTAAATAATCATTAACAGTTAAGTGCAAGGCACTAAAACTGCCTACACATATGTTGGGCAGTTTTTTTCTTTTTTTAAATATATATAAGTTGAGACTGAAACGTCAGCAATGTGTCTGCTATCATCTGGTTCCTTTGTTAATGAACAGCTTCTTTGAACAGGTTGAGTTTTTAGGTTTTTAATTTCCAGAGTGGAATTTTACATCATTCTGAGTAAGCTCCTTGTGACTTTCTGCCAGTCAGGACCCTCACTGTTTCTGTTTATATTGATGAAACCTGAAACCAGTGTTAAAAGCGTAAGTGAAGAAAGTGGTTGTGACAAAAAGGAGGAAGATGTCCTAGAGGAAGTGATGCGGGCAAAAACTTCACGTTTAACAAACTCTCAGAGAGATGTTACAGTGTTGAAAGCACAAAGTATAAAATGTTGGAAGCTGATGCAACTTTATAAAGGAGTATGACAGTTCACCAAGACATAGAAAAGATGTTCCCTCAGTGTTCTAAGTTCTACAAAAAGAAGGCAGCAAGAACTGTTCAAATACTCTTGTTGAGTTTTTTTTTACAAAGAAAAAAAAAAACAAAACACTAAGAATTGCAGTGTTTCTAATGTTTTAAATTACAGTGTATTAAAATATTGGTTTTACTATTTTTTTCACTTCCATATACACTTAAAACCTATACTAAGAGAGTTTTTCGTGTTTCAACAAAATTTTTAAAGCTCACAGTACAGTGGTATTTTTTTTTCCTTGATTTTTAAGATTACCTTGCATAGTTTCAGTTTGCATGGTCATTTTTACTGTCCTGCACTACTGTGCAAAGTTAGCACTGCTTGTATTTCTAAAAGTTTGATGGGGCGAGGAAGCCTGGTTCCTCATCTTCCTCAAAAGTATGTCATAAAGATGCCTAAAAGAGCACTATTTAAAGACCCAAAAGAACGAGAATTTTTTTTTTAATGCTTACATAGCATTTGCTGTGTGTCAGACATTGTTCCCAGCACTTTACAAATATTAAGTCATTCATCCTCACAACAACCCTGTGAGCTAAGTATGATGGTACCCATTTTACAAATGAGGAAACTGGAGTGTGGGTACGAATTTTGCCCTTGGGCACCCAGTTTGTTTGTCGTGGAGATGGGATTGGAATCCACGGAGTCTGTCTCCAGAGCCCATGCTCTGAATCATGCCATTTGGTGCCTGTTATGGGATTCATTTGGTCTCAACATTCAGGGACCTTTCAGTCATTTATGTTCATTTCCAGGCTATTCAGAATGACTCCCTTTAAAGGAGTTAGCTTTTCAGATCTCTGAATGCACAGCTGGAAAGATCCTTAAAGATTCTCTCCTCCTTGCACATTGGTTTTCCTGTCCAGTAGAACATTCCAATGGGCCACACAGACAGGTTGAACATAGGCCTTTGAGGTGTGGTACAGGAATGGAGGAAGGTCCTAGAACTTCAGAGAGGTTACTTATATGTCCCCTGTGCCAGGAATACCCTCCCCTCACCCCCAAACATACGTATACACACATGTGGCCCTAAAGTGCCACAGGCCTTCAAAAGCCATCTCAAATACCTGGCTTTCCAGGCATTTGTTTGCAAACTGGTCTCATTCACTGGGGCATCCCACGCTAGGTGCCTGGCACTAAGCAGGGGCTTTGGCCTCCTGATGAACCAGGCCTGTGCCCACATGCTACATGGACCACAGATATCCTGACACCTTAATGCCCCACAACCTCAGGGTAAGGAAATGCCAGGCCAGAGTCCCCAGTCTGAGCCAGGGCGAAGTCCGCTGGGGGCACAGCAGAACCCGGGTATCCCAGTGCTTTGGGGTCAGGATGTACTCTGGGCCTTGCAATACAAAAAGGGGCTCCCAGATGCCCTGATACAGCCCTGACCCTCTGCCAGGGTGGGAAGGCAGGCCCTCACCTTGCAGAAGTGCTGCCCGGCTTGGCCAGACCCTACCAAATCCTACCTTGCAGCATGGGGGCGACCTGTCCAGCAGGGTCTGAGGGCCGGGTGCCAAGCCTACCCTCCTTCTCATTCTCTCCAGTACACCTGGTCCGTCTCTCTTTCTTGCCCCCACTTCCAGAGGAACGTGACCCAGCCACCTTGGTTCTCCCTGCCACACCTTCTGAATTGGGTCCCTATAGACAGGGGGCTGCCTACTGGGGCTCTTGCAAGGAACAAGACAGATGTGATCAGCCCCCAGGGGCTAACAGACAGGGTCTTGGAGGAGGAGTTACAGATCTTTACTGAATGGTTCCCCAAGTGAGTGAGAACATCCAGTTGGGGGCAGGGAAGCCTGTGGCTGCAGAGTGTCCTGTCCCAGGGAGGGGCTGTGGAATGGAACTGGTGGCCTGGGACGGATGGGAGCAGGGGGAGGGTGAGCATGATGCGAAGCAGAAAGAAGGATCAGCAAGGAACAGGAAGAAAGCTGGTGACCTGGGCCCCAGAGAGCAGAGGCAGTTTGGGGTGTATTGGGGCTTGCAATGGCGATAGGGGACACTTGTGCAGAGCTTTGCAGGTGCATTAGAAAGGTTAGAATTTATCTTAAGAGAAATGAGAAGCCAGTGAAGGGCTTTAAGCAAGGGATCAGCAAAGTCATATCTGCATTTTAAAAATCTGAATCACTTTGGCTGCAGTGGGAAGAATACGATGGAGGGAGGGGTATTGGAGTGTGTGAAGGAGAGCAGCCTGGAGGCTTCCGTAGTTTTTCAGGTAAGAGAGGGAGGTACCGTGGTCTTAAGAGGTCGAAATAGAGACAAATAGACAGGTTCACTAAGTTGGCATGACTCTCATGATTTAAATCTAATGATATAAGGAGAGAGGAAAGTGTTAAGTATGTCTCCTAGGTTTCCAGACTGTGTACCTAGAGGGGTGGTGTGCCGTTCTCTGAGCCTGGACCAGTTTTGAGGTGTGGAGAATTCTTTTAGATTTTGGAAATTTTGAGTTGGAGGAGTTGTTGGAACATCCAAGTGGTGATATACGGTCTATAACTCAGGGGGGTGTCTGAGCTGACATATGAGCTATGGAGACTGTATAGACTGAGAAGGGTGTCTTAAGGGACACCAAAATTTGATGACAGAATAGAGGAGGATAAATCTTGTAAGAAAAGGTGAGTTTACAAAGAAAGCTTGGGAGGGTTGGCCCAAGAGCTATCAGGAGACCAGAAGAGGCTGATCATGGCTAAGTGCCAGCATCTCTAATGAACAAGGAGGCGTGGCTGGGATGCTACAATAATAGAGACAGAGAGGAAGGTAGAAGCTGGAGAATGTCCAAAAGGCATGAATCTCCAAAAATTAATTTTTTCTTTTTTAAAAAATATTATGACAACCGTTACTGCTGTTTTACAAGGGGAACAAACAACCTGGATGTGGTGTCAACAGTCCCTTGAAGAGTGTGGCCAAGACCTGATGCCTGTAGCATCAGTTTTACTCTCACCTGGAACGTTTCACCAAGTGCTCTACATGCATTAGGGCTCAATCATCACAACGACCTTCTGGAATGAGTTCAATACATTATACCTCCATTGTACAGATGAGGAAACTGAGCCTCAGCATGTCAAAGCAAGTGGTAAAGTGGGAGGCGAGCACCAATTTCTGGGAGCTGAAAGCCCATTCTTTTAACCCAAACCACTTTCTGCTTCCCCTCACTACATGCCTGGTTCCTTTTCTGGCTGCCATGATACAGGCCTCTCCTCGTTTTCCTTATGTATCTCTGGCTTCCTCCTCTCCTCTTTGCAGGTTAACTTCTTTTTCTTCCAAATAAATAACCCATGCCTACTGTTACCATTTCCTTTATACCCATTGCCTCTTAACTTCTGGCTTCTGCTTTAACTACACTCATGATACCAGTCCCTCAGAGGTTACATACAACCTTCCCACCTCTTAATCCATACCTTTTCCCCCTCCATCTTTGTTCTTCTGATCTCAGTCTGTGGCTTTGGACCCATTTGGCCGTTTCTCCTTCTTGTATCGGTTTGCCCATGGCTGATGTGATAGGCTTTTCCTTTTCTCCCATTGCTCCTTCTTATTCCTCTGTACCTGTTCCTAGCTCCCCTGCAGTCCCTGAACCCTGAGCATTTCCCAGCCTAAGAGCTTAGCCCTCTGCTTCATACTCCTTTTGAGAACTCATTTCTTTTCCTGACTTCAGCTCTTGCTGCTGTGTGGGTGCCCCACCCCCAGTTCCCTTCTTGGCCCAGTCCTCTTTCTTTAACTCCATATCTGAAGCCTCCAGTGCCTAGTGAACATCAGCACTTAGATGCCTCACCATCACTCCACACTTATGGTTAAAACCAAAACCATTGACTTCCTCCTAACCTCCTCCTCCCACCCCAACCTTCTCATACATCATTTTCCCAGTCATTCAACTTCAAAATTTTGGGGTTTTGTTGTTGTTGTTGTTGTTTTACTTACCCCTTCCCCTTACTTTCCTACCCCCTAGGAATATTCACCCCCTGTCCCAGCCTAAATATGTCATCACAGGGCTTCCCTGGTGGTGCAGTGGTTAAGAATCCGCCTGCCAATGCAGGGGACACGGGTTCGAGCCCTGGTCCAGGAAGATCCCACATGCCGCGGAGCAACTAAGCCCGTGCGCCACAACTACTGAGCCCGTGTGCCACAACTACTAAAGCCCGTGCACCTAGAGCCCATGCTCCACAACAAGAGAAGCCACCACAATGAGAAACCCGCTCACCACAACAAAGAGTAGCCCCCACTCGCCACAACTAGAGAAAAGCCCACGCACAGCAACGAAGACCCAAACGCAGCCAAATATAAATCAAATATATAAATTAAAAAAAAATATGTCATCACAAAGTTCTAGGGATATTCCCTAAAAATGTCTTGTCTCTGACACAAGATTTTCCTTTACCTTCAGACCCATATCTTAATTTTTGTAATGGACCTTAACCCTACCCTCTGCTCCATTAATGATCAAAGAGTATTCTCAGTGGTCAGTTGAAGACAAATCCATATCTGCCTTCTAGACTTTTTCCAAAACTTACCTCAAAATCTCTAATACCCAGTTGTTTTCAAAAGCCCCTGTTGGGAAAACTCCCCCCAAATTGGGGATTCCTGGTGGACCCTCATTCTACTCTTGGCATTCCCAAGGTTTAATGACTTTAAGGGCTACACGGGTGACACAGCTGTGGAGATGGGTAGACGTTATAGAGCCCAGGACTCCTCTCAAAGTTTCAGGTATGATGCCAAACAAAACACCTCTCTGTGGGCCCAATCCAGACTCCAGCCCATTCGCAGCCATTACTAATTATCTGAATCACGTGCCACAAACTTCAAGGAGCTGCGCGCTTGGACCTGGTGTGGGAGTCCTTTCTGCAGCTGCCTTTGCCTAGTCACGCTCTGGTGCCAGGCCTTAAGCTGACTATGAGTGACTTTATAGAATCAGCCCTACACAATTCATTGTTTCATCTAAAGGGATGTTAAAGAGAATAGATTAAATCATTTATATTTATCCTTCTGAGTTGGATGTGCATGTTTCCTCAAATCCCTTACCTAATAAAATGAGGCATTAATTCTTAAAAGTCATCTCCTTCCTCCTGTTTCCTCTCCTAGAAGATGAGTTCCCCAAGGCTGGGGATCTGGGTCTACCTCCTTCACAACCGTATCCCGCTCCTAGAACAGTGTCCAGGCCTTTGCATATGCTTGCTACAAACCTGTTGCCTGAGTTTGTACTGTTTCCACCTCTGTCCAGATTTTATTCCCTATTGTAACCTCTCTGACGTTCTTCCTCTCAGACCTTCCCTTTCAGTTCATCCTGCACACTGCTGCCAGATTGTTTTCCAACTCAGTTTTCATTACATCAATCCCCTGTTAAAAACCCTTCCAGTTACTGCAAGGCTTCCAGATTTATCCGTAGTCAGCCTTATTTCTTGGCTCTCTTTACCCACACTGTGACTCCTCACTGGACCACAGGCATCGTACCTGGGAGTTCTCGTGTCTCCTCCCTGTCACCCCAGCTCTGCTGGTTCTGCCCCACAAGCCTCCCAGGAGAGGTCTGCTTCTTCCTTGCCTTCCTTGAGCCTTCTCTTCCCTGGTATAAATACCCCTCCTCCTTTGCCTTTGACATGGGTCCTGGGATACTCTTGCTCTCAACTGCCAAGTCACTGTATAACTCAGAGTTGTGGAGACTTTCATTAAACAAACATTTATTAAGGATCCTGTCTGAGCAAGGTGCTACATTCAGGCATGAGAGGTGTAGGGAAAGTTCCGAGGAAGGTGTTGGAAGCCAGGACATCATGTGAGGACCACAGGTCTCTGAGGTGACAGGCAGAACTGCCCATGAACTCCTACATTGTGGAAACACAGGTTATCAGAGCTGGAAAAAATCTCTGAGATCTTCCAATAGTACAGTTCTCTCCCTTGAAAACTGAACCAACCACATGAGATCTGGGGAAGTAAGGTCACATGCCAGTGGTCACTTAAAAGTGGGAAAGGTTTACCGTGTGCACATTCTGCTATCTGATTTCCATGCCCTGGCATTGGGGTCATGACACTGGTGGTTTAGTCATTTTTCCCAACACGCCTCCAAGTGAGTCCCTGGGAATTTCTTATTCTGGAGCAGGAGAGCTTGTAGAAACCAACAAGGGAAATCCGGTGGGGTAAATATTGTGTAGTTGGCCTGGACTCCCCTTTAGGGCACCACTGGGAGACCTCAGCCACTAGCTTTCCAAACACATAGGGAAGACTATTAATGGTGCATGAAAGGCAAGTTTCCCTCTCTGGTAAATGCACAGGCTGCCAAAATCCACATTTCACATGAGCACACAGGCCCAAAGCTCTTGGGCATCAGGCAGGACTGGGGCTTTCTTACTCATCTTTGAGGTCCCATGACTTCAATGCATGTCTGTGGAAATGAGCTTTTCTTCACAGTTGCTTACTGGCCAACCACCAGCAGGCCTTGGCTGCCCTTTTCCTTCAGCTTTCATCTTTGCCCCTCTGAGGGTGCCCTCTTGTCCCTCAGATACCTAATCCGTTGTCTTCCCAATGGGCTGTGTCTGATATCCTGTCCCAAGAGAGTTTGTTTTCAGGTATAATCAGCAGTGACCACTGGAAACGCCTTCTAGATCATGGCCCTTTCGGGCCATGAGACAAGGGGAGGGGATGTTGAGAGACCGGAAGCCCACCATGGGGCCCTCAGAGCCTATTGTACAGGAGCTGCCTGACATCCAAACCATACTTTTTCTCACTAGCAGGCTGAGCCTGTCTCGTGGAGAGGCAGAAACGATACCCAGGCTGGGTATTGTTCCCACAGCAGCAGTCATTTCTCTAAGAGGTTTCCTACCACTTCACTTTTCAACTCATTTGTACAAGATCTAACATGTTGTCTGGCATCAGAGGGTATCAGTAGTGGGATTTTTCAGTACAATTTTGGCTTTTAACCTGAGGTGAGAAAAGGCAGAAGTGACAGTTTCACAGCAGCAGGATTTGGGGTCATGGGCCTGAGTTCAAGTCTCGGCTCTGTGGTTAAACAGCCCTGTGACCTTGTTCATTGCCGAAGCCTCCCTGAGCCCTGGTTGAGGATGTGAATTCTCTCTACCTCAGGACACTGAGATGAGGGTGAAAGTGAAACCTCTGGAACCAGTTGTTCCTCAGGCTTCAAAGTCTCTCTGGCACATGGAGTTATGCGACTCCATGACTCTGGGGGCAACAGTGGGAGGTTCTCAAGTGGGGCTACTTACGGCAGCCCCGATGCCACCAGTCAGAGAGGCCACGGAACCTCTTTCTTGCGGTGAGATTCAGAGCCATACCTGACCCTTGGTGTCCAAGATTTACCACACCGAGGTCCCAAGTGGCCTTGCTTTGGCTCATCTACCTGGATGTGATTAAGGCTCATCTACCTGGATGTGATTAAGTCCTTCTAAGGGCAGCAACAAACCCGCCTCTTGCACAGAAGCCCCAGCTGCCTCTGCAGTGGGACGTCCTTTCATCGTTACCACAGCACAAGTTCCTTCAAGGCAAAGCCTCACATCTCACTCCTCTCTGGGGCCCCCAGGGAGGATACCATGAGTGCCTGTACCTAGTAAGTGCTCAGTAAATGTTGGTGAAGTGAATGAATGAGTGGTTGGCAAGTTAAGCTTTTTAGGCCTGGGGTCATCAAAGAATGATGCGTTCACATGTACCCAGAGGAATGTTTTCCCTACCCTATCTCTGATTCCAAATGCCAAATTCCAGCAATGAAAAGGCCTGCAGCTGCCACCCAAAGAGCCAGATAACAGCAGCAATACTGGCCTCTCCTTGTGAGCTTATCTGTTGTTTAATGAACAAACTGTGAGGCCACAGAGATGGCCTAGAGCAGGGCCAATCTCTGGCAAGGGAGCCACCGGCTGACCCGAAATGCTGGGGTTACTTAACCTCTCTGGAACTCCTTTCCTTATCTATAAAACAAGGGGATTGGGCCACATGACCTCTTCTAGCTGTGTATCTGATGCCCAACGTTCCTACCCTTTGTCTTAGCTTCCCCTCATAGCCCTCCCCAATGCCTTTGCCCTCTTCACCTTTCTTGGTTCTTTCCTTCTGCACCGCTGCCTTTGGCCAGCCAGTGGCATCTGTAGGCCCAGGTGCCCTGAGCTGATCTGGGATGTCAGGGAACGTGAGGTGCAAACGGCCATCTTCTCCAGCTCTTCTCATTCTCTTTAGAGCCCCAGACCCATTCTGAGAATCTAATGAAAGCTGTGGAGAAACACACTCAGTAATCGGTATGCTTTGAATACAATACTGGGTTCTGGACCCACTGCAGCCCATTCACAGACTTCAAATTAACAACTCCTAAGTCAGGTTCCTTCATCCACCTTCCACCTCAGGTTCCCAATGTCCTAGGGGCTCTTTCCAGATCAAAACCACCTTCACTGACCAGTAGAGTGTGATTTCCAGGTTGCAAGTGAATGAGCTTTCCTTTGGGCATTTAACTTCTCACCTGGACCCCAAATCTACAGATGAAGCCTTGATGATATGGTGGTAGATTATGCAGCCAGTGAGAAATATTTACGGGGAGAATGGGGGACATGTCCGATCCCTGAAATCCCATCTGTGGCCCACTTCACACTGGCACTATCCATGGCTGCACTTAGCCTCAGTGGGCATCAAGACTTGTGGGATCTCTGGGCTTCTGCCACGGAGGAGCCCATCTCATGGAGAGCAAGTGCACAGCAGACTACTGTATTCACTCCCAAAATGTAGTATCTACAGTCACCCAGCCAGTGTTCTAGGCTCTAGGAATATAGCAATGAACAAAATGAGGCCCTTGCCCTCAAGGAGTTAATTTGGACCAGACAGAGTCACCTATATTACTATTAATATAAGTCAAATTACAGGTGTTCAAACAGAGGCATAAACAACGATAGGACAGAGGAGAAACTGATTGATTATCCTGGGAAGGTTGAGTATGGCCTAATGAGCAGGCCTTGAAGGAGGAGTATTATTTTACAAGACATCAAGTTGAGGGAAAGGCATTGCAGGTTGAGAGAATGAGAAACGAATTGACAGGGGAAACTCAGAGCTCCTCCTGCATCCTTGCCCATGCCATTTTCTTTCCTGGGTTCAGATGGACTCCCTATCACTGTGTGCATTTACTGCTACAGCTCTGCCTCAGTTTCTTCATCAGAAAAATTGTGAAACTAAAAGTGTTTCTTGATATGGGGTAACTATGAGGAGGAAATGAGTTAAAGCATGTTGAGGCCTTATCAGAGTATCTATATGAAGCACACAGTAAGATTTCAATAAACGTCGTTATTGCTATTAGTCTTCCGTCTCCAACAAGAGCACAGGTTAATAAGGGACAGTCCTGGGAATAGCGAGTAAGAGCAGAGGCTCTGGACTGGAGTAGTGTCCTTGGGGGTCACTGAAGAAATGTGTGCTTGCTGGCAGGTCACCGCACCTCTCTTGGGTACTCTGACGGGCCGGGGAATGGGGTAGTCTCTAAGCTCCCTTGGTGGTCTAGAGGTCAGCGATTCTGTGACCCTGGTGTCATAGAGTAATTGGGGATCATGTGAGATGCTGAGGTGGCATGAACACAACTCTAGGGCCCCTCTTCACCCACACTTCCTTTTCTGTCTTATTTCCCCACATTTCCTATCCACGCACTTCGTTCTCCCCAGTCAGAGGGAATCATCTCACCAAAATAGTTTCCAGGGGCTAATCCTTCAGCTTGTTTTCTCTCCTGGGGGTATTCTCATTTTAACAGGCACCTGGAGCAGTTCTGTGGAAGTCACAAAAGACATGTGTGGCACTCTTTCCATTCTGGGGGAGCCTACAGGCTAGGATAGTGCCAGTGTGAAGTGGGCCACAGATGGGATTTCAGGGATCAGACATGTCCCCCATTCTCCCCGTAAATATTTCTCACTGGCTGCATAATCTACCACCATATCATCAAGGCTTCATCAGGCTAGCAGGAAAAACTAATAAGCATGATATCGTCACAAGCATGATGAGATACTGGCATAGAGATGTGGCCAAACAAGCCTTTGTGTGAAAGGTGGGACTTGTTCTGAGCCTTGGAATGTGGTTAGGATTTTGATGGTGAGCAGAAGAGAGGGCTTTGGCAATGCTTGGAGGTAGGACTGAGTGAGGTGGTTGGAGATAACGAGACCAAAGAAGACGGATTCATATTGGGAAGCATTAATATCCACTGGTGGAACTGCAAGTAGGGGTGGGGATGATGAGAGAGGATACATGAGAGGATACATTGCTCTCTTACTTGACTCCCTGGCTTCTAATTTGTTTACATACTCTTATGCTAGGAACTAGCATATGTGTACCACTATACAAGGAAACTAGAGGAAGTTTTGAGAAAATAGGAAATTCTACTAGCTAAACTATCTGTGTGGGTGCTAATAGTAGAGGCAAGCGTCTTCAGAACTAATTTATGAGCCTTGCAACAATATTTTAAATTTACATCTAATTTAACTTACATCTCATCGTCAATAAGAACTGAGTTTGATCAACTTTTCCACCACACTTGGCTTCAAATGGCTTTTTACTGCTTCCCAAATCAAGTCCATCTTCAGTGGGTGAAGAATTGGCCCTGCTGAGATACTTGTATGTGGCCTCTTTATACTGCTGAGAATTTAGGAGATCCTCTTCAATTCTGGGACATTCTTTGCTAATATTTCTTTGAATACTGCCTTACCTCCATTCTCACTATTTTTGCTTCCTAGATCACCAGTTAGACAAATATTGGGTCTTACAGATCCGTCCTTCATGTTTCTTACCTGCTCTTTTATATTTCCCATCTCTTTTATCACTTTGTGCCACATTCTAAGATAATTCCTTGACTGAATCTCCCAGCCATCACTTCAACTGTTATCTATTTGGCTTTTCAGTCCATTCATTCAGATTTATATCTCAAAAATCAAAGTATTAATGTCCATTATCTGTTAATTTTTTATGGATGCAATATCTGCTGGTATCTCTGAGGCTATCAATTCAACATATTCTAGAGCCCTGTTTTGACTGATCATTAAGTCTCTTTCCCTGGGTATAAACTCATCTTTTATTTACAGTTTGTGAAACAAACTCCCTTCCATGGTATTGGCATTCATCAAATGTTTGGTGAGTCTTAATCATGTGCTCATTTTTGTGGCTGAAATTCCTTATCAGTCAGCTGGCTGCTTCTGTTTGCCCACCTTTTGGGGAAAGACAGCAAGAAGCTGGATGTTCTGCTGCGGATTGTACTCTAATCTGTTTTCAGGATGAGTGAGGAAGGAGTGGAACGTGCTACTAGTCAGAATACCTTAGCAGTTAGGTTTCTGGGCTTGGGCATATCCTGCGTCTCCCGCTCCAACCCTCCCGTATCCGAAGCTTCTTTGGGCAGAACCCCACTTCAGCTGCTGCTTGGTAGGGGAAAGAAGATATATAGGAGCTCCTGAGGCCAGTTCACAATCTGCTGGTTGCCCCGGTTTTCTCCTGCTCTCATTATCCACTGTCCAGGAAAAGACCCCCATTGGGTTTTGTCCTGCTTTGTAGGGAGACTCTTCTCTCCTGTATGTATTTTGATTTCTTTCCTTTATTGGTTGATCCCATCGGTTTTAATACTGCCGGAATTTCTGGCCCAAGGAGGGCTCCTCTGCTTGTTTTATAATTCAGTTGTGAATTTTAAAAATATCTATCAATTCCAGAGATTTGGGGTGACAAGGGAAGGCTGTAGTGTGTGCTTCACCCACCATCTTGAACCAGAAGTTTACTGAGGATATTAAAAATAAGGTGTCACAGATTTCCAAAAGCAGTTCCAAAGAAGGGGCTCCAGTGATGTTTTGGCGATATCATTGAAATGGGCAGTTAGGCTCACAGGAGAATCACTTGTTTGGTCATGAAATGTCTGATGCAGTATAGTTAACTTATCAGTCATGGGGCTCTGAGGCCACACCCTGTGACACTAAAGAAGCATCATTGATGTCATAGGTGCTCTAGACACCACCTAAGGAGGGGTCCAGAGTTGGATATGGTAACAAAGGAAGTGTCAGGGGATAAATATTGAAAAGAAATATACTTGGAAACCCAGAAGAACAAACATAGGCTAGACATGGAGGTCAGTGGCCTGGCTGGAGGAAAGAAAAGCAAGCAGAAAAGCAAACGCATAAAAATGGCTTCTCGGAGAATGGGTGGAACAGAGAACATGGGAGATTTTGGCCAGGCATGAGAATTCCAATAAAATAATCAAAATTTCTATAAGGCACGGTAAACTTGCAAACAGGGACTGGGTGAATCCTTAATAAGTGATAGAGACAGTTTGAAAAAGGCTCTGAATGATCTGTGACCAATTGGAACTTGGAAGTAAGACATAAATAGCATTGTTACAGTTTTTATGATGCTATATTGTCAATGTAGCTGTATCATAGCAGGAAACAATTCACTTTACAGTTTTGCCCCATACTGTGTGATTTGGGGCAAGTTACTACACCACTCTGAGACTTCAGTTTCCTTGACAGTAAAATGGAGATAATAGAACCTTCCTTGCCTTGAGATGAAATATCTGTATAAACCATAAAGTGATATAATACAGATGGCAGGCATGATTTTTCTGGAGGCTCCTTCTAACTCTCCTGGAGTTTGGAAGCAAAGCAGAAATGAACCATCTAGTGACCCTTGAAAGGGAGATAGAAAGCATCTCCAGCCTCAGGTAAGGGGTCCCTACAAGGTCCTAATATGCCACCGCCAGTCCACCAGACACATTCTCTCAAATACTCCACTCCTTCACTGAGGGCCTTCTGTGCTTCTGCCAGGTGATGGGCACGTGAGGAACATGGCTGACAGGTCCAGGTCGACCTAGATCTCGTGACCCAGTAGTGAAGGCAGGCCTTGAACTAGTAAGTGTAAAAATGAGATGAGGTTTATCAAAGGAAGCATGTTGGGTCCTATGGGAGTATGTAACAGGAAACTTCTTTCAGTTTACCCCTGATGAGGTCAAGTGCTCCCTTAAGCTGAGTCTTAAAGATAGTAGGTGTTTACCAGGAGAAAGAAGGGCAAAGGGGGTACCTATTCTAGGGAGAGGGAACAGTGTGTACAAAGACCCTGATGGTTAAGAAGACAAGGCTCTTACCAAAAGTGGGAAATCTCCCTCTTTCCAAATTATGCAGCATTATTCCAGTAATTGGGAGCAGACATTATTTGTGCAGAAGGTCTCTGGAAGAGCTGGGCTGTAATTCCTCACATGGTTTCTTCTTTTTTTTTTTTTTAAAACGTCTTTATTGGAGTATAATTGCTTTACAATGGTGCGTTAGTTTCTGCTGTATAACAAAGTGAGTCAACTATACATATACATATATCCCCATATCTCCTCCTTCTTGCGTCTCCCTCCCACCCCTCTAGGTGGTCACAAAGCACCGAGCTGTTCTCCCTGTGCTATGTGGCTGCTTCCCACTAGCTATTTTACATTTGGTAGTATATATATATATGTCCATGCCACTCTCTCACTTCGTCCCAGCTTACCCTTCCCCCTCCCCGTGTCCTCAAGTCCATTCTCTACATCTGCGTCTTTATTCCTGTCCTGCCCCTAGGTTCTACAGAACCATTTTTTTTTTTTTTTTTAGGTTCCATATATATGTGTTAGTATACAGTATTTGTTTTTCTCTTTCTGACTTACTTCACTCTGTATGACAGACTCTAGGTCCATCCACCTCAGTACAAATAACTCAATTTAGTTTCTTTTTATCTCACATGGTTTCTTGACCTGTCACGGGAGTGAAGTATGGGACTAGACCCTTGTACAGGTGGGCTCCCCTGAATTGACTTCTAACATTTCTCATTAAAGTCACTCATGACATGGGACACAAAAATGAATCCCTGTCTCCATAAAAACTCAGTTAAAGTAACGCAAAGGAATCTTTACTCAACAGAATATTTGAGAATAAACTTAATTTTCAGTTTGTATGCTTCAAGTGGGTGGGGAGGGAGGCATTCTGATGTTCCCACTCCTCAGGACTGGCATCAACACCACTGTTGAAAGTTTGGAAACCCTTCACCCCCTGGATGAAAACTGTCCCTGGAGCCCAAGTTTAGTTGAGAGAAAAGTTGTGACTTGCCTGCTGGTGATGCCAAGATCTACATGGAAGCTGTTATCAGTAGTCCTGAGAAATCAGCCCCAGGGGGTACAGAGGAAAACTTGCACTTGTTACGATAGGATGTAGGTAATGAGATTACTTCTGGACAAGCGCCCCGGAGGTGACAGGCTCTGTAATGACGGATGAGTAATGAGTTTGCCAAAGAGCTCTTTTCACACTCAAGCTGGTGCTATAAGGAAGCAGTCATTTTCTTACACTGTGGGAACTATCCTCCTGAAAATTAGGGCCCCAGAAATGATAAAGTTGCCCAAATAGTTCAGCTGAATTCTGAGTATCATTCCCAGTTTTATGGGAGACCTAGTTTTGCTCCCATGGAACCAGGCATTCAAAGGTTACTGCTTTCCACCAATAGCTACTTACTGGGTAAGGCAGTGCATCTGTATCACCAGGGCAGAGTTGGAAGTGGGCATTCCTGAAAGAAGGGTTTCTGTACAGCTTCTCTCTGAAGAGCATCGGGTCTAGAGATGCTGCTCCCCACCCCTGCTCCCACCCCACCCTGGGAATATTGAAATGGAAAAAAATAAGGATAAAATCTGCTGCCAGCTTAGCTATATACTCTTTAGGTCTTATGAAAACTACACAAGATTCCATTTACAAAGAAACTAGGAGTAGGTTTAATAACTATATTTATGAAGCTCGCATTTCTGTGAAAGTCAGAGGGCAGCCAATGGTTATTCAGGCCTGAGGGTTTGGGAACTGGCGTACACATGGGAGGAAGATATACACCTTGGCAGCCCATCTTATAAGTCCAGCAGGTGAGGGGTGGGAGTGAGGGCCCCCCAAAATCATTCTGGACTCACCTCTAAACATTCTGATCCAGTAAAGGTCATAGGCTTTGGCCTATGTGGTAACTCCCCAGCATACCATTGAATGGACCTGTAACCTTGGTTGGGCAAGTTACTTAACCTCCCTGAGCCTCAGGTTCCATAGTTGTGCAGTAAAGGTTGCCCCTACCTCCCACAGTGGTCATGAGGATTTTAGAGCTCATTTCCTTAAAGCACTGGGTACAAGGGCTAACACATATTCATTCCCCAATCAGTGACAGCTAACCTAAACAGTAAAATAAATACCTTCCAAAAGACAGAGATGTCAAAAAGGAGAAAATATTTCCTATTTTGTTCCTTCAATCACTAAGAACTGTGTTTTGAATAAAGAGGTACAATCAGATAGCGTGGCCTTGAAAATGAGTGGTGGGCAGTAGGTAGAGAATCGTGGACTAGTTTACCCAAGGCAGTCCCAATTTATGCCTATTGTCCCAGCGCCATCACTAATAGCACTCCCTTTACTCTCAAAAGTTTTTCCATTTGATCAATAAATTTTATGGTCGCCAAAATTATATGTGAATTTCAGGTGTGCTTTCAGCAGTGGCCACCCCCTTCTCTCTGCCTACAGCATCAAAACAACAGTGGTTGCAGCTATTAATAATTATAATGGCTACCTTTTATAGAATGCTAAACGTTACCTTACTATATCTAAACCTCACAACCAGTCCCATAACGATTTTATTATTATACCCATTTTACAAATGTGGCTTAAAGAGATTAAGTAGCTTGCCCAAGAGTACAGATTTCACCAAGTGTAGAAAGTGGGGGTGATGGCCGCAACTTAACTACACTTTGGGGCATGCCTCCGTGTGCCCTTCAGTCTGGAGCAGGGTAGAGCAGGTGGTGACTCTGTAAGAGTGATGAGAGCCACCCTGGAAATTTCCCTTAGCAATGATTCTGGTCTCTGTGACCTCCAGGGCCTGGACCACAAAAACCTCTGGGAAGGGTGCAGCTCAAAAGACTGTTGGCTCTTGAGTTCATAGCCAGTAGCAGCTTTGCCTCAAAGCTGTGGTGTGGGGAATCCAAACTGGCCTTGGCTCGTTGGACCCTGTGCCCCAGTGCCTGAGCCCGGGGCATAAGATAGTCCCAAACAGCACCATTTTCATTGCCGTATTTTCCTCCAAGTGTTATTCCAAAGTGCTAAACCGTGTAAAAACAGCAGCAACACATGAAGGTCAAGTCCTCTTTCTCTGACCTCTCCTGGTGTCTTTTAGAATTACTCTCAATCTATGGATCATAATACTACTTGTGGATCACCAGAGGCATTTTGTTTGTGCCTATGTGTACAATATCAGTAAATGCACACACATGCATGCATGTGTGATCATAATAATAGCTAACACTTATTGAGCACTTACTGTGTGCCAGGTACTGTTCTAAGCACTCTGTAGGTAATATTCTTATTTAATCTGTATACCAGCTCTAGGAGGTAGGTACTACTGATATGGAAGTCCAGAATCTACCAGCAGCTTGCCCAAGTTCACTTAGCTACTGAGTGGTAGAACAAGACTCAGATCCAGGCAGTGTTCTGCCCCTTGCTTTCTTCTCTCTCCTCTCCTTTGTACTGGGCATTTTATATCCTACCTACTTCCAGAGGACTGGAGTCTCTTTAAGCAGGTACTAGGTAGGACTCTAGGGCCCTGCCAAGGGATGGGATGATGTTTTCCTCCTTTTAGCTAGGATTGCCTGCTTTCCAAATCACTGTCTCTTCTCTATAAAGCTTTCCAGATCTTCCCAGCCTACAGTCACCTCTCCTGCCTTTGTTTTCCTTTATTGCCCACGACCACAGTCAGCTTTTGGTATACATCCTTGGTGACATTTCTAGCATGTCTTTATCCCAGTACAACCCAGGTGCAGGCCTCTGTGTGCATGTGACTTGTGGTGTGTGGCTTGACTCTCAGGTTAGATTGTAAACTATCCTGCCTCTCTCCCCCTTCCCCTCCTAGCAGGACCCCTATTAGTCTATGCAGCACATTCGTGTGATTTAGAGAAAGCCACCTCTGGGAGGATAAACTTTGGAAAAGATGTCCCTTCAGTGGAGCTTGGACTGGATTCCAGGTCCTCCTGCTCCCCACACTCCTTCCCCACCCTATCCCCCACCATCTCCCACCCTGAGCCAACCTTCCTGTGTCTGGCAGAAGGGCTAACAAGGAGGTGCTCCATACATATCTGTCGGCTGCTTGTAATTCTAAGCTAGGGCCTGTTGAAATGTTACAAAGATTTACAAAATCTAAGAGGATTATAAGGGTGGTTTTCCCTTTAAAATGTAAATCTGGTTTATTCAATTAGAAGAGTTTAAATCCAAAAAAATAGGGGAGCCAGCTTAAGTGGATGACTAAATGTCCAAGGAACCAAAGTTGGCTGCAGCAAATGCTGCTCACGACAACTTTGACAAAACCTTGAGAAAGTGGGAAAGTCTGAGGAAGCAGTGGGTTAAGTACCCCTGCCTCTGCCCACCACCACCATTTACAAACCATGGCAATTTAGGAAAATCACAGAATCTCTCTCCCAGCCCCAGATTGTGCATCTGTAAAACAGGGCTAATGATGCCTGCCCTCCCACCATTCAGAGCACAATGTGATCATTAGAGGAGAAAGAAGTTAGTGAAAACACCTACAGAATCATGGTAGGCAGAGTTAGGATTTAGGATCACTAATGCCAGGAACATCTGTCAAGCAATCACTAAAGCAAAAAAAAAAAAAAAAAAAGTTTCTTGCTATGTGCAAGAAAAGATGGTATAAGGAAAGAACCCCGAAAGAGACACATTCTGCTCAACTCCTCAGTCTCAAGGGGGATTTTAGGGAGTGAATTGGACACTGCGCACAGCTTCTTTTGGTTCCAAGACAACCAGCTCCTTTGCTGAGGGAGACTTCATAAGGCTTTTTTGCAGAGTTGCCATAGGTTGAGCGTTGAGGGGGCAGTGTTATCAGGGCTAGAGAAACCAGGAATAGTAGGACAGTTCTCCAAATGGAAGAGTGCCAAGCCTCGGAATTAAGTCTTACTAAATGGCTTTAAAAATGAGTCAAAAGGGGGAGTTATGGTGCAGGCATCAGCGTTTCAGCAGATTTGGAAAGCCCTTTAGAGGTGGAGATAAATGTCAGACAGATGGGGAGAAACTATAGAAGGCCAGGGGGAGTGGGCAGAGAAGAGGCTGAGGATTTCAGAGTGGGCAAAGGCAGGGGATGCACCACATGGGGAAAATGACCCAAAATATGTTTATCATTCATTCACTCATTAACTTTTCTAGAACCCTGAACTCCAACTAAGTGCAAAGCAAGGTGTTAGGATTCCAGTATGGGTGGGTGGAGGGTGTGGGGGGCAGGTAGGAAGGACACTAAGAGAATATTTTCTCTGCCTTTAAGAAGCTTCTGATACAGCTAAAGAGAAAGACATGAATACAAATAAAAATAGCAAGGTTTTATGTGATAAACTCCACAGGGAAGGAGTATGCAAATGACAAAGGTGGAACAGCAAACGGATTACACTCTGCTCAGAGGAGGAAGATGGGGATCGGGAGCTGTCTCCCAAGGAGGCAGTCTTTCTGGTCTTGCGGTATCGTTAGGGTTCCACTGGAATTAGATGGCAGGGTGCTCTTGGTGACAGCATAGGACATGTATTCAAACATATTTTGAGTATTTTCATGGAAGCGTTGGTCCTAAAGGGCTGCCGAAGCCCTAGTCAATGTTGGGAATTTTTAAGAAAGGCATTAAATATGAAGACGTCTGTATAAGCCAATCCACATCATATATGAGTTAAACCATGTTATTATTTGCATCCAGTGTGACTAAAAATGCCTGGCCCCTTTTAAAAGGCTAAAACATGCACACATAAATAGCTTACAAACAGGTTAATTGAACCAGCAGAGCAGGAATGAGATTACCGTGGGTTTTCAGGATATGAGTCATTTAGAAGCTCAGAGGTGGTGCCTCAAGCTATTGTGGAACTAAGAGATTGTTTCCTCCCAAACCAAAGGAAGGAGCAGGCCAGGCTCATCCAAGACCTTTAGATAAATCTTGTAAGATAAATGAGTTTTAAGCATTATTAACATGACCCACCATAACTTTGTTTAAAAATTAAAGATGAGAAGATGCTTTTAATTAACTGTAAGTCAAGAAAATAAAGACAGTAAATATGCTTCTTTCAGTTTATGATTTTTTTCAACTGTTTTAGTTTGAAGTAGCTATTTCATCAGAGATGGCACAGTGCCTGGATACAGTCAACTACATAAGCACTCGTGTTATATACAACTGGCAATAATACTGACCATTTGAATCAAGTGCAGTGGGGATGAAGAGGAGGGAAAGAGTCATTCTCCCTGGAGTAATCCAGGAGATCTTTATAAAGATCATGATGGAGGAACAGGATTCTAAGGAGTTAAATGTGGGGGCAGGTCCTTCCAGGGAAAAAAAACAGCATGTATGTGAGGGCCCACTGCAGGGGATGATGGGTCAGTACGAGAATCCTCTGATTCAGGGCAATCTCTCACTTCCTACCATCCTACCCTGATATTCAATTGTCATTTTATCTCTGAAAGTCTCACCTCTCCCTCTTTCTTCCTATTCTCAATGCCACCCATGAGCTAGGGCTTTCATAAGCTCTCCCCTGGAACAGATTCACATGAATGCCCCTGCCCCTGTTCTCTCCTTCCACAAAGTCTTCCTCCTTACTGCTGACAGCTAGCTTTCCAAAATACAGAACTCACCACATCACTCCTCTGCTTCAAAGCTTGAAGACTCCCTCACTCCTCAATGTTCGTTTTACTTTTATTAATACAGGATTCCTCTATTTTTGGCAAAAGAAATTATCTAGATTTCCTATTCTGCACTAAGGAAAAGATAGTTTGAATGTAAATCTGGAAGAAAAGACTGCGGTGACAAGTTCTAACTATTAGACAATCCCATGAAGGCAGGTGTTTGCTTCCTCTTTTGGCAGACAGAGCACAGGCCCACTGAGTAGAACTTTGCATTGAAGCTCAGTCACTTTTCTCTAGGCTGACCCAGTGGATTATAGGAATGGTAGATAAAGAAGATATTGCTCACCTTCATGGAGCTTATGGTTCTAGCAGAGGAAACATGAATAGATAATCACCCAAATAAGTACTTAATTACAGTTCTGTGATAGAAAAGGTAAGAATTCAGGAAGGATTAAACCAGGGTAGGGATGGATTTAAGGCCTTGGGAAAAAAGTTGAAATTGCCAAGGGAGAGTATGATATGAGAATTTCCAAAGAACTCAAGAATTTAGAATTTGGGAGGAGGTGGAACAGGCAAAAGATCCTCAGAAAGAACAGTCAGAAGGTATAAAGATGACCACAAAAGTATTTTTGTCACCAAAGCCAAGAGGAGAGAGTGTTTCAAGAAGGAAGACGTGGTTAATTGTATTGAATGCTGCCAAGAGGTCAAGACCAATGAAGGCAGGAACTTCACAGTGGATAAAGCAAGAAAGCTACTGGTGGCCCCAGCAAGAGCAGTTTCTGCAAGCTGGTGAAGTAGGAAGCCAGAATGGAAAGAAGAAAGAAGAAGAATCCTGTATTAATAAAAGAAGAGCAGGTAAGAGCTTGAGGGATGTGTGGAATGAAGGGAAGTTTTGTTTGCTTGGCTTTGTTGGTAATGAAGGAGTCCAGCATATATTTGAGTGCTAATGGGAAGAATGCAGGTGTGAAGAAGAGGTTGAAGATTGGGGAAGGAGAAGGTACACCTAATGGAACAGGACTGCTGCTTAGGTAGGAGGGGATGAGATCCGGGGCACAACGTGTGGAGGGACTGGCCTTGGTTGGAAGAAGGACATGTGCTTCGTTGTACTATACATGGGAGGAGAGGACAGGTGCAAATGCAGTCCATCAGTTTTCTCTGCCATGCTTCTTATCTGGGAATAAAGGGGTTGGAAGCATAAAGCTCTGAGAAGAGGAAATAAAATTTGTGAAAGTGGTGGGAGCTTCTAGCAAAGCATGGTAAAACTGCTGAGCAGTGTTGAAGACCCAAACAAGGTTGGAGAACATGAAGTTAGAGCCATGCCCAAGTACTCAGTTGTGCCATATTCTTCAGTAATACTGATGTACTCAGGCACAGGCATAAGTAAGTCTGTGGGGCTTTGCCAGGCAAGGACAATGAAGAGGGGCACAATGGATTTAGGACACTGTAGGAAGAACTATGGCCTCTAAGCTAGATACAGAAGAAAATAAAGATAGGAGGAGATTCATGGACATAGAGAAAGTGGTGAGGCCACTGGCTTGGAGATCTCAATGAGGCTGGAGAATTATTTCAGTGAGGGGACTTAAGCAAATGAGCTGGAAGGTGGTGGTGAGAGAATGAGATGCCAGAGGAGGTGCAGTTTCTGATGATGACAACCTCAGAGCTATGCCCCTGGGAGTGTGCTGAGCTGGAGGGAGAAGGTCACTGAAGGTGTAATCGTCAAGGAACTCTGCAGCCAGGGTGTTGCTTCGATCAGCCATAAGGACATTTAGTGCCTTAGGATGATGGGGTGGAGAGGAAGACATGGAGAAAGAGGCTAAAGCCTTCAGTGACTAGGGGAGTCAGGGTAAGGGGGTGGACAGTGTGAACCTCAAGGAGGTTACAGTATTTTAGAAAGAAAAAGAGAGTAATGGTCCAGAGACAGCACCCTGGAAGACACCAACCCCAGCTCCCGACACTGAAATTGGAGTATGTATGATTGAAAATACATCCTCTACCTGAGAGGGTAGAAAGGAAAACAGGGTCCTCAGGGGTCAGCGAGATGGAATTGGAAGGATCACTGGGGAAGAAGAAGAGTTTGGTGGAGCCTGGGGAAGTAGGGAATGGGAGCTGGAGTTGCGGGGGAGGGAGGGAAGGCAGAAAGCAGTAGCAGTTTCTGAAATAGCAAGAAGGCTTGGTAACAGCTGTGGCAGCACCTCTCAGTGAAATCTGGCAATACTACCCTCAAACAAGTTCAACTGTATCAACTTTGGACACTTTGTAGATGGCTAGACCACCCAAATTATGATGAGCATGGTGGCCAGATCATGGTTTCTGAAGCCCTTTATGTCACTTTAAAGTGCATAGATGATAAATTACACAAAACCAATGTAGGATTGTGCCACCAGCCTTACAAAAACAACACATAAGTATTCAGACATCTAAGCCAATTAAATTTTTTTGTGTTAAGTCCTATTTCATCTGCTTTCCAGTCCCCTCCCCTGCCATTTGCCCTGCACTCCACCCAGCTGTACCAAACTAGTCCTAGCTTCCCAAGCGTGCTGCCCCCATTCGAGCCTCAGGCTGTGTGTGTGATATTCCTCCATCCAGTATAACCCCTGGGCTGTGGGCAGCTTAGCTAGTGTTACCTGGTTTACCTTTATCCCCTCCTCATTAAATCAGCGGAGCATTTTCCCTTGCCTCAGGAAAGCAGAATGCAGAAGGAAAAAAATACTTTCCTGGCTTTTGAGTTTCAAAATCCAGGCCCTGTAGGGGTAGGCAGGACGGGCTACAACGGTGGTTTTGGGAAAAGGAAAGGAGCCAAGGCTTCTTACCTCCTCCTCCCACAGAGAGCTGAAGCTTCCTCAGGCTGGAGGGAGAAGGACAGAAGAGGAGAGTTGAGAGACAGGAGACAAGTTGCCTGGATAAAGACAACCTAGGACCTTGCTTCCTCTCTGGGCTCTCTGCAGGAAGCAAGGCGTGACTGCCTTGCTCTTATATTTCCCCCTCCTGACCAGAGTTTCTGTCATTAACCCACCCAGCCTGCTAACCTGTCTTGTTTTGACTTACATTATGCTTTAAATTTGCTTTCATGGCCATTATTTAAAGTTTTGGATATGTTTTAAAAGCCCAGATTTCAGGCCTCTCTTGAGGAAAACTCTGAGGATCTGCCCACACTGGACCCACATTCCCTGTGGCAACAAGCTGTTGTCCCTTTCAATGGGCAGGGGTTCCCCATTCCCTTTGAATATTATCCTCTGATTGATGGCTGCCTGAACTTTGTGGCTCTAGAGCCTCAGATCCCTGATGCCCAATGAGCTGAGTGTCAGGCTACAGGCTAGCATATATGACCAGTCTTGATACATCTAGTTATAACCTCAGAGACAAAGCAAATCTACCTTCCCCCAACACAGGAAAATAGCTGGTTTCCTTGGTGGAAAGCTGCAATAACCCTCTCCTCTCTCCCCAAGTCTGCCCAGACTCAGTGGAGGAAAGACTTATCTTTCGCCTTGCAGAAAATGCCAGACCCGATGCTTTTCTGCCAGGCTCGGAGAAAAGCAAAGAGGAATATGTGATAATGCTCTTACAGGTCACATTACTGGCACAATGATTTATATGCGCTAACAGAGCAGGGCAAACATTGGCCCAGCCTAAGAGGTTAAGTTAGGCACCCAAGAGGTTTAGTTTTGTCAGCTAATTAGTGACAGAGTTTAGGACCCAGGCCTCCTCTCTTCCCAGCCAGTGCCCTTGAAGATTAGACTGCTTCATTCTGCCTGGGGGAAGGGCTGGTGGGAGGCCCTTCCCCTGGGACAGAAGGAAAAGCACATCTGCCAGTTCATTCTCCAACCATGGAGTCAAGGATTAGGGCACAATTTTGATCATACCCTGACTCACTTAATGAAACTTTCCAAGTTTATTTTTACTTCTAAACGTGTGAGTTTAACAGCTATATTTCCTAAAAAGAGCTCATATCTGCTCCTGCCCTTTCACAATAAGCTTTCTAAAAGCTGACCTGGACTGTGTGGAGAAAGCTAGAGGCAATGAACTGCCAGATCAAAGAGATACCACTAATCTATGACGGGCCTGGGCACACGAAGGTTTTCTAGGTCTGCTCTTCCCTTTTGCTCTTTTGTTGAAGCTGGATCATTGTCTGACTAGGAGCATTCATTCTGGAAGGGAAGGCAAGGTATTGAAAGTGAGCTTAATGCATTTTACTACTCTCTCTATGGACTTGGCTGTTGTCATGGTTACTTTTTTCAAAAGAACAAATTGGTACTTTCACCCTTATTCCACACTGGAGAGGAAATCAGAGAACAGGGAGCTCTGCATCCAGAGGAATCTTATGAGAGCAGGATTTTCCTTGCTTCTACCCTGATATACTTCCTGCTCTGTAGAGCAAAGCTGCCCTATATTCCAGACTTTTCATTACAACGCTTGGGTCTCTATCATTCCTGGGCGGGCTGAATTGAGCCACATCTTTCCCCTGAGTGTGGTTGGAAGCTCTTGGGAGCAAAATAAGCCCAGCTCCTGTACTGGTGGCAATCCACAGCTGGAGCGACTGGGCAGGCAGGCGCGTCTGGAAGGAGCACAGTGATCTCTGGCAGGCAGTCCCGAAAAGGCAGAGCCCCTTGTTCAAAAAGCAGGTGAGGGGCGGGGGTGGGGGGGGGGTGGAGCATTTTCCTTTCTTCCACGGTCTTTCCACCTGTCACTGTTTTAAATTTGCCGTTTGATATTGCGGTCTCTCAGGCACAGGGATACTCTCGGGGCACATTCAGACCCTCACAGGCACATGGGGGGTGGGAGGGCACCCTGTGATGACTCAGTACCCTTGGCTGTGCGCCGGTCCCGTCCTTCTCCGCGTAAGTGCCCAGCAGCATTCACTGAGAAGGACGCAGGAGGAGCGGGTAGCCTGAACTCAGGAAGCGGCAGGAGGTGCGACCCTGCCTTAGCCAAGGGTCCAAGTTCCTGACGCATCCACTGTCCCATGGGACTTTGCTTACAAAACACAGATTGAAAGATTGAGTCAATATGGTCACTGCAAAGCATTAAACAGCAAGCACAGCCCCCTTCTGAGTGAGTGCCAGGCCCTATGTGACTCCAGGGGTCGATTGCCCAGGCAGCTGGCCTGCCTGCTCCGCTGTCAGAGGGAAGGGTCCTCCTTGTGCGGACCCCAGCCTAGCCTGCAGGAGCGCTCCAGGAGCTTTAACGCCACAGCTGGTTGACACTAGGCATTGCTCCTTTCTCCACTTTCTCCCCCAGCCTAGGGGAAAGGCAGATACTAAACAGACAAGTAGGGAAGAAAAGTACCAGACTCATTCCTCCCTATGTTTCTTCTAGGACACTGTTCAAATCTTTTTATTGTATTGGTGGGATTGCATTAGTTACACCAGCTCTCACCTACCTCCCTCATCCTTTTAAAACCACTTTATTGAGGCATAATGGATATACAATAAACCTCAAATATTTAAAGTGTACAATTTTATGAGTTTTAACATGTATTCGTATATCTATATATATGAATGAGGTCATCACCAAAATGAAGATAACATTTTCATCACCCTCTTGTAATACATCCCTTTCTCCCTCATCCCCAGACAACTACAAATCTGCTTCCCATCGCTATTGATTAGTTTACATTTTCTAGAGTCTTATCTCAGTGTAATCAGAGTCTGTACTCTTTTTTTTTTGGTCTGGCTTCTTTCCTTCAGCATATTGATTTTGAGACTCATTCATGTTGTTCATATCAACAATTTCTTCCTTAATATTGCTGAGTAGCATTCTATTATATAATTAAACCACAGTTTATCCATTCACTTGTTAATGAACATTCCGGTTGTTTCCCAGTTTTTTGGCTGTTTCAAATAAGGCTACAATGAATACTAGCATACAAGAATTGAAATGGCTGTGTTGTACGGTAGCTATATGTTTAACCTTTTAAGAAACTGCCAAATAATCTTCCAAAGTACCAGAAGCATATGAGAGTTCCAGTTGCTCCACATTCTCACCAACACTTGTTATCTGTCAGTCTTTTCATTTTAGCCATTCTAGAAGTATCTGACTGAGGTCTTAATTCGCATCTCCCTAATCACTAGTAATTTTGAGCTATTTTTAGTGAGCTTACTGGCCATTCACATATCTTCTTTTGTGAAACAGCTGGTAAAATATTTCCCCTGGTTTTTTGTTTGTGTTTTTGTTTTGTTTTGTTTTTTGGGTTTTGTGTGTGTGTGTGTGTGTGTGGTGCCACACGGCTTGCAGGATCTCAGTTCCCTGACCAGGGATTGAACCCTGGCCATGGCAGTGAAAGCCTGGAATCCTAACCACTAGGCCCCAGGGAACTCCCTCCCCTGTTTTTTAAAATTGGTTTGTCTTATTGAATTTTAAGAGGTTTTTAAAAAATATATTCTGGATTCAAGTTTTTTGTTTAATATATGTATTCCAAATATTTTCTCTTAGTCTGTGGTCTGCTTTATTTTCCTAGTTTCTATTGAAAATCAAGTTTTTAATTTTTGTTGAAGCCCAACTATCAATTTTCTTCTATGGTTCATGCTTTTTTGTGTGTGTTCTAAGGAAACTTTGCCACTTTAAGATCACAAAGATTTTTCTCTTGTTTTCTTCCAGAAGTTTAATAGTTTTAGGTTTTACATTTAGGTCTGTGATTCATTTTGAGTTAATTTCTGTGTATGGTGTGAGGTAAGGTTTGATACCTCTTCCATTCTCCACCCCCTCATGCATATCCAGTTGATCCAGCACCATTTGTTGAAAAGAGTTTTCCTTCCCCATTGAATTGCCTTGGTACCTTTGTTTAAAATTGGCAGTATATGTGTGGGACTCTTTGTGGACTCTCTATTCTGTTCCTTTGATATATATGTTTATTTTTTGCCAATACCAAACTTTTGATTACTGTAGCTTTATAGAAAATATTGAAATATAAAGGTAAGGTTGGTAAATTGGAAGGTAAGTTCTCCAACTTTGTTCTTTTTAAATATTACTTTGCCATGAAGGTGTACTGCTCAGACCTCCTTCCAAAGAACCTGCTATTGGTTGCATAGTTGATGGCTCCACCCTTTGGATTCACCACCAAGTTCACAAAAAGGCTATCTTTCTCTTGGTAGCTTGCAACCAATGACTGAGTATGGTGGGGGTATGGTGATAGCCCATTCCGTCCAATGCAGGACTCTTCCAACAGGCAGTCTTTGCTTGGGAACTCCCCTTTCCTGACTAAAACTCCCAGCACTACACTGTAGTCTGAAAGCCCTTTCACCCTTTCCACACAATTCTTCCTTCCCCCTCTCCTTTCATGGGTGTCATACCTACATTGGAATCTGACAGCTTCCTTTCTACTTCTGCTCCCGCCTCTTTTATCCTCCCCAGTCATTTTCCTCTAGAAATCTCTTGCATATGTAAATCCGGTCTTGCTGCCTGCTTCTCAAGGTCCCTAACTGACCATACTTTGGTTATTTTAGGTCTTTTGCATTTCTGTATAAATTTTGAAATCAGCTTTGTTTTGTGAAATTCTACAAAAAACAAACAAACAAACAAAGCCTGCTGGAATTTTAATTGACAGTTCATTGACTCTACAGAACAATTTAGGCAGAACTGCCACCTTAACAATCTAGTCTTATATCACAAATCTGATGTATCTCACCATTTATTAGGTCTTCTTCAGTTTCTCTCAGCAATATTTTGTACTTTTCAATGTAGAGATCTTATACATCTTTTGTGGGATTTATTATGAAGTATTTTATTGCTTTTGGCCTTACTGTATTAGAATTGTTTTTTTTTTTTTTATTGGGGTATAGTTGATTTACAATGTTGTGTTAGTTTCAGGTATACAGCAAACTGAATCTGTTATACATATACATGTATCCACTCTTTTCTTAGCTTCTTTTCACATATAGGCCATTACAGAGTATTGAGTAGAGTTTCTGTGCTGTACAGTAGGTCCTTGTTAGTAATCTATTTTATATATAGTAGTGTGTATGTGTCAATCCCAATCTTCCAATTTATCCCTCCCCCCTCTTACCCCCCCGGTAACCATAAGTTTATTTTCTACATCTGTGACTATTTCTGTTTTGTAGATAAGTTCATTTGTAGCCTCTTTTTAGATTCACATATAAGCGATATCATATATTTGTCTTTCTCTGTCTGACTTACTTCACTCAGTGTGACAATCTCTAGGTCCGTCCATGTTGCCTCAAATGGCATTATTTCATTCTTTTATATGGCTGAGTAATATTCCATTATATATAGATATGTACCACATCTTCTTTATCCATTCCTCTGTTGATGGGCATTTAGGTGGAATTGTTTTTAAATTTTTATTTTTCAATTGATTGCTACTGGTATATAAGAATACAACTGAATTTTGTATATTAACCTTGTATCCTGAAACCTTGCTAAATTCAATGCTAGTCCCAGTAGTTTTCTCTCTGCTCTCCTCACCTTTTTAAACAAAAATTTTCGTAGGACTCCAGTGCTCTGGTAAGAGTAGGGTGTGGGTAGCTGAGGCTTCAGCCTTTGTCTCCCCAGAACTTCCCCACCCACGACACCTTCAAAAACAGCTTCTGAAAATTTCTGAAGAATTCCAAGACTCCAGGTAACATATCTAAACAACCCACTGTCCTAGGGGAGTTGGTATTTACTGAGTACCTTTCCCCATATTTTATAGGCATTTTATCTCATATTAGTCTTTAAAAAGAAAAAAAAAAGAAAAGAAAAAGAAAAAACACCTTGTGAGATAAGTAGAAGCAGTTCCATTTTAAAGATGAAGAAATAGAAGTTAAATCTCCTTGATATTGTCTCACAGTTGATTTCTGTCTGAGGAAGGATTAAAATCTGTCTGTCTGACTCCAAAGTTCATGCTTTTTCCTCCCCAGCCTGATGCAGGCAGAGGCAGACAGCTGGATTTTAAAATGGATTTATGCTGACAGCCAAGCCTTTGGATTGACTAATTCTGCATCTGTCCAGCATATGGGCTTGTGGGTCAGGAGGCCTGACTGGCCTCTCGTGCTCCACCCCCAGGGTGCCTACCACCCTGTCTAGTTCACCAGCTTCCTGTTCCACCCACACTGCCTTTTGAGGGTACCAGTGACTTCTCTCTCACCAGTCTGATGAATTGTTTGCCAGTCTAAGAAATTTTTACTTCTCTGCTCCTTTGCAGAGAACATCTTGGAACAGTTTGCTTCTGGGTCTCTTCTAAAGCCTCTGGTCACCTTTTATCTGTCTTCTGTCCTGATTCCTTATTGTGACCACTTCTCATTAATCACCCATGGTCACTCAGTCTGCAGACTGAGGTCTTCTGTTTTGTCCCTCTCCACACTTATTCTTGGAGACACTCCTTCAAACACCTGTAGGAGCAATACCCCTCTCATCAGGTCTGCCACGTCAGTTGCCTAAAGTTATGGTCCCCAGGCTTTCTGGGTGTTCCAGAATACCCCTACTGGCCCCATAAAACGATTAAAATATCTTGGAAATTCTAATGGTTTAACATCTAAATGATGTTTTCCAGGTTGCCCCCTCCCCCACCTTCCTGTACTCTCAGAAAAGCACAAATTCTTAGACCCCATATATCTTGATTTGTGCTTTGGGGGACGTATTTAACATTTCCAAGAAATGTCCCCCACTTGAATAAGCACATTTATAATATCTAAACCTTATTGAAAAATAAGCTTACCAGCTAATTCCAAATTTCTTTTACTTCAAGGCATACCACCATTCTCTTTGTTTTCTTTCCTCCTTCCCTTCTTTCATCTAATCACCAAGTCTAGCCCATTGTTTGCTCTGAACGAGTCTCCAGTTAGGCTTTATCCTCTGCAGCTATTGCCCAGGCCAGGACCTCATCCGTTCACTCCTGATTAGCTTGAGGATTTCGAAAGACTGATCTTTTAGTTGGTAGTATGCCCCAGACAGTGTCAATGACACACAGACAAAACTCTTTTCCTCTGGCACTATTTGTCACAGATGTCTAGTGATATTCAAAAACCAGGAGCCTACATCAGCAGATTTTAATTGGCTCCCCATTTTCTGTTCACTTAATCCAAACTCCTTTGTCTGATCTTTGTTTTCTACCAGTGTACTGTATCACCAAGTTCATTGTTCATATTATTCCTCAATATGGAACACTGAGAAGAAACCCAAGATTTGCTGGCCCTTTTATGTCAGGGGTCCCCAACCCCTGGGCTGCGGACCACTACTGGTCCGCGGCCTGTTAGGAACCGGGCTGCACAACAGGAGGTGAGCAGAGGGCTAGCGAGCAAAGCTTCATCTGCTGCTCCCCATCACTCGCATTACTGCCTGAACCACTGCCCGCCGCTGCCGCCCCTGCCGCCGTCTGCGGAAAAATTGTCGTCCACAAAACCCGTCCCTGGTGCCAAAAAGGTTGGGGACCGCTGTTTTATGTGACCTGATCATTCTTTCCCCCATGCTGTCTGCCCATTTTACTCCACATGTCATGAATGCCAACTTTCTGTCAATCTTCAATTTTCCCTCTCATTGTAAATCCTAGCCCTATATTTTCCTATCCTAGGATTTCTTCTCTAACCCTTTCCAACCTTCAGAATGGATGTTCTAGAGTAAATCTTTTAGAATGTACTTAGCAAATATCTTACTTGCTATTAATCTAGCTCTGACGAGCAGAAGCTCCCATATTAACTGTAAATGAATATTATTAGGCTCTGAGCTTCTTCAAGACAAGGACCATGTCTGATTTAACTTTATATCACCAGTATCTAGTCCGGTGCCAGGCACATCATTTAAGTGCAGTAAACATATATTGAATAAATAATCACCACTTTATGGTATTGCCCCCTTTGGCAGTTTCCTTAAATGCAGAAGTTTCAGCTTCCTCATCTGGAAAATAGTGCTCAGAATATCAGCATCATAGATTATGAACATTAAATAAGAAAACCTTTGTAAAGGCCCTAGCACAGAACTTGGCACAGAGAGCTCAATCCATGTGAGTTCACACCTTCTGTTTAAATTTTTAGAATTGTCATCAGAACTGTAGAGTTCCCATAATTGCATATCAGGGTTATTTCTGTTAGAGCCTCTTCTGGGGTAGTACCAAATTCAAGTGTGGGTTCAACAGAAGGAAAATCCACAAGGACTACTGCTTACAGTACCCTTTGTTATCAAGTTTTGGTATGGGGCCTGGCTGAGACAGTCCTGACATGGGATATACGCTGGTTTATCTTTTTAGGGGATTCCATAAACGCATAATCTGTTTGGACACTAGGCTTCATAATGGCAGGGACTGTTTTTCCATCCCCTTCCTTCCTTTCCATACAGGAGAGAAATTATATTTTCAACATATTGAATAGCCTTTGGACGCTTCAGTGTGTTCACTGCAACAATGAACTCTGCATATTTGCATCCACCAGGGAGAATGAAAATTATTAATCCTGAGGAGCTGTTAAGTCACTTTCATAGATTTAATAATTTTCATACTTTTGGAGTGGCAGGCATCCCTAAACTGAATTATGCCCTCAGTTTTTCTACCTGTAAAATAGGAGTAATAGTTTGTACTCTTACCTTCTTCTTAGGATTAATAATTATGATACAGAGGAAAGAGCACTGGACTGGGAGTCAAGAGAACTGAGCTCTATCCGTCACTTTGACCAGCTGCATAGATCTTGGGCAAATCACTTCAGCTCAGTTTCCTCATCTCCAAAATAAGAAGTCTAAATTAAGCAAACTCTAAGTCAGCTCCCAAATTTCAACTGATATGCTTTTTAAGAAATGAAATAAGTGGCCCTCTTCTTGTACCCAGGGATGCCAGGTGAGAGGAGACTTTCTGAGCACTATATAGAGAGGGGGATTTGGCCTGTGCTGTCCATGGTAGGTATGTGGCATCTATGTGCTGACCGTATGTGTCCTAGCACCACACACCAGGAAGGAACTCAAAGAGGGTGGGCATGTCTGATTGGAGGCAAGAACCATATGGAAGTAGAGGCATGGGAATTAGTTAGATACCTTTGCACAAAGATAATTATTATGCTTTGTACAAAAGTAGAACCTATTACCATGCATTCTTCTCAGATTTCCTAAGCTGCCCACTAGCCCTCTGATTTATGGTTGGAGGGATTACCCATAGGTATACCCCAGCAGAGAGGGATTGGAAAAAGAAATGGAAGGTTGCCTCTTACACCTGTTAGAGTGTTAGTCCTTCCTCCAGGGACGGACTCAAGTGTAGCAGGTGAAGAGCTGCTCCTGGTATTCACTTGATGATCATGCCAAGTTCAAGGCAGATCACCTCCAACCCCAAACATTTTTGGATCCATGTCACACCTTAGAATCTATATGTGCCTATATATACCATCGTATTTCCCAGTTGCAGGAAAAGAACCACAGGGTTTCCAGTCAGAAGACTTTTGAGTTTGACCTTGGGCGAGATTCTTCAGGTCTCTGAGCTGACTGATGTAAGGATCAAAAGAGATAGGGGTGTGTAAAGTGCTTTGTTCCAGGGTTAGTCACAGCTGCCCTGGCCCCGACTCCTCTTAGATCTCCTCCCCAAATACTGTTTCAGGGAAGTTTTGTTAAATTAACTCTCTAAGACTAATCCCTTTGTCAGGGATATTTGAAGAGGGGGTAACAACATGAGCCAGAGGGTTTAGAACCAGAGTAGACAGGGCACTGCTGTCCTGCAACTTTGAAGCGATGTCCTCAGGAGAAAGCTCTGCTTTCTGTAGCATCATCTCACCCACCCCTACTCCACCTACACCTGGGTTCTCTTCCCAGCCATCTTAACTTGCTGGCATGTCACTTGACCTGCTTCCTCTCTACCTGTGCAGTCCCTAACTGTTGTGATCCGGGGATGCCCCCCCAGGGAGCCCTGCCTCAGGCTCTCTTCTCACACAAATGGTACCTCAGAGAGTCCTACCCCACTTCACTTGGGATGCGCATCATGGCAAGGAATGGCGACGCGCCCTGTGGCCACTGCTACCACAGCCCAGCCAAGTGCCCCCTCCAGTTCGTAGCCTGTGTGACAACCATTGAAAATGCAGGGTCTCAGTCACTCCAGCCAACAGAACTGGGGGTTAAGGAGTCTCTTCTGTGAAAAGATGCCTAAATCTTTACTGCCAGCCCACCTACTAAGAACTTTTGCTTTACTAAGACCAGAGGGACTGTTTGAAGGTCAGTTTAAAATAGTTGCTTGTGCTATTGTGGCACAAGGAGAGCGCATGGGCTGGGGAGTCAGACTGGCCCTGTGTGTAAACCCCAACTTTGCCATTCACTGTTTAGGCAACATCTTGGCAAACTGCCGAATCCGGTTTACACGTGTAAAATGGAGCTGCCGATGCCTTTGCACAGCTGTTGTGAGGATTAAACAGAACTGCACTTTGTAAAGCACCTAACCCAAAGGGGCTGCTCCAAAGGTTTTTTTCTTGCTTCCCTGTCACCGGAGAATGACCAAATTATCTCAAGTATGACTCATTTAAGAGGGTGAGTTTTTTTCTGGTAAAAAGCCAGTCCTGTTGTAATTGATCAGGCCCCTGCCTGACCATTTCAATTCAGGTGTTAAGGTGTCCAAAGTAAGTGGGTGCTCTGGCAGTAGGGACCTCCCACAAAGCAGGACTGTCTGTCCCCCACACCCCCTCCCCACCCTAGCAGCCCAATCCCAGCCGAAGGTTAGAAGGAAAAGGAGCATCAAGTTTTGTCTAGGATTTTTAGACATCAAGTAAGGATTATGATGGAAACTTTTCATTCATGAAACTAAAACTATCCTTTTTCCTGGGAAGCCCTCACTAATGGAGAGGCTCACTTTGATTTCCTGGTTTATGATTTATACTGAGACCATTTGTATGTATGTGTGTGTGTGTTGCAGAAGTAACTAATCCCAACACAGCAGAATAAATTGGCTTAGTCTATAGTGGCCAGTCCGTCCTAAGTCTCTCATTGTACATCTCAAATCTTGTAATTGTTTGTCCATCTTGGTCAGATGGCTCATTAAGACAGCCAAAGTCACAAGCTCTACAGTGCCTGCTGTGGGCCCCCTTTGTTTCCTTACGCATAGAAAAAATGTAGAAGATGTGACCCTCAAAGGCCACAGTGGCTAGGTTTGAAAAATCTTAAAGAACCACTGCAAAAAGTTAGCTATCACTCACAATAGAAATGTTTCCATATCTTTGCTTATTTTAATTCCCCTTCATATTTATGAGACTGTGGTACACTTAAAAGTAGAAACACATCCAGACACAGCCAACACAAGTTATATCTTATAGTTATTTATCCAAGTTCCTTAAAGCCACAAACAAGTTTCCACAATAATGACCAGACTGCAAATATAAGTACAATAAATCTTTAGTTCTAAAGGACAAAGCTATGTTTCTCTGTGCTTTCATAGTACATTGCTTTTAAAAAAAAGAAAGAAAGAAAGAAAAAAAGAAAAGAAAGAAAGAAAGGAAAGAGAAAGAAAGAAAAAGAAAAGAAAGGAAGGAAGGAAAGAAAGAGAGAGAGAGAGAGAAAGAAAGAAAGAAAGAAAAGAAAGAAAGAAAGTTTCTGCAATTCAATTTAAAATACCCAGGTTGTTAACTTCCAAGCAAAGCAATCACAAGAAGGAATTCTTTCTGCCTGAAATTGGTAGCAGTAACAGAAATACAAGTCATAAGCAGCTTTTTAAATCAAGTGTAATCATATTGTGCTCATAAGGAGCATTTTCTTAACAGAGGAATTGTAGGTCCCAAATTTTCTGGGACTATCCTGATTTTGAATGCCCTGACTCATTGCCAACTCTGTATTTAGACTAAGTATCCCATTTTCTGGTTCCAAGAAGATGTCAGCACACTTCAACTTAAAGATAAGTGGCACGCACAATTCTTATAAAAAACAAAAGTATCACAACTTGTCTTTATTGAAACTGCAATTTTCTAAAGTCTGTTTGCTTAGATCTGTGATATCTCTATGTAATGTTGTTTCCAAGTTCAATTAGGGAGGTTTTTATTTCGCTGTCACAAAACATCTTTTTATGCACTTTGAGTACCCCAAGTGGGTTTATAATTACACAGTCTTAATTGAAGCGGTTCAGAGGAAAAACAATTGTTCCTCATCTCTAACTCCAGCTTTCTAGAATGACATTTAAATCTTCAACTCCTGGGTACCTGAAAAAAGGAAACAAGGTACAGATAGCTGGAATTTCTCCTGTTTTTAGCATTGGAATGAATCTTTTCTTATGGCAATGAAAACAAATAGAAAAATGTTTGCTTTTGTGCTATGAAAGAGAGAAAAGAAAAACCAGTCCATGAATATTTGCAATAGAAGACCATCACTTGCTACTGGAATCAACACTGTATTAAAAAGCTGAAGTTTGGAAGTAAAATGATTTTGCTACTCTTTAAATATTTTAGCAGCTTAAATATACATTAGGAAAAAAAATACACATATTCCCCCAGCAGTGCACACCACTTGGGGTGACATTTTCACTCTCTTATTTTGCCACAGTGTGGATTTTCCCCTTCAAATGAAAACCTAGAGAAATGAACTCTGAAAAGGATAGATTGCTTCCCCCTTCTAGCCTCATGCCAATAAAATACTTTAAGTGAACTGTTTTCTGATCACAAAATTCAAGTCCAAGTTGTTTTAAAAAATTAAGAAGCAGTTATTTAATAGAATACATTCTATTAAAAGTTAGCCAAGACCAACTAATAAGGTCTCAAAAAATGAACATATTTCAAAGCATTTTGTTCTCTTCAATAGTTGCATGAGTTTTTTTTTTTTTTTTTTTTTCAGGAAAATGTACAAATGTCAAGGTTACCTGGGTCTGCTGGTCACTTCTAGTTTTGGACTCTTGAAGATGGTGAGTTTTGCTAATGATGCGCGGCTGTTTAAGAACCGGGTGGATTTTCTGGCAATCACTCTTTGTGTGCCATCTTTTATAAAGGTGCTTCTTGTTGCTAAGAGATCAGTTGCTTAGAGACCAAATCATTAAAAAAAATATATATGTCAGGGGCCAACATAAATTATAACCAAATTTTGTCATTTCAGCTCGCCCTCTTAGTGTTTGGCTTTTGTAATAGATCGTAACGTACCAAGAGAAGCCAATTACTAATCACAAATAGAAAACGGACCATGAGGAGGAGAAAAGATCTGTGCGTACGCTCCCGTGGACAGGGAGTAATGCCGCTGATCCCTGGGAGAGAGTTACAACCTCACAGGGCTCTCTGAAACTTTGACTCCTCGTGGGGGTCTGAGATGTACTGGGAATGTAGATTTCCATATACACGTATACCTGTCCCAGGCAAACTTGAGTGCAGTTTGGAGTATGAAGACCTGGGAATTGTGAAGCTACTTTTGTCTTTTCCAAAGGAAAATTAAGAGAAAAATTTACACTTAGGAAAATGTTAAGTTGGAAATCTGAAGTGATCTTAGCCTTCAGCCAGATATTTTTGTGTGTGAACAATTACCACTGCTTCAGGTCCAAGTGTGTATGTGCTGGGAGGAGGGGGCTTGCATACAAATCTGCCTTTTATCTTCTCCCCCGTACTCAGCATAGCATTAACCAGGAGACAGCAATTAAAAACAATCAGTTGGTTAAGTAGGTAAGGTTTGGCCTTGGGGTTCTTTCTCTCCCCCTTTGTGGCAATTTTGCCCATTGAGACCCTCCCTTTAAATTAACTGTCATCCAAGTATTACCCCTCACAGGGACATTTGCATTTTAGGAATATATTTTTAAATGAAAAACTCTTAAATTTCCTTAAGAGTCAAAGGAATGGCAGCATTCCAAGCTTCTTAACAGGTAGGATAGGCGATGTGTGGGAGCAAGATAAAGCTATATACACCCTTTCACTGTATAACTCCATAACACAGCTCCATCCTCCGTCTCCTTCCCTACCTCCTTCATCCTCCACAGGTCTCTTTGGTCCCATCTTAGGTGAGAAGAAAGCAAGCAAATAAGGGATCAAAGACTTGGAGTTAAGAATCAAGGTAAGAGGTCAAAAGAGTACCTAGGATCTTAGAGATTTTTTTTTTACCAGCCTCCAAAGTGCTTGCCATTAGAGAAGAATTCATGCCTTTGGCTTGACCCCTAAAGGGTCTTGTGATGAACACACTGTGCGGGAGAAGGTGAGGCCAGGGCTAGGAGCTGGGGTGGAAGCATCAGGTGGGGCAATGAAGAGGTCTGGCTCTCATTCACTACTTCACTCTGGTCACTGTCAGATTAGCATCATCTCATCTCTCATTTACAAAGTAGATGAAAGACCCACAACCAGTTTGAATTTATTTAGAGATACATGGCAGTTAAAAAAAAATTACAGCCTGTGCAAATGGGATGGGGCTCATGCTCAGCAGAAATTCATTACAAGAGGAAATGAAACACTGACTTTCCCCAACCCAAGCTATGAGTCAAATGGACACAGGCATTTGAGTGTCACAGAATAAACTCAGGTATGTCACCAAGCAAACATTTTCCCTTAAAATCTCTTCCTCCTTTCTAATCCCCCCAATTTTTCTTTATTGTCTATTTTTTGAGAAAGAAATGGAAGCAGAAAGGGAAGGGATCTGAGATAGAGGAATTACGGGTAGAAGAAGGCAAGAGGAATTAAAATTTCCAAGTACAAGGTTGGTACTTAGGAAATGCTAGTTGAAGGAATGAGAGACACATAGAAGAGGCTAAGGGGGAAAGAGGTCATGAACTTGACTGTATGTTCCTTGAGGCAGAAACCACCTTATCCTTTTTTTTCCCCAATTCCAAGTACTTTGTACAGCCTTTTGCATTTAGAACACAATCAAATGGTTTTGTTAAATTCTAAGTCAACGGAGAAAAAGCAGAAGGGATGGGCCTGAAGGGTTTGAACTAGTCCTTGGCCCTGTACCCCATGTGCCTGGTTCCTTCCAAAGGAGCAGGCTCTGCAGATGTTTGTAACTTGGACCTCGATCTAAAAATAAAACCTGCCTTTCTTCCTATCCATCCATTCTGGTCTTTCTACCCCTTTGGCTCTAATGTGGCTCTCCCCACCCTTGTGGCCATTTGCTTTGGATTCTTAGCTTCTACTTCTGGGACATGAGGTGCCCCCGCCTGCCTTTTGGCCATCTCTTGCCTATTGGGAGGTAACTCAGGCACCACTCAGGATACCAATCCTTGGCAAGCTCCAGGCTTTCACTTGCCTGGGTAGAGGTGGAGAAATGCAGTGATCTGTGAAGGACCCACTCAGTTGTCAGCACTGTGTGGCTGAAGGAAATAGGCTTGGATCCATGAGGCCTCTGCCTGCAAGTGTCCCACATTGAAGCTTTGAAAGGAAAATTTTCACACGAATGAAACTGCTGGCACCAAGGAATGTGGTCTGGTGTCATGTGGGGTCCTGCAGAGCAGCAGGCCACTCTTCCACAGATGCCTGGACCACAGAGCCCTCACAGACTGATTCTACGACTGCCGGGAAGCTGCCCAGCCCATGTAAGCTCCATCTCCCTATCTCAGGAATGGGGGAGCAGCTGGGAACCCAGGACAGTAAGCTCCTGCCTCCAGATCGAGAGATGGTAAACTGAGAGACATCAAGCCCCAAGGCATCCTCTGCAGAAGTGGTTGCCACTGCAGGTGCCTTTCATTGGCAAAAGCAGTGTCCTTTGATGCCACTCCCAACTGAGCACCCAAAGATCTATTGCCTCCTGCCCAGCTGCCAGTAGTTCCCCCAGGACTTGCCTCTCTTGACTGAACACCCAAGACACTATTATTTCTAGAAAGGTTCACAGATCCCCCTTCTTAGCTAGGAGGATCTTACTCCTATCCTGGAAAGGTTCCAGTGTGGTGGCCTGCAACTCTGTTCCTATGTCTCCAGGAAACTATTCCCAGAAGAGGCCAAAAGGCCTAGAAGAGAAGCGTGACCTGCTAGATAAGAATGGAGGCTGCTTCAAGTGTTTGAGGTCATCTCTGGAAGGACCTCTGCATGCAGCCTAAGGCAGCTAGTAAAAGCTTAACCAATACCAAACAGGGTTGCTTTTTCCAAGCAATTTTACCTTGTTGGATGCCATGTGCTGGGCAGAAAGCTACTCCTAGAAGCCAGAGTACCAGAGGGCAGCAGAGGAGAGCCTGCCCTGGAAAAGTCATCTCCAGACATCAGCCCAGTGACGGCTATTAAAGAATAGGGTTTAGGCAGCGGAGGGCAGCAAAGCACAACTGCCTCAAGTTGAACTTCAGGGCAACTTTGGGAGGTGTGAGGTAAAGGGGCAGAGGGTGTGTTCTCGCAGAGAAGGCTGCTCATTCTGGCCAGAGTTACTGCAACCAAGCTTGCCCTTGTGCTGATTACCTCTCTGGACTCAAAAGTCTTGTCACAATCCACAGGGACTTCTGGCATGCTAAGACCTGAGACACAGAGGCCTGAGTCAACAGCAAGCCGACCTTAAGACTCGTGTTATAGCTGTCTTCCCTGATTGCAGCTCCTCCTGGTCTCATCTCCTTGCAGTGATGAAGGCTTTAAGGCATCACATGTCATCCTCCCCTTTTGGCATGTCATCACAGCTTTACTCAGCAAAAATTCCTCTAAACACCTTGCTCCCCATCCAGATTGTATCCCAGCTTTGTGGGGTACACATCTGTCCACAGGCACACCCACCAGTTCTCCAGTAATTACCTAGAGAGCAAGGCCAGACACAGTGTATCACTTGGGTGCTCATGAAAGATTTGCCCTTGTACCTGTCACCAATAATGGGCCTGATCCAACTATCCAGGTAATGTACCTGTAACAACCCTCTGCCCCTTCTCTCCCACTAGAACACCCCTTCTCTCCCCTCCCTCTCCCTCTCCACCCTGCCACAGAAAATATGGCTTCTACCTACACCATGTTCCCAAAGCTCTGGTCATACCAACACTCTGGCAGCCAGCATGCCATTGGGGGAACTACAGCAACCCCCTTCCAGAAAGACTTCTGACACACCTTGCTCTGACATGTTGAAGACCACAACAGAGAGCCCACCAACCACCCCTGGGCTCCAGAGCAAACACATGTGTCCAACTCATCTTGTTAGTTACCAGACATTCAAGGCAGGGAGCTCTTGGACTGCAATTAGTATGACAAGTAACATAAAAAATGAGCACAGCCTAATAAACACCACCACACAGTCCAGTTTCATTGCTTTTCTTGGAGAAAGAACCATGATGTGCTTCTCATAGATTGTCTGGCCCTAGCTGACCCTCTTCACAGTTGATAATTTACCTCTAGTCACTGCCTCAGACAACTTTCAGGTATTAATTGCACCCATCTGTGGAGTAGTTTACTGAGCGAGAAAAGAATGGGGAAAGGGATGGGAAACAAGAGAAGAATATGCTGTGGTGGGGAAAGGTGGAAGCAAACAGAAGCTGAGGGTCTGGTGCTCTTGAACTTACAAAGTTACATGTCCTCACAAGGTGCACACGTTAATATCCACACCGAACAAATTCCACAGTAACTTAACTCTAGAATCTTCTAATCCTCAAGAGAAAAAAAAATGGGGGATAATTACTAATTGTAACACAATTATAAGCCAACAGTGTTGTTTTAGCAAAGTACAATTAAACTGAGCAAAATTGTCATAAATCAAAACTAGTCTCCATTCTCCTCTTTCTCTTCTCTGACCCACCTCTGAGTCCATCTATCCCTGTTTCCTACTCTCCCTGTACATCCCCCACCAAGCCACCTCTCATCTGCAGGTAAGCACCCTTCCTTCAATCCCCGTGCGCATGCACAACTGCTCAAGCCTGGGACAGACACACATCTTAAAATGAGATGGGCTAAGATAAAGGCCAAAAAGCACTAAACTAAACTTCTCTGTCTTCAGGCACCTGTTTTGTTGGGTTTTGTTTCCCCCCTTAAAGGTTGATTCCTGTCTGAACCACAGTCTTCAGCCAGCAGGGTGCAAAGTGCTTCTTATTTCACTTTGCACATTGCATTTCGAAGCCAAGTGTGCCCTAATCACCTGGCATGTCCAAAGCCCACTGTGTAAGAGTATCAGTCCTTCAATAGCTTAAAGTGAATCTTCCTCAAAGGAACAAATGTTCTCCTGCTGCCTGTGCTTCTGATACCATCACCTCCTTCCCATTCAGGATTTCCCAGTTGTTTTCATCCTGCAGAGATGTGTTGATTTGTAAGCATGGAGCAGGTATCCAGTGGAAGGCTGATGAAAATCACCCAGAAGGAAATAAAAGGCAGGGATCCATGAACAGGAGATATACTGGCTTACATACAAGCAAGGTGTTGACACCTCATGCCCATGACATCTTTTTTTTTTCTCCCGTGTTTCTTTTCAGTTTTTAATGTGGCTATGCAAAAATTCCAGATTACATATATAACTTAGACCTGTCTATACAGAGAAATTATTTCAAATGTACTTTTTTTTTTTTAAAGATCATTATTGGAGTATAATTGCTTTACAATGGTTCGTTAGTTTCTGCTTTATAACAAAGTGAATCAGTTATACATATACATATGTCCCCATATCTCTTCCCTCTTGCGTCTCCCTGTCTCCCACCCTCCCTATCCCACCCCTCTAGGTGGTCACAAAGCACCTAGGTGATCTCCCTGTGCTATGCGGCTGCTTCTCACTAGCTATCTATTTTACGTTTGGTAATGTATATATGTCCATGCCACTCTCTCGCTTTATCCCAGCTTACCCTTCCCCCTCCCCGTATCCTCAAGTCCATTCTCTAGTAGGTCTGTGTCTTTATTCCCGTCTTGCCCCTAGGTTCTTCATGACCATTTTTTTTAGATTCCATATATATGTGTTAGCATATGGTATTTGTTTTTCTCTTTCTGACTTACATCACTCTGTATGACAGACTCTAGGTCCATCCACCTCACTACAAATAACTCAATTTCATTTCTTCTTATGGCTGAGTAATATTCCATTGTATATATGTGCCACATCTTCTTTATCCATTCATCTGTTGATGGACACTTAGGTTGCTTCCATGTCCTGGCTATTGTAAATAGAGCTGCAATGAACATTTTGGTACAGCCCATGACATCTTTTTTTTTTTTTTTTAACATCTTTATTGGAGTATAATTGCTTTACAGTGGTGTGTTAGTTTCTGCTTTATAACAAAGTGAATCAGTTATACATATACATATGTTCCCATATCTCTTCCCTCTTGCATCTCCCTCCCTCCCACCCTCCCTATCCCACCCCTCTAGGTGGTCACAAAGCACCTAGGTGATCTCCCTGTGCTATGCGGTTGCTTCCCACCAGCTATCTATTTTACGTTTGGTAGTGTATATATGACATCTTGAGAGAGGTATGCAGTGGCAGATTCAGAATATACCTCTAGGAGGCCTCTAGAGGGGACAGAAGGTACTGCTCCAGTCTTGCCGAGGATGATTCCAGCAGAAAAAGCTTTCAATCCATCCTGCCCATCATTTCCATCCATGGGGTGGCATCAATAGAGGGCAGGGTCGACAAGAGTGGGGTTTTGCCACCACATGTTCCTCCTAACACATAACTCATCCAGATGACACCCACTCCAAATGAAAAATAGACCTCTGGGAATGAGCTAGAAAATTTAATCAGTCTTCCTTCCTTACCTATCCTGTCCTTCCCAGTCCCCTAGACCAACCCCAATCAAAATAATAGAAAGTATAACTTCTAAGGAAAGGAAAAACAACCCAGCTTTGTCAGCCAAGAGAGAAAGTGGCTAACAACTGTCATGGGGTTAGCATGATTGTTTCCAAGAGCCACTGCTAAAGCAATGTAAACCTTGATGCAAATCAGGGAAAGTCTGTTTTGAAGCGACCAGGAAACTGAGCCCACTTGAACTTAGGGCTTTTCACAGTGTTGCTTCCTTGAGGCTGTTGTGAGCTGCCTCAGGTTCTCGAGCAGCGGCAGCTCAGACTTTGGTACCACGACCTGCAGATGGTACCTGTTCCCACACGGGGTCCCCAGGCACCTCCTCGTCTGCTAGGCACAGACACCTTTGCTCTAACTCACCCTGCCGGTCTCCACCGACTCTCAAATGGCACCCCACTCTAATTTTTCAGTAAAACCCCAAAGTAATTATTATACTGACTCCTAATCCTCTTCAGTGATTCAGGGCTAAAACTCGCCCCTGCAGGTCTCCCCCTACTCTCAAATGGCACCCTCCTCTAATTTTTCAGTAAAACCCCAAAGTAATTATTACACTGACTCCTGATCCTCTTCAATGATTCAGGGCTAAAACTATGAAAGGAAACAAAAGCACCACCTTCTGGACATCCAACCCAAAGCAGGTCCAGGTCACCAGCTGATTTTATTGGTAACTAATAGGAAATTCTGACCATGTGCATCTGGGTGGTGGGGCGTGAATTGAAGGTGGAAGGTTAAAACGTTCAGTGCCTCAGTGAAATAGTCCATGGATGACTACATTTGATATATATAAGCTAAAGAGTATTATTGGAGTAAAATATAAGCAATAGAAGGCTGTTTTCATACAACAGTTTAAAAGCACCTTGAATTTGACAAATCATCTCAAGATACTGCAGTCTCTACTTTTTCCCCAGCCTATCTTTCCCCAAAATTCATGAACCTCTGAAGAGTAAGAACCATGTCTTACTCATCTTCTAATCCCTGGGCTGCTGATGCCTGTAGCCCTCAGTAGTTCGGCAGCAAATTTTGAAAGATTGGAAACTCTTTACCCTTTGCCTCATGTCCCCAGCCCCCGCTTTCCCTGGTGCTCCTCAGGTCCTGACAGCTGAGCTACCTGAGCTCTCAATCCTGCCACATTCCCAGACCAATCACGTCTTGAGACAGGAATTCTTATTCAAGCAGCCACAGCTCTGCCCACTGTCCAAAGTGTGATGCCAACTTGCTGCCCACCCCCAGTTGTCTAATTTGGGCCTTGTTGCCTTGGAGCTGACCCCTGGCATTCCACAATTGCTACTCAAGGCAGATCCTCCACCATCCCATACTCCTTGGGATTCCCCTGCTGAAACCTGGACTGTTGCACCTAAGGCTTCACTACTGGGTACTGGTTCATCTGACCCCGTTTCCTTGTTCTCGGTGAGCTGTCCAGTAAGCACTCCAGCTCCACCACCTTGCCTGTGCGTGCTTCTGTGGCCCACTACAGAGACAGCGTTCACTTATCCCCCTAGCCTGCTCCCCTACCCTCACCCACCATCCCTTCCTTCCTGGAAACAGAAGCCCTGATCTGAACCCCTGGCCCAACAGTTCACTCCCAATTAAACTCAGACTATTCTCAGTGGTGACAGCAGCCTCTCTGCCCTCAGTCTGGTCTCTGCTTTGCCCCTCTGGACACCTCCACCTCCATTTCCTAAACCCCTGGTACTGACCATTTGTTTAAATCAAGACAGGGGATTACTGAGCCCTTTGCCCTCCCCTCCCAGCTGGCCCTCCACTTAGCATATGGCCACAGTTAGTGAGAGGGCCCTGCCCGTCTCCCGGCCTTTCTTGGCAACCTTCAACACAACAAAGGGATCTGCAGTACGGTGGTGACCCCACCCCCTAATGCACACACACTGGATTCCAGCTTCCTTCTTGCACTGTCAAGAGAAATGGAAGGTGAACTAAGCAGGGAGGGGTTGCTCTAAACCAGGCTTATTGCTCTAGAACTAGGGTTTGGGGTTTGTTACATTCTTCATGGAAGGAGGGGTACAGATCTCTGACAATGAGACATGCTCAATTGTCTGGGGACAATCCCACTTTCTGTGGTGTTTTATTCATTTCAGTGAAGGTAATTTACTTTGTGCTTTACTAAATACACAAATCCTTACATTTCAAATGCCTTGTTACACTTTACACACATTTCCAAAAACATTTTAAAAAAGAATTCCTTCTCAAATTGTGAATTTGGGGAAAGGGGGCCCCCAGGTGAGTAGGTGACTGGGCCATGGCTATCCTGGCATAGTTCTGGGCATGGGACAGCTCTCCCAGGGGGCCCTGCACCTCACTTTAACCACAGGGTTCATGTTCCAAGAGTCCTGCTGTCATCAACAGGGACATCAGCTTGGCTCTGCTTGTCATCATTCTTGGTTCCTTCCCACGTGAGGCTGCAAACCACCCTCCAACTTTAGCTGGGTGGGTGCTTTGGAGCCTTTGGCCATGCTCGGATGGCAGGTTTGCCTCCCGAACTCTCAGCTGCCCACTGTGTCCCCTTTCCTCCCCACTCCTGTCAGACAGCCAGGATCCTTCATCATCCTCTCCACACCCTTGCCAGAAAGCTTTCCTGAGTCTTTCATCTCTTCTTGTAAATGGGAGGCAACCTTGGCACCTTCTCTAGAGCTATTTGCTTTTTAAGCCTTTTTCCAGTGAATCAAGGAATAAAACCTGGCCCCTTTGAAGGGATTTATCATTAACTCTCAGGGGGCTGGAGGAGTTCTTACAGTGCCCTGATGTCCTCCACAACACTCCTGCTACCAGACCCAGCAGAGGCTGGCGAGGTCAAGCATGAACAGCCCCCATATTCCTCCACCATGCCCCCACCCCACCACCCAACTTCAGGCCCTCCACAGAGTGAGCGGAAGGCAGACAGCGGGTGTGAAACTGAGGATGAGTTGCAAACCCATCTTTTGAAGGCTGTCACCCCTGGCTAGTCCCAGCCTGCATGGGCCCACACTTCCCCAACTCCTCAGAGTTTCTTTTTATCTCACATTCCTGCTCAGCTTCCCAGGACCTAGCTGGGAATGAGGCAATGTGTTTCTCCTTGCACAGTGCCTGGGCACATAGTAAACACTCAGTAAATGTTAGCTATTAGTAATAAGAAGAACAAATCCAGAATGAAATACTGGATGCTTACATAGAAGCTGCAAGGAACAGCCAGGGGACTGCCCAGTGGTGGGCAGCTAAATTCTCAGCACTTGGTGGACTATTCATTTAATGTTTCTGAACTGGAGGGAGTTTCAGTTCTTTCAAGTGGAAACAGAAGGCATTTTGCCAAATGACAATGATAAGAGTTCTTTATTATTCCTAAATCTCCAGGAAAGTTGAAAAAAGGTTTTTCACACACTGGCTGAACATCCTGCTCAATACCTAAGATGGAGGTTTATGACAAAACACCACCCATCTGTCTTCTGTCTTGGCTGCGAGAATTCCAACTGGTCAGGTGATGTAAAAGATTTCATAGGACCCAGCACCGTCTGTGGAAGGAGGTAAAGCTAGTGAGATGTGTAAAACCAAATAAGCAAGCAATACTTGCAAGATTCTCACCTAAAGCTAGGGAACAGAAAGATGAACAGCCAAGGTTCTGCCTTCAGAGTCCAGAATTAATCTTGCTGCCTTAAGCCCAGGATCACAGCACTGCTTTCTTCCCTCCGCCTCCTCTGTCATGTTGCTCTACACATGGAGATTGGAATTTTGCCTCCATTTCCTGAGACTCCGGATTTCCAGCTGGTCCTCTTGCACTTCCTTGACTTCTAACCTGCTCAGCCAGGGCACAGGTTTGCTCCCCTGTCTGAGACTTGCCACACCCCCTGCCGTGAAGGCAAGAACCCAGCACCTAGATGCAGGTAAAGCCCCCACTTCACTTTGAGCATCGCCAGGGCTCAAAAGCATTGCCCCCAAGCTCTAGACTGGATACCATTGGGTAGAACACTGACTACCCTCCCCACCAGATGCCAGATTCTGTGTCACTTTCATCCTAGCCTGCCTTGTGATTGAGCCAGTCAAAGTTTGGCAGAAAACTAGGTTGGAGGGAGATTATTTAAGACCTTGAAAGTCAAGATATGGTGGGGTCACTGCAGGTGTTTAAGCAGGGAATCCAAATGATCGGAACTGTACTTTAGGCAGTGATGGTGGGCAGGGTGGATTGGATGGGCAGAGCCAGAGGCTCTGGGAGGCTGGTTGCATGGACCCAAATAACATCCCCTCAGGGTGGAAAGGAGGGGACCAATGTGAGAGATGGTTCAGAAGAACTGACTTGGACTTGGGGAGGTGTAGGGGAAGGGGAACAACATTATTACATTAAACAACTAGATAATTGCAAAAACATCTTTTGAATGGCATCTTCCCTGACTGGCTCCAGCCCCTATGAGCCCATGCTCTCCTAACTCCTCAGAGTTTCTATTTACTTGAGGTTCCCACTCAGTTTCCCAGGAACCACCTGAGGATGAGGCAAACCCACTTTGGAGGGAAAATGTCCATGCTAAGAAGAAAGGGACAAGGGGACCAATATCTAGCAAGTGCTTATGGCAGAATGAGCATTGGTAGCATTCATGGGACATGAGAAAAACGGACCTTGCTTCAAAGGCTACACATAAAAGTGCAGAGCCAGAATTCCAACCTAGGGGTGTGACCCCACAGTCTTTGCCCTTTGCAGTGCAGAGTGTTTCTCTAGAGAAGCCAGAAAGAGGAGCAAAATAGAGGGGGAAGATGACGGCTTTGAACGTGTTGAAGGGCTGGCAGAACAGGCAGCAGTCCAGCAGTTAGAACTGTGGGCATGGAGATCTGGAAATAGATCAGGACCAGCAGATACAAATCTGAGCATCAGTCACAAAGGAAACTCTGGGATACATCAAATCTCCAACATAGGAATAGAGATCAGGAAAGAAAGCTCAAGCTAGAACCCTGAGGGACATCCTTGGTTTAGGAACTAATGAAGAAGCAGAAAAGTCATGAGAGCAGAAGGAAAGCCAGGAAAGGATCATTTAACTGGAGCCCAAGGAGGGCAGTATAAAAACAGGAAAGAAAAGCCATCAGCTTAGAACACTTTATACTGACTAGTTGAAAAAATAAGAAGAGGCCAGCAGCTTCAGCAATTAGGAACACTTGTGCTCTCCCATCAATCAGATTCAGTCAGATGGGCAGAGGGGCTGTTGAGCAGCAAGTGTGGACTCTTCTTTCAAGAAATTTGGCAGTAGAAGAGGAGAGAACTGGAAAAGGTGGGGTCGGGGAGGAAGACCCTTCTGCGGACCAGGATTGCACAGGTTTAATCATTCATTTCATAATCCCTGCAATGCTCAGAGAGGGAAATCATCCCTAACCAGATTATTTATTGGCCCTGGACAGACCATACTTCAGTAGCAACAGTTTTACAACACCTCCCTTTCAACTCAAACTCCCTGGTGGGAGTAATTTTGCAATTACCGCTGGCTGTAAAGTAACCAATCTCTAATATGATGCTAGAATCTTGGAGGTCACCTCATCCAGCCCTCCACTCCATGCAGCAGCAGGAACAGCTCAGACTGGCAAAGGAGCTTGTAGACCCAAAAATCTACAGAAAGCTGTGAGCATTTTCAAAACGGGCCAATCGTATCCAACTTTTGCGTGTTTAATCTGTTCCTTGGCATTACCCATTTTTTCAGCCTTTGAATCAGAAGGGGCTGTCTTAGGAGGAACAATGTTAAAAGCCAAGGGGAAAGGCCAGTTCACTTAGGTCCACAGGTGAAGGGGCCAAGTGGGAGCAAAATCCAGCCCCTGATTCCTTGCCTAGTTCTGTGTCCATCCAGATGGGACACCTTTTTCTAAATGGCACAAAGGAACGTAGGCTAGTGGGGGCTTGCTTATACATTTACGTTGGGAGAAGGGCTGGGGTCCTTCTGAGTGGGTTGAGAGTGGGTGCAGAGCAGCTGTCTCCTCAAGAGAACCCATTTTTTCCTGACGGGGCCCTCTAGCACTCACGGGCCTAGTCCCCAGCAGCCAGGCTCTCTGGCTTTCAGCCCAGGGTTGAGGAGAGGCTGGGATTGCTGGGGCTGAGTGCTCCACAGGCCATGGTGGTCTTGGGTAGACAGGTCGGCTTCCAGAGGAGCACTGGATGAAATAGGGGAAGGAGCCAAGATGATCTGCCGAGTTGTGGGAACAAGCCTTAGGTGTTCAATGTCTGGTGCAAATAGTGTCAACTGCGAAATCTGCGCAAATTGTTTCAAACACAAAATTAAAAAGTCTGAGCTAACCCTCACCCCTGTCCTTGAATGAGCTAGGTGAGAGCAGCCTACAAGAGGTTAAATCATGTGGAAAACCTTATTTTATTTATTTTTTTTAGGAAAAGAAAAGTGATATTTATTTTATTATTTTTTTATAGATCTTTATTGGAGTATAATTGCTTCACAATATTGTGTTAGTTTCTGTTGTACACCAGAGTGAATCAGCCATATGCATACATATGTCCCCATATCCCCTCCCTCTTGCACCTCCCTCCCATCATCCCTATCCCACCCCCTATGAAACCCTTATTTTAAAATGGAGCTACATTTAGTCAAGAACCACTTAATGTAGCGTATGTCTTCAAATCATTGCCATTTTCCAGAGAAAACGTGCTTTAATTCCTTGATGCCAAAGAATGTCAGCTGCATTGTGTAATGAAAGTAGAATAATTGAGCTACTTGTTCATTACAAAGCTCTCCAGCTGAATACCCCAAATTCTTCAGTGGCTGAGTGGGCTTGCAGTGAATTAACAACGTTCCTTCAAAAAAATTTTTTTTTGAGGTAGGACACAATATTTACAATAGAATTTTTTGTGAAGTGCTACTAAATTCTTTTTACTCCAAGAAGGATCAACGCATTATTCTTTGTTGATAATGCCAGGGTGATTCAGAAGGACAAGCAAAACGTTAACCAAGTGTTACACAGAAGTCCAGACAAGCTTTACTCTGGCCACTTTTCTCTCAGTTTCCGCCAGAGATCTTCCTTGACGTTCATTTTCCTAATTTACTGCCCCTTTCTCACAGAGTTCCTGCCAGTTGCCTTGCCTCCAGGTAACTGAAACACCAAATTTTCCCCCATGAGCTGGAGAACCCCATAAAGGCAGAGACCATGTTGTATTTAACATCCCCGCCCTCAAAAGCATGCAGTAGAGTACTTCACGCCTAGGAGGCTCTCAGGAAGGCACTGATGTTGGGTATAGAAAGCTAAGTTTAGGTGAGAGACTGGAATAAAAACGGATAAACGAAGTCCAAACTCAGAAAGACTGATGTCACCGGGTATGACTGACACAGTCTCCACATCTTCGCATTTCCTGGAAAGATTAAATGAAGTGCCAGCTGAGTCAGGGCTGTCTTGTCCCATTCTGGATGGCTTTGGGAAAGCTGGCCGCACAGTCAGTCACAAAGCTCTGGCAGCAATGGGGTTTGGGGAGTGGAGAGAAGAGTGAGAAAAGAGAGAAGGGACACAGTGAAACGTGGCCAGACCAACGAAGGCAGGCGGCAGACAGAAGCATGCTTCCAGGAGTATGGGAGCATTTTAAAGATCACAGATAGGTTGAGTTTGAAGACAAGAGAGAAAAGGCTCCGATTTCAGGAAGTTGCTCCTTGATTTGATTTTTCGGTTGATTCCAGAGAGGTGAGGCTAGAAGCTAGATAGCAGGAAGGTAAGAGGGGCTTGGTGGGAGGGGGGGGACGACGAGATGAAGACCTAAAAGCTGGCAGGGGGGTGCCTATGTCAGACTGGGGCTGGGAAGGGGAGTGGACACTGGAGTTTTATTTTAACAGCAACCCTCTAGGCAGTGGTTATGGCAGAAGTGGCCTTGAGAGAAAGAATCTGAGGAGCAGAGGAAAAGTACATTCTTCCTCTGAAATTGGAAGGAAATAGAAAAGAATGGCTATAGATTTGATTTGCTTCCATGCATCTCCCTCTCCCAGGTCAAGATAGTATACGGGGTAACGGAATGGAAACTGTCACAGTCACTTCTTTGTAGCGTTGGCTGGTCGCTAAAAAGAACAAATGAGCAGTGGTGTGGATCCACTGACCATCAAAGAACACTGTCACCTCTGAACTGGTGATCTCTAGAGCCAATCCATGGACCAGTGTCCTTCCGTGCTAAATGTCTTGCTGAAATATGGACAATGAGGTCCTTTTCTTCATAGAGCTAAATTCAATGTAAAGGACTGTCCTTTATGCTAGATTATATCCTTTTTCCCTTTTTTTGGTATTAAAATGTTCTTTGCTGAACATGAAACAATGATAGTAGATCAGAGTTTGGGTTTTTCCATTAATATCTTTACTTAGCAAAAGAAAAAAATGCTGTTTCTTGTGCGTCCCCCTCTACCGCCGCCATCGTTTATTTTTTTCATACTCCTGTTTGTAAAATAAATTCTTGGGAACCATTGTTCTCAAACTAATGTTTCTATAGCTCTAAAATACAGTACAATTATTTTATATAAAGTATTTCAGAGCACCCAAGGAAAGACATTTTGGGTTTGGTCTCCCGGGAGGATTAACCCCCTCATGCCTGTGCTGCAGTTGAATTGTGAATTGTTTCCTGTTTCACCTTGAAGATGAGTGGGACGTCAAGTCTCTTCGACTCAACTATTTCCAAAAGGACCACGTGATGACTCTTGTGTACACCTCCCTCCAGACACACCAGTGAACAGGTATGTGGTGGGAAAGAAGCTCATGCAGCCCTGAGATCCCAGCCCTTTAGACCTGGAAGGAACTTTAGAGTTCATCTTGTCACCTAATCTGGATTATTCTATGAGGCCCTTTATAAGGGAACAGATTTGCCCAAGGCTGTACAACCAACTAGCAGCAGAGCCAAGATGAGACGCCGAGTCTCCAAACCCCCAACCAGCCCTCACCCATCTCCACCTATTCCTAGCTCAGAATTTTGGCAACCTCCTCTATTCCCAACAGGCAAGCCTCAAGGCCTACAGTGGGAGCCTTGGCCCAGCATGCTAGGCCTACTGGGTGGTATGTGGAGCAGAGTGCCATTTTCTCCTTTGTAATAATGGCTATTTGCCTCAAATGTTTAATGCCTTCCTGATTGTATGACTCAGAGCTGGTGCTGTAGCCTCAGTCCCCTCCCAGGGGGGCTTTTCTTCCAATGACCCAGGGGTCAGTTCGTGGTCCACCTCTGCTTCCACGATTTCAACAAGGCTTTCCTGCAAACGCCTCCACTGCCCTGCTCCCTCCCCCACTTCCCTGTTCAGTGCCCACCCCCAAGAGTGGAATTATGTCTTTCGTGAACCAGACCTCATGGGAATTCCAGTTCTACCGATTGGCACAAAAATTCTCATAGTAGCCTGTGAGGCTGAAAGATCAGGAATTACAAACAAGAACACCTCTAGGGCTGGCAGAGACCTAGCAAAGTTACCTGATACTGTGACTGTAAGGGACATTGTGGACAGTGGCACCATGGGGCCATTAGAATAGGGGAGGATTTGGGCCACTCTGAGAAATGGGGGGAGGACCCAGGAAAGCTTCACAGAGAAGTCATTTGAGCTGGACCTGGAAGAATGAGTTAGAGGCAGAGAGAGGACTTTCCAAATCCAGCTCCCTGCCCCTTGTCATAGAACCAACCTTCCCCAGAGAGCAAAGCAGCAGCTACAGAGGAGACTCTCATTAAGAGCCAGGGAGGAGCTGCCAGCTGGGGTGCAGCTACTGTTTGGGGTAGTGTAGAACCAAATGGTCCTCCCTTACTGATTTGGGTTATGCCCCACCTGATAAAATAAGGTCATCTGTCCACTGACTATAAACTGAGATTTAATGCCCAAATGCCATTAAAGTTACTCTGTATTTTTGGCTTCTTTAATTATCTTTTTTAGAGTTTGTAGAATAATTTGAAATTTTATTGAGCCCATGCCATGAAAAATAAAGTGTAATAAATTAATGTTTTGACTATTACACTGGCAAGTTTAACAAGTTATATTGACATCTCACTATGATTTATGCCCTTGGGTAACGATACAACCACTTCATGGCGCATGTTATAAGGTGTTCAGTTGGAGATGTGTCATGAGCATGTGTTTTCATGTGTATCATGGAAATTAACATAAAGGAATCCAGAAACAGATTCTATCTTTGTGGAAAGAGCATTCACATGGGAATCAGGAAGACTTGGCTTCTTTCCCCAGCTCAGCTCCTGGCACTGTGTCTCATCTCTAACTACCATCCACTTCACTTTCTCATGTGTAGAAGGGAAGCAGTTGCCTAGGGAGGGCAAAAATGGAATAGATGGTTTCTAAGGACTCTTCCAGCTCTGTCATTTCTATGATGAAATTCAAGGAATTCCTTTATTGAACAGTGGTCCAGAACATTCCCTCCATGCCTGTCAATCTTGTGTAACGTTTGCTTCTGAAACCCTGAATCCTTGGCTTTCTCAGGAGCTCTTAGCATTAGTAGTTTGCCGACTCAAAAATTCCTCAACTGCTAATGCTTATCGTCCCACTTTAGCTGTTGCTGAGAAAGAGCCAGCAGGGCTGGGGGAAGTGAGGAAAAGGAGCTGGATCTGGAGCAAAGAATCACCCCTGGGATAATGGATCACTGCTTTTCTTCGAATTAGAAAATGAGGCCTGAGGTGACTGCAAATACGAGGTTGCTCATATGGCTAGCAGGAAGCTAGGAAGTGAGGTGCCCGAGGCCAGGCCCCCATCTGCCAGCTCCAGGCAGGTTTCTGGGAACCAACAAAGGCATTTTCTGGCTCCTTCAGTCCTCTGCCTCAGAAGGCTCCATTCAGAAGCGAGGAACCTTCTGCCAAAACAGAGGACATTTCCTCCTAAGCCCCCCTGTACTCCTTGCCATTGTGGGCGGCATCTTCTGTCTCGTGGCACATGGGCTTCTTGCCATCACCAGGGCTTCCTTTTGATCCCTGGTTTACATGGCTTTCTGTTGAGCAAATAAACACGCACTCGTCCCCGCCCCCAACAAGACAAAGGCGATTCATTCACAGGAGCTGCTGCCCAGCTGATAGGTGTTCTGGCCTCCTTGCAATGCAGCCAGGCATGCTGCTGACCCCAAAGGTGAAAGGCTTTATCAGCCATTCTCATCCCCCGGCTAGCCAGTTGCTACCCAGGATCATACAAGAATTTTGATATTTGCCTTTCCTCCCCTACTCCTGCTTCCACAGCTCTTAGTGGCTCTTAGGACAGAGCTGTTTCCAAAGTGGCCTTTGATCAGGTCAGCTGGAGCCTGGAAAGGATGGGCCATGTGGTCAGGGTTGCCTTGCCGCAGCTGCTTAAATCCTACATCTGCAGACCTGGCTGTGCCTTTGGAAAGACAAGGCCATGAGGAACCCTTTCGGGGTACTTCCCCACATGGAGAGGGAGAGGGAACGAGAAGCCCCTTTGTAGGAATGTAATGGCTGAGAAAACAAGTGCCACCTTTCTGGCTTATCCTGACTTTGGGGCTCAGCAATCTTCCTTTCACTTTTATTTTATGACCTAGCGGGGGAGACAAGACCGTCACTAACATGCTCTCCAGCTTTTAGAGTTTAAGGGAGAGCCCAACCAAATGGTCGCTGAGTCTAGAGGAGGGAACATTGACTTTCCAACTGGACACTCATGAAAGGTTCTAGAGGTGGTGACATTTGAGCTGGGCCAAGAGGAGAGGTAGGATTTCACTCGGCAGAAATGGAGATGGGAGGGCTCTCATTTATGCAGCCGCCTCTGTGTGAAGGCAGGAGAATGCAGAGCCAATCTGAGCAACAGGGAGAGTGGAGAGGCAGCCGATGAGACCACAGACCACACCACCACAAATAAACACGCCCCTCCAGTTTGTCAGTCAGCCCACCTAGGAGTCCTGAGCCCAGTTTGAGTAACACTCTTTAGACTCTCTTCTTCATAGAAATTCACGAAGAGGATTTGGAGGGAGAAGTGACCCCTAAGAAGTCCTTAAAGGGCAGCTCCATGATCTCAACTCAACTTACTCCTTCTCTAGGCGTCTTTGGAATCATTCCAACAAATGTTTGGACTCATCCAACATTTTTCTACGTAAGTTACTGAGTGCTCTATGTTTTACCCCAAGCCACAACTGACAAGAAGGGCTACAAACAGCCTATTAACTTGTCGTTTAGAGCTAAGAGTCTTTAGAAATCATTTTGGTGCTTTTCAAAGTCATCTCCAGGGTGCAATAGAAAGAAGTTTGAGTCACTTGTGACAGCATTGAGTGAAACTGACCCCTTGCTCCCCTGCCAATAGTCAAGGCAGAGAGTTTCAGGAATAAGACCCTAAAGAGACTACTCCCACCATGCCTGCCAGGCCTGCAGCTCTAGAACCTCCTGTGCCAGAGGCCTACAGAGTCTGAGCAGGCGCACCTCCAGCTCCTCCTCTAGCCCTAGCCCTACACTGGGAACCAGCTCCTGCTGCTTTTCCCTCCTACGAGGAATAGCCTTTCCCCTGAATTATATCCATCTTCTGTGCCTTTTTAGTGTATCAAATGATCAGGGCTCCCTGTTAGTGCAACTGTTTTTTTATTTGTTTAAAAAATATAATAAGAAGGACATTCCCTTTAAGAAAATCACCACCCCTAGAAACAGAAAACAATAGTAGGGGACAAACTGAATTGGACACCAATATGATTGAAGGCCAGCAAAGTGTGATCAGAGAAACAGCAGGAAGGAGAAAGAGGCGAAGAGAAGTGAACAGAAAGCTAAGAAAGGAAACCACCTCCCTAAGGAAGATAACGCAGTCAGACCAGGGGCAGGTGGGGATGGCTATCAGAAGAGAAATCAGATCCAAAGAGACCTGCCACATTAAGGCTTGAAGAGGTACTTTGCTTGGGCTTAAAACGGGCACAGGAAAGCTGGACTTTGGAGGCAAACTACAAGGCAGACAGAGGCTGGAAAGACTCAGGACTGAGTTTGGAGGCTGAAAGAATACCAATGTGGGGAAATTCCCAAAGGCAATTTCTCACACTGGACTTGGCCATGTTGCTCCTTGTCATTTGCGTCCTCCTCTCTGATACCCTGAGGTTATTTGCACTATTCTATAGTTCCCACCCTACAAGGGCAGCCACTGAGCATGCACCTGAGGGGGCACAAAGCATCCTTTCCAAATTAGGTCAGTTTAGCCTTTCTGGTCCTGAGTTGACCAGAGGCAGGATTCACCTAATTCTGGGTGCAGGGGCTCAGCTCCAAGGCCAAGGCTCCTCCCACTGAGCTAGGTGTATAAAAGGTCAAGCAGAGAATGAATGTCCCCTTGCCACTCCTGAGGCTTCTCAGGATCAGGGCCACAGGCCTGCATGCTGACCCTACTCTGGCTAACCCACCGTGCCTTCCTTCCTTTTCTTTTCTGGCCATCCAAGACATGATTCTGCTCTCTCAGGCCTGAGTCTTCTGCTCTTTATCGTTTGATTGTCTAGACCTGATTTATCTGTCAGTTTCTTTTCCATAAAGTATCCTTGGGTTGCTTTGTCTTTCCAAGGCTAGGGTTACTGCTGGCTAAATTCAGCCCACTGAGAATGACTAGAATCCTGGAGAAATACTGGTTATGGTTGGGCTTAAAAACAAAAGTCCAAAGGGTGCGATGCCGCGAAAGATTAAGCAAAAATTGTTCTTGAAAGTTGTATAAACATTTTTAAAAGAGTAAAATTTGGGTAACAATTACCCTGCCAAAGAAAAATTTTTACAAGATCCCTTCTGTAATCTCCACAAAATGGTAGAGCTACAATTCTAAAACGGCAACAAAGGGGAAAAGGAAAACTGGATTAAATATTTAAAGTATAGACTTCTTAAACACATTTCCCCTTTTGTATTTTATTATCATCCTGTTGCCCCTTCTTGACTTTTTTTTGTTCGCATCAAGCAACTCATTGCCATCTTCTCCCCACCTTGGGTCAGTTCCAGTCCTCTTCTCACTTCTATCTGCCTACACTTTTCAAAACATGTGCCCATACTGTTTCTGCTGGCAGACATGAGCTAAACATGGACCTGACACTCTTGCAAATTCAAATGAACAGTCCTGAGCATCTTCACTCTTTGGGGTCCCATCTCCCATTCTACTGTGAAGCATCATTGCTCACCTGAGGGCGTTCACTGATGGAGAGACCTTGTCTAGGCCCAAAGGTATGTCACTGGCTCCCCTTCCAAATCACAGACACGTAGGATAACGGTGCTGAGGGTCAGCCTAACCACCCTCAGAGAGCACTTGTCATTCCAACTCTGAGTTCTCAACTTTTAACCATTACTCCCTATAAACAACAACCTATTTTCCTCTGGGCAATATTGGGCAAAATGTTAAAGGAGGCACAGTGTCATCCTTGGTGTCCTCTTTCTAGAGAATATGCCCAGAGTCTCCTGGCCTCTTTCTCACCTTTCTCCAGCTATCCCCCGCTACAGATCACAGTCTTGGACTGAAGGTGTCCATCACCATAACTAGCACCACCTCCAATCTCTGCCTGTGGAAAGTTCCCTCTCAGCCTCCTAGGTCCAGCTCAAATGCGACCTCCTCTGGCAGCCCTTCCTTGATGTCCAGCCTGCATCTTTCTCTCTTCTGAAGCCCCATGACCCTTGGAATGGGCTTTGCTATGGTACTTGGTATTTTCTACCACTAGACAGTAAGCTCCTCGAGGGCAGGATCCATGTCTGATTCATCTCTGGGTCCCCTGCAGGCTGAGCTCAGTGAACCCTTTCTGAGGCATGCAGAAACGGCTAAGGGAGGAGTGAGGCTCTAACCATGGCACAATGTGCTATGCCAGTAGGCTAGGAGGAACTCGGGCCTGGAGTCTACTTCTTCCTAAGGCTGGTCCTTACCCCTCCCCTCTCCTTCTCACTCCCAACCATTCCTAAAGGACCTCTCTGTTTCACTGTCTTCAGCCAACTGTCACTGTGGGACAGAAGCCTCTGGGAAGGCTTCAGCTGTTAACAGCTTAGAATGTTGCTGTTCCCAGAAGTCTCTGCACTGAAGGGAGGGCTGGGAGAGGGGAAGTGGGAGGAGGGTTGAAGGAGGTAAGGATGTGAACCTTCACTTCCCAATGACTCCCCCCTTAGTATTCTGAGTGGCTTTCCTTCTCTTTATGCTTATGCCTTTTAGAAAGATATATGTCCTGGCTCTTAGCAGCCCTTAAATTAATAGTAATCATTCTTAGTATTGTCATTACCAATAAGTCAAGAATAGCAGCAACACAGACATGTAAAACACAGAGCCCACCCCAAATACCTGAGCACTTGGAGGTGCCAAGTAGGAGATACAGATGGATTTTGGTAGGCAGAGTTTCTGGAAAGAAGTTTCTGAAAGGAAGGAGTTTTGAAGTATCTGCCTCCCTGGTGGTGGAAACAGGCTGAGCAAAGACAAGGAGGTGAAAGCAGCAGGTTGTGTGTGCACAGGGAATGGCCAATGACTGAAGAGAGGGCCCTTCTAAGAGACTGACAAGTGGAGCTGGTTAAAGGGCAGGAGGCAGTGGGAGGGGAGAGAGGGGCCAAGCTGAAGGGACACGTCATGACAAATTCAACTTGGAGTTGCAGTTGCATGTGCTGGTGGGTCAGTAAGAAGAAATGTCCCCTAGGAACCTGAAGTTCCCAGGCTGAGAGTGGAGAAGCAGGACCTAGGGTCACAGGTGTGAATGGATCTTGCAAAGCAGCAAGTGTGAGGGAAAGGGCAGGGTTCAGGATGCAGCAAGGTCTCCAAATGGAAAGTGTTGCAGGGTCTCCAAATGGAAAGTGTTGCAGGCTGATGATATAGTAATAGGAGCAGAGCTTCCAGCCCTTCCAAGTTCATCAATTACAGCAGAAAAGTCCAGAAATATAAGGCCGGGGGAGAAAGTACAGGGTGGAGGAGGAGAAGGTTGTTAGAAACCTGCAGTGTGCTCTATGGGCAACTTTATTTAAAATAAATATTGACATTTTATTTAGTGATTTCAAAGATTAATATCTTCATTGCTCTTCTGGATTGGGAGATATATTGAGGGCTCAATAAATATTGAGTTGAACTTCCCACTTGGCCCTCTCCCTGGTGCTAGGTTTGCATAAGTGTATCCCTTGTCTTGGGGGTGTTGTGGAAACCTTTGCTTTCTCCCCGTTCTTCTCCCTTTAGCTGCCAGCCAGGCAGTAAATCTTGCCAAATAAAGTCAACTTTACATGACTTATGCTTCTCCTCCACCCACTATCACTAAGCCAATGATTGCTGCAAAATCTTGAAGGGAGACAGCAGTCCTTTGCAGGAGTAAAACTCTCTCCCTATTTTTTTCCATCCCAAGTCATGTTAAAATGGTTTTCAGTGGATAGTGAGATGATGAGGGATGTTTATTTTCTTTAAATTTTATGCATTTTCCAAATATTACTTTGATAGTTAATTTTTTTGTTTTGAAAGAAGAAAAGTAGATTGGACAGGATGGAGTTATCACTCTTAGAAAGTCTTCCAAGAGAATCTCCATAAGCCATGGAATTCCCAGTGACATGACAATACCTCTGTTTCCTTCAAGAGAAAATTCTTAACATAATATTCAAGGTTTTTATTTTTAAAAAGATGCATGAGCATAAACTCTACAAGGTAAGCTTTAGGGTTGCACTTCAAAATAGATAGTTTACTACGGCCCCCCCCACCCCCATGGCTGCTTCTCTTCCTTTCAATGTAGGACATCACCCATGAGTATCAACTCTTCAATGCATTATAGGAAAATGTGATTTTGGAAGGTTCCTAAGAATAGAATTGTGAGGGCATAACCTATGTCATATGGCTAGCAGGGAAACTCAGCTAGCAGGGAAAACAGTCATATGGCTAGGACTGTCTCAAAAACAAATTCAGCCAATACAAACTTAACATGTGAACACAGGTGCTGCTCACTGGCCTCCACTGCTGCCTTGACACCCCCATGCTCTGGGCCAGCTGACGACTCCCTCTGTGTCCCCACATACTCTCTGCTGGCCTGCTGCTGGACCTTCCATTCATTGATCCAACCTTTACTGAGCACCTGGTACGTGTCTTTGGCCCTGAGGTGACGGAATGGACATGACAGATCCCTGCCATGAAGAGACACACGGCCAAGAGGAGAGGCAGTTGTGCCAAGGTCACAGTATGACAAATGACTGTGGTCACAGAGGTCCATCCAGGATGTTAGGGAGCACAGCTCCCAATTCTGCTTGGGTGAAGGTGATGGGGAAGAAAAAAGGGAAGGTGGTCACAAAGGAGGGGACACTTGCATTGATTCACCAGGCACACTGCGGAAGTGGCTATGAGAGAGGAGCTGGGAGGTGATGAACCAGAGAGGAAAGCCAAGGCAGACCACATCAAGAGAAAGGCTCGGGAATGACAGTTATCTGGATCCTATTCTGCCAAAATGTGAAATGGAAGACTGAGCCACATTGACCTAGGACAGGAGGGAAGGAGATGTGGTAGGCGGAATTCTAAGGTGGCCCCCAAGATTCCAGCCCCCTGGTGCACATGGCTGTGTAAGCCCCCACCCCTTGAGAATGAGCAGGACTTACGAATATGATGTAATTTCACTCTCGTGATTGTTACCTTATATAGCAAAAGGGATTTGTAAATGAAATCAATGACCCTAATCAGGTGACTTTGAGATAATTTAAAGGGAGATTACTCTGGGTGGGCCTGAACTAACCAGGTGAACCCTTTAAAAGAGTTCAGGCCTTCAGAGAAGTCAGAATGATTTCAAGCAGCAGAGATGCTCTTCTGTTGACCTTGAAGAAGCAATGTGCCATGTTGTGGAGAGGGCCACATGACAGGGAATGGCAGGTGGCCTCTAGGAGCTGGAACTGACTTCTACCAACAAGCAGTGAGCTTGGAAGAGAGCCCTAAGCCTCAGATGAGACTGCAGCCCCAGCCAACACCTTGATTTCAGTCTGAGCAGTGGACCCAGCTAACCCATACTTGGACTCCAGACCCACGTGAGATAAATTTATATTGTTTTAAGCCACTAAGTTTGTGGTAATTTGTTACATAGCAATAGAAAACTAGTACAGTCAGTAAAGGAGGGAGTAAATGTTGAGGACAGAGGATGTAAGATCTGGAGTCCTTTGAGAAGCTCGGAAGCAAGAGAGCATCCTGGCCAGCTGGAGTCATTCAGTGAGAGGTGCTGAAATATAAAATCAAGCAAAGAAGACTTGCCCTCCTCCTAAGGATCCCTACGGTAGGGATTAAATCCACGTCTTTCCTTCTCAAGAGGAATGCTCAGGGGAGTGGTGCTGGCTACAGGTCTGTGAGTTCTCCCACCCAACAGGAGACTGGTATAGAGAAGAGAATCCGCAGATGAAATTTACACTCTGGGGAGGTGTCAACAGTGGGTTTCCGTCAAAGGCAAATCCTTCACTTTTGTCCCTTGAAACATGGCAAGTTTCTTCCCTGAAATTTAGTCGTTTCCTAGAACTTTCTTTCATGTTGTTACTTGCTACCGAAGGCACAAAAACAAGCTCCACCATTTTGTGGTGCATTTTCAATTCTTTTAGAATATTGAAAAAAAAAAGCACAGCCATTTTATTTTTTCCCCCAGAAGAGCCAATATTTGTTTTTTCTTTCTTCTTCTTTTTTAAAAAAATTTTGCAAGGGTCACTCCAGTTTCTTTTGAACTGGTGAATCATTTCAATATTTGAATCATTTTAAAGGGTTCAGATGGACTATTTTTTTAATATTGGAAATAATTAGAGGTTATATAATATGCACAGGAAGGACAAATAGCTTTAAAAAGAAAACCCTCCATCTCTTTTTCTTCTACCATCTCAGGGGCCCTAAGTCTCCACTAAAAACAATAAAACATTTAAAATGATAAAGTTATCTTTAAATGAAATTTCAAAGCTCTAGTAGATTGTGCAGTAGAATATTAAGTGCCTATTTTGTGAGAAAAGTATGGCACAGTGCTGCTGTCACATCCCCACATGGAAACAAATTACAGACATAACAATACAGGATAATTATATGTGGCACGAGGAGTCCAGACAAAGGTGCAATTGCAGAGGAGGGGGAAATTGCCTAGAGACCAGGTGACTAGCCTTGAGCCCATATTTGAAGGAAGGGTAATCTCCCATCAGTGATGAGGACTGAGAAGGGGGGTGGGGTGCTGGCATGGGGCAGGAAAAAGTTGGGAAGGTTGGAGGAGTCTAGGCATATTTGTGTAGCAATAAGTGAACCAGTTGTGTTGAAGGTGGAATTCACAGCAGGAAGTAGAGATGTTTGGAAAAGCAAGCAGCTGCGGAAGGTTTTGATTATTGAGTCTAGATCTTTCCTGTATGCAGTGGAAAGCCACTAAAGTCGTTTGGATCCATCAAAAGCAAATGTTTTATGAAAATCCATGGTTGGTTGTGTTTGTCTGGATTGGTGGCAGGGAGACTGTTGGGAGTTTATGGTGAAAGTGATAAGGACCCAGCCAAGGCAGTGGCAAGGAGAGGAGAAGATGGCATTCAAAATATGAATACACAAAAAAATCAAAAGGACATGGTACCTCTCTAGGGAATCTGTTGACATCAGAAGCCTTCAAAGGTTTTGGCTGGGACCCTGTATTTTGGTGTGGTCCAGTGGTCTCGGGCAATCTTTCTTTCTCTTTCCAGAGAAATATAATCATATGTGGTCTTACTCTGACGTTTTTACAGAATTAGCTCATGACTAATTGAGAACTACAGGGATTAAAAATTAGTCACATCTGGAACAGAGCATTGTAATGGTGTAAAAGGCTGCTTGCTCTGGGGCAAGTGTGAGCCAACTTTTAAAGACGCTTTTTGGGTGCAAATTGATGCTAAGAGATGCTGCTTGGGCCCCAAGTTTCCATAGGCTTCCACATATCTTCTTACTTGGCTCCCTGCTAAGCTGTCAGTTTCTGGGTTGCCTGAGTTTCCTCCTCGAGAAATGTGTGTGATTCATCCTAATGCTAGTCTCATTTTCACCGCTGCCATTTTGATGTTGTTCTTGTCTCTACTCTTCAGCAGTCATGAAACTGAACGCAGTCGCCCAGTGCCTCGTACCTGGATTCTAGTGAAATGAAGGATGGAGACACTAAGGGTAAGAGCTAATTAACTACTGAGCACCAATAGTGTACTAGGTCCTCTGCTAGAAACTAATGAATGTAAAGTGCTTAGCACAGTGCCTGCTACAGTTGCAGCTCAATCAATGTTCATTTCTTTTCTCCTTGTTATTAAATTATAAAGAGGGCATGAGATGGTGAGAGAAAAGGAGCCAGAAGGGAGATGGGCAAGGAGAAGCCCTGTCTGGTCTGCAATGCAACATGCAGGTAGCCCCGACCCTCCTGGAGCAGGAGGAGAAGCTGCTCTTCACTGACCAGTTAGGAAGGAGAGAAGCCTTCCACCTCAAAGCTCTTAGCTCCCCTCTGAGCCAGGGCCAGCATTGAGGCCTGGGGGGAACTAGGAGGGATAACCCTGCTCCTCTGCTGCTTCTGAGTAATGGGGAACAGTCTTCTATCCCCAAATCACCCTCCTGGTCAGAGGAAAGTGTCTTGGAAAATGATCCCTCCCTTAACTTAGCTTTTCTTCCTTTGTATCATGGTCAGTTTCTGATGATTTTATTTTTTTAAAGAGGGGGATTAACACTTACTTGAATTATGATCAAAGGAGATCTAGTTCTGGAGAACCTGGGACCTGGCTTCCTAGTGGACTTCTTCCTCTCTTGTGAGCCTCCAGATCCCACTGTCAGGGGCAGGGTCTCTTTTCCCCAAAGTCCTCCTCAAAATGACACACTTGTCACACAGCAGACTGCTATGGCTCTAGTGGTATGAGAAGGGAACATAGTTAGACCCTAAAGTCTTAGATGCTGACGCAGTGGAGAAAACAGAACCCATACTCAGGAGACCTGGGTTCTAGTCTATGTTTTGCTGTTAAGACCTTGAGAAAATCATGTCACCCTTTGAGTCGCAGTCTCCTTATGTACCATAGGAACCACAAAGCTTATCACAAAGTCTTGCTGGATTGTGGTGAGAATGGCAAGACAATTGACACACAGAGCACCCTTGCTGACTTATGGCACCTACTTGTGCTAGTTAAATGGCTGACCCCTGTTCTTCCTCCCATTTTTATCTCCTTTCCCAGATTCAACACTCTGGCCTACTTTGATGTAGAAAGAGAAGGTAAATGCTTTCAAATAGAAAAGGCCGCAGAGGTGGAGTGAGGGAGATAGTTTATCTCCCTTATGAAGGATTATCTCCTTGGCAGGTGGCCACAGCTTCTCCCACTCTTATTTTTTTAAATATCAGATTCCATTCTTTTTCCATTTCAAGTGCCACTCTGGACACTCTCCAATGTCTTCACTTCCCTTTTGAGTTCTGGAACCCCAAACCAGGTTGTGTTCTCTAAGACTATATATAGTAGGCAAGAAGACTGCTACACAGAGTAATCTTGGCATTTTGTAGAGTTCACAAAACTAAAAGTAGTACTTTATATACTGTTTGGTAGAAGTGCTTTGTGGTTTGTTGCCCTCAGAGGAGAGAGGCAATATAGATCTTTTCTAGAAAGACAAAGCCCCAGAGCTGGGCTGGGAAATGCTCTCTGACAATGTGTTGTGGTTTGGGGGCTCACAAGAGACCTTGAGAAAGATCTCAAGCTTGGGTCCTAAATTTCTAGTCCAAATTCCTGTTATTCTACTGGACTGTGAGCTCATTGAGGGCAGGGACCATATTTTAGCCATTTTTGTATCCCCAGGATATAGCACATAGGGGCATACAATACATCTTTGCTGAGTGAACATCTATATCAAGCATCTACCCAAATAAGGCAGAAAACTTGGAGCCATAGACTCCTGGGAGCTGGCACCACCAGACTAGGGTATATAGGATCCCCAAACACAGGTTCTATCAGTGGGCTGCTGCCAGTAACACTTTGGGGAGCACCAACCAAAAGAGAAGGATTCCAAGTGTGTTGCTAGACTTCTGGTTCCAACCAAATGAAGGAGGCATGCTGCACTCTGTCTCTCCCACTGATTACAACTAAACACTCTGAACAACAACAACAACAAAGACAACTAACTGAGGACTTTGAACAGTAAATAAAGCAGGGGGATTGGGGAAAAAAATCAAAATATGATGAATGACCAATATGGTAGCAGCAAGTTTCCTGGGATTTTTCTCCTGGATTTGACCTGTCCGTGACTACTGTACAGAGTTATGAAACTGCATGGCAGTCATGTACAGCAACAACTCCAAGAAACAGCCCATTTTTCTGGCCAAATGACCTGGAAGATTGGACCCTACAAGCCAGAGAGTGTGGACAAAACCCTGTTCTTTTTTCTCATGTTTTTTATCTTTTAGTTCAGCTTTAAGGCCATAGGTAGCCCCCAGACTGCACTGCCACCATGCTAGCAGCTCAGGTACCTAAAATCCCTGAGAGAAAACCTATAACTCTGGATAGAGGAACTCAGAAAAATTCACATAACCCTATTATGTAAAGAGTATGAGGGTAGTTCTTATTTTTTTTTGTCTTGTCACTTTGTACTGATTTCAAGAGGACCCAGAGTCTCATTACATACCATACAAAATGTCCAGGTTACAATCTAAAATTATCCAATGTGATAAGCAGAAAAATCTGACCAGTTATCAAGGAAAAGATATGATAATGTTGGAATTACTAGGAGAATAATGTCCATCCTGGAAGCCTCAGAGAAGGAGAAGGGGGATGAGGGTGGGTTATGCTTAAACCTAAATCTAACCCTAACACCACAGCCTATAACCCTAACCCCTAACCTATAACCCTAAACCTAACAACCCTAACCTTGGACTCTAGACCCTCGATCCTGACACCTAAACTCTAATCTCTGACCCTGACCCTTTAACCATCACCCTCTATCCTGACTCTCCAACCCTGACCATAATCCTAACCCTAACCCTGACCCCTAAGCCCTGACACTGACTCTGACCACAGACCTAAACCCTAGCAAAGTGGATACCGAGGGATGTCTCTATAATCTCTCAAATAAACCAAGGGAATAAATCTTTATCACCTTACATTCAGTAATAGTTTCTTAGATCTGACACGAAAGTACAAGCAATGAAAGAAAAAAATAGATACACAGGATTTCCTCAAAGCTGAAAACTTTATCATCAAAAATGCTATCCAGAAAGTGAAAAGACAGCCCACAGAATGGAAGGAAATGTTTGCACATTTTATATCTAATAAAAGTCTATTTTTAGAATATATCAAGAAACTTACCAGGGACTTCCCAGTTCCTATGTAGACTTTTTCTATTAAAAAAATTATAACATTATTTATCAAAACCTAATGCTATGAAACAAGAGACCATTATCCTGCCAAGAGTTTTGCACCTTTTGTAATGGTGCAAATGACTGAAATGGAGATGCTCACAGAACCAAAAATGGAGTTTCAAAGCAACCAAAATGGAGGTTGGCTTTCCCCAGCAGCTTCCTACAGAAACTTTCAAGCACCATGGGAAGCCTGGAATTCATTGCAAAGGAAAGGAAGCTCTATAGAAAACTTTCACTCCCAGTAAACTCGTTTCAAATGTCATCATATTTTTCAGATGCTAAGGAATGGAATGGAATGCCCTCATTGCCTTGGATTCCTAGTGTAATGTCGTCTGTCAGAATACATTAATCCCCTATGTCTGTAAACACGATAATAACTACCACTTGTGTAGCATCTTACAGTTAACAGAGTAGTTCTCATTTCACGCATTTTCTCATTTCATCCTCCCAACCACTATCTTCCCAGGTAGATGAGAGCAATCACCTCCTGTTTTCTCAGAGTAAATAGTCTGAGAGAGGTTGAGAATTTTACCCCAGACCACCCAGCACTAAGCTGGAGAAAGCGCCAACTGTTCTGGCATCCAGTTCTGTCCTCTTTTCCCACCACCAAGAACCAGAAGCCCTGGGCAATGCCAGAGCCAAGCTGTGAGCTACAGCTACTGGGCGCAGGGCCAGTTACCCCACTTTAGAAGGGTAGGATGTAGTAGATTAGATCCTCTCAGTTCATTCCTCCCGAGAAGAACACAGTGTTGAGAGTCAGCTCCAAGATGCTCTGTCCCTTTCACATTCCCTCATTTGCCCTCCAGCCAGGCTGCTTGGCTGGAGAGGCTCTCTGGTATTAGACAGAAAAGTTCTCCATCCCCACACCCTGTGTATGAAGGCTCTTTTGAAAAAGTCTTCTCTTCTGTCCCTCCAGTGCCTGTGAACGTGCTTGGCTTTAAGTCAAGTAGGCTTGGGGACTGGTGGTTGTTTCTTCAGGTTTTGCCATTGAGGAGCTTTGAAGGGCTTTGCTGCATGGCCTTCACATCTGCTTCCACTCGGCTCTCCTCTCCAAGGAATTCTGTCCCCTCACATTCCTGCACATTCATTCAGCCTCCATGCTGCATTGATGTGCCCAGAGGTCTTCTTTCCCTCCCTGCATGAGCCATTTTCAGCTCATTTATTCACACATTGCCTCCATTTTCAAGAAAAATACAAAGTAGTCTCTTTGAGTGTGATAACTCTGAGTCATTGCATAGTGTCATCATTTCAAAACAAAAAGAAGTCAAAATGTGGGTGGGTTCATTCCCTGGCAAGGGAATAGGCCTTCTCTTCTTTGTTTTACCCTTAATGACTCATTCAACCTGAATCAAAGCTGAGTAGTCTTGGCCTTGGAACAGGAGGCTGGGGGTAGGAGGAGCAGAGGATAGGCATCCTGTAAGCTGGGGTCGTGGGCCCAAACCCCAGGAACCATGTCCATGAGGCATGAAGAGGGCAGAAGGGACTGAGAAAACAGAGTGGTAGGGTGGTGCCATGCAAAGCCCTCGCTCATCTCTGGTCCTGGTTCTTCCCTCTATAAAAACTTCAAAAGGCTCACATGAGTGGGTTGGGAAAGGACAGGGCACATGACTCCACTGTAACTATTTCCCTGAATCACTGTGCTTTCCTACCGGGGCATTGGAGTCTTGATTCAGGAAAGGAGGTTTGACCCTCACCTGTTTAGGCACCTGGAGAGGTGGAGAGAGGAGGCTTTGGTGACAGACTTAGGTCTGGATCCCACCTCTGCTACTTCCTGGCTGTGTGACCTTGGAATAAGTACTTAACCTCTCTGAGTCTCAGTTTTCTCATTTGTAAAAAGAGATTAGTAGTACTTATCTTGTTAAGTCCTTGTGAGGATAAAATGTAACATTTTCGAAGTGCCTAGCACAATGCTGCTGAAATTATCTCCAAGACTTCCCTGGCTCACATACAGGATGTGTAGGGCAGCGGACAGGTTGGCTTGTTGTCCTTGGATAGCCATTTAATCTCCCTCAGTTTCTTCTTCGGTAAGATGGGATAACATGTGCTTCGCAAAAGGATTGTGAGCATTAGAAATGAAGGCATGGGGGCTTCCCTGGTGGCGCAGTGGTTGAGAGTCTGCCTGCCAATGCAGGGGACACGGGTTCGAGCCCTGGTCTGGGAAGATCCCGCATGCCGCGGAGCAACTAGGCCCGTGAGCCACAACTACTGAGCCTGCGCGTCTGGAGCCTGTGCTCTGCAATAAGAGAGGCCCGCGCACCGCGATGAAGAGTGGCCCCCGCTTGCCGCAACTAGAGAAAGCCCTCGCACAGAAACGAAGACCCAACACAGCCAAAAATAAATAAATAAATAAATATTAAAAAAAAAAAAAAAAAAAAGAAATGAAGGCATGAAGAGTCCAGCACAGCTCCAGGGCACTGTGGCTCCTTAAGTGGTACTGCTGGTCAATTGGAGGTTATAATTATTTACCTTATAGGTCGCTGTCAGGGGCCAATGCCCCGAGAAAGGGGTCCCTAGGAAGATTGCAGCAGTCCTTAGATCAGAGGCAATGTCAGAGACTGGAGGCTGGACCAAGACAGAAGACGCCAGCAGGTTTTGAGCCAGAGAACGTGGGATCAGGGGGCCATCAGCTGGAGCCAGTACCCAGAGGTGTGGGGCAGGGTGGTCAGACAGGGCATGATGCCTGGCAGGACACTTGCCCCCTAGGGCCAGAGAGGCTGCTGCACACGCCCGGTTACGCAGCTGTGTCTTCCACAGTCTTGGGCTCAAGAAGTCTTTCTGCTGGGTCCACAGTCTTGGGCTCAAGAAGTCTTTCTGCTGGGTCCACAGGCCTCACTCACAATGCAGGCTGCCAGGCAGGGTTCTGCAGGGGTCAAGAAATTGTAAAGCAGCACCCTGGTATAGCAGCTCTAAACATGGGGACCTGGGTCACTGCAAAAGACCCACAAGCATAAAAGCATTCCTTTGGGGGAAGGAGGACCTTTTGTCTTTTTCCTGGTGGAAGCTGAGATCTGTGGGGTTTTGGTCATGCTGGGCTGTCTAGTGGTCCACAGACCCCTTGAGGTTCCAACACAAATGGCCTTGGGATACACGAAGAACTCTGTACCACTCTGAAAGAGCAATGAGATTCATCTCCCCAGTCCCTCCTTTCAGCAAAAGTTTTAGTTGCACCCCCTGGAGAACCAGCTCTTTGTGGCTTTCCCAAGAAAATGACAACCAAACCATCTGCTAAAAAGTCACACACCGTTCTGCCTCAGTACTCCTATTTGCATCATTGTTCAGCCTGTAATGTCCTCTCCATTCACCAAAATCCTACCCATACACAAGGCCCAGCTCCAATCTCAACTCTTCCAGGAAGCCCTCTAATATCTTTCCAGCCCACAGCAATTATCCCTTCCTTAAAACACACGGATCATGCCGCCATTTTCTTTCTGGATAGCTCTTATTCCATGGCTTTGTTTCTTAACATCTGTCTGTGTTATTTTAACATTTTTCCTTATGAATGTTAGTTTCCTCTGTCTTTCTAGTTCCTTGCTTCCAACTAGTCACCAAAGACTGTCGGTTGTACCTCTCAGCGATATCTCAAATCCATCAACTTCTGTCTACCTCTCAGGGCCTTTTTCTGGTTCAGGCCACCAGCACTGCAACAGCCTCCTAAGTGGTCTCCCCACATCTAGACCTGCCCCTCCAATCCATTCTCTACCCTGAGGCTAGAGGACTCTTTCTAAAATACAAATATGCCTCAAGCATTTTATCCCACTAGCCTCAAGATAAAATATAAACTCTCCAACAGGCCTTTCAAAGTCCTGCCCACCTTTCCAGTCACATTTCTCAACATTCCCCACGCCTCTCTTCCACCATGGTCACCAAGGCCTGTCCCACTCTGGTCATGATAAAGCCCTCTCAGCTCCTCACACGCACACTCCTTTGGACATTATATCTGGAGTACTCTTCCTTTCCACCCTCCGTGCCCCTCACACAGCACTCCCTTGGCCTACACATCCTCAGTCTTCAGGTCTCCACTTCAATGTTATCTCACCCACTAAGCCTTGACCCTACCCCCAACACCCTAGTCCAGGTGACATACCTGGAGTACCTTGTCCCCTCCCATCAGGGCACTTTTAATTCCATATTGTAGTTACCTGTTTACTGGTCTCTGTCCTCCACTGGACTATAAGCGATTTCAGAGCAGGAAGCATGTCTGCTTCTACAGTTCACTGTTGTATCCCCAGTGCTGCACCCAGTGTCTACATCTAGTAGATGCTCAATAAATAATGTTTTAATGAATGAATGAAAAGAAGAATGAATCTGTACATCCACATCTTCAAGGGCAGCAACCATTTCTTATGCTTCTTTTCAGGACCTCGTTCAGGACCCTGTGCATTCTAGGTACAAAGGAAAGGAGGTAATTATTTGCTGTGAGCAAAAAAGCCTCATTATTTAAATAGCACGCTCCTCTATTTCTTGATGTTTCCCTCTCTCCAGATGGAAGGCTTTTTGAACTGCACACCAGCAGGGATGCAGCTGACAACATGGTGACCTAGATCTGCCTACAGGGGAGCTGGACAAGCAGCGTCCCCAGCCAGGATTGGGAGACCCACAGAATTCAAGGCCTCCAGAACCTGAATGGGCCACTCATCACAGAGGAGCAGAAAAACCCTTGATAGAGTCCAGAAACTCAAGTATTAGTCCTAGCTCCTTCATTAGTCACGGGACAATGGGCAAATTACTTAGCCTCTCTGGAGTTCAGTTTCCTCATTCGTAAAATGTGGTAAGGGAGAAGGGCCAAAATGTATCTTCACTTATAGCTCTGAATTGTCATTCTATGAAAAAACATGTCACCACATTCCCACCAGAGGTGAAGAAGAATTGGGCTGTTTCCAACCTAAAGATCAGGACACCAGTACCATTTCGAACAAGGTAAGTATTTTGTAATCATAATCTCATCCATTGTATGAGACTTTAAACTTGGTAGTGCGTTTGCATAATTTTTATTCTTTTAATAACTGTGGCAGAGGTAACCATATGGGTATGTCAGTATCTCTTCTCTCCCTTTTCCCTATCAATTTTATTAGAAATAGCAATATGCTCAGTTAAAAAGTATATTCCCCAGCCTCCCTTATGGCTAGAATGACCATGTGACTAAGTTCTAGCCAATAAGATGATATGAGCAGCAGTCACATGTAGCATCCAGGAAGTCTCCCTAAAGGGAGAGAAGACAACTTTTGTGCTCTTTCTTCTCTCCTTTATGCTGGCTGAATGAGAATGAGAATGAGATGTCTGGAACTTGGCAGCCATAGTGTACCATGAGATGATGTGCTAAGAATGGTGGAACAGGAAGACAGAAGGAGCATTGGTCCCTGATACCTGGAGCCACCATCCCAGCCCTGGGCTACTTCTGTTGGACCTCTTTTCCATGAGAGAGAAATAATTTCTATCTTGTTTAAGCTACTATTTTCATTTTCCTGTCACATGTAAACAAACCTAATCCTAATCGATAAAATAATCATCTATTTTATGCAAGACCCTGTGCTAAATGCTGTAGGGAATGCAAAGGTGTTTAGACACACAAGATTTGGGCAAGAAGGTTCTGTCTGGGTATGAAGGAAAGGCTAAGAAAGGTTTAGCTTCGCAGGTCCATGTGGGTATGAAGAGGATTTACAGGAGCTGAGATCAGGGAATGTAATGAAAGGAGTCTGAATGCCAGGCTAAAGAGGTTGGATTTGATCCTATGACAGACAAATAGAGCAGATGACCTTTCCCCCAATTTTCAAATGAAGAAATCCATGCCTAGGTTACAGGACTTGTCCAAGGTCACGCAGCCAGGGAGTGACAGAATCAGTCTCAATTCTCTTGACACTTAGTCCGGAGTCATCCCACAGTTCTGTTCTGCCTTTGAAAGGATCTGGGGCAGAAAGAGTAAGAATGGATATTTTATACTTTGACATAGCCAGGTAACTGGACTGTGCACCCCTCCAATCACCCCCAAACCTCCAAGAGGAAGCTTTGGGAATTGCCAGAAGTCTAGGATCCAGACCTACCTTTAAGTCAGAGGACCCTTTCTGGGGCCCCTGCTTAGCCACCCCCATGAGGCTGCTGTGGCCAGGGTACTCCTTTACTGTGTAGTAAGTCTCCAAGTGTCAGGCACAGTGCTGCGTGCTCTACATACATTATCTAATTTACTGCCCTCAACGGCCTAACAAGAAAGTTATAATGCCCATCCCTATTTTACAGATGAAGATGAAGAAACAGAGGCTCAAAGAAATGAAGCCACCTACCCAGTGTTGCTCAGTTGATGGCAAAGTTGAGGTAAAAAGCCATGTTTGTTCAACTCCATATACCTGTTCTGAGCCTCACATTCTAACATCTTCCCAATCCCTGCCGAAGCATGGAATAGTCTCCTGTTCCTGCTCAGACTCCAAGGACTTACCTCGTTTGATGGGTTGACCAGTGCCAAGGATCTCCTGCCAGATTCCAGTTGTGCTCACTCCACCTGCCGTCAGGAGCCAGACTCCCATCCAGTAGTCACACCACCCATGCTCTGCACATGGCCCCATGTGGGTGAGGGATCTTCTGGGGAGAGAGTGGGCCCACAGATACCCAGACCTCTGTGACCTCAGGCCTCCCAGGGCTCTTAGTCTTGGCTGGTCATGGGGCAGGGATATAAGAGTCCTCCCATTCTAGGTTCTAGAGTTCACAGATTCCAGTGAGCTGTTTCATGGGATCAGGAACACTCCGTTCTTTGTGTCCTTCCTGTGACTGTCATGGTTAGAATGCATTTGTTCTGATTTGCACTGGCATCCATTCAGTAAACAACTGGTCATTGGAACTGAATCTCCTATCATTGCCAGCATTTGGAAAGTTGAGTTTCACTGTGCAGGTCATCCAGTGTGTATCTTTCTAGTAACGTGTTATGTCCAGTGTTCCAACATGAACCACATATTCCTCTAAGCTGACCACCCTGGCTCTCTTCTGGAAATTCCACAGGAAACACCCTGAGAAGTAGCCTGCAGAGCTGAAGGCAATGGATGGATCTTGGTCCCTCTGCATTCACTGCCCAAGTACGAGGGGCCAAGCACTTTGCCAGACTTTGCCCTGGGCCATCACCAGTCCACCCCATTCTTGTCTTGCACAACTTCCCTTTCCTTTGGCCAAACAGTCGCTGTTTCTTTCCAAGCTCAGCCTAGGATTCTCACCCCTACACCCTCTCCCCTAATCATGCTAAAGATGGAATATGTTCACCTTATTTTATTATAACTTGATATATAAGGTTTAGCTTAAGTCTAGCAGATTTTAATAGTTATGAGTAGAATATTCATCCATTTCCTTATAAACATTATAATCAACATTCCTATTCTCTGATGCACCACTTAAAATATCTGAAATCAGACATGAAAGAGTAATTTAAATTTGTTCATAACAAAATTTTCTCTTTTTTATTTTTTAAAATTTTTATTTTATATTGCAGTATAGTTGATTAACAACGTTGTGTTAGTTTCAGGTGTATAGCAAAGTGATTCAGTTATACATGTACGTGTATTTATTCTTTTCCCATTTAGGTTATTACAGAGCATTGAGCAGAGGTCCCTGTGCTATACAGTAGGTCCTTGTTGGTTATCTATTTTAAATATAGCAGTGTGTACATGTCAATCCCAAACTCCCAATCTGTCCCTCCCCTGCTACCATTCCCTCCTGGTAACCATAAGTTCATTCTCTAAGTTCAGTGAGTCTGCTTCTGTTTTGTAAGTAAGTTCATTTGTATCTTTTTTTTTTTTAATTTATTTATTTTATTTATGTATTTTTGGATGTGTTGGGTCTTCGTTGCTGTGCGTGGGCTTTCTCTAGTTGCAGCGAGCGGGGGCCACCCCTCATTGCGGTGCGCGAGCTTCTCATTGCGGTGGCTTCTCCTGTTGCGGAGCACGGGCTCTAGGCGCACGGGCCTCAGCAGCTGCAGCACGCGGGCTCTAGAGCGCAGGCTCAGCAGTTGTGGTGCACAGGCCCAATTGCTCCACGGCATGTGGGATCCTCCCAGACCAGGGCTCGAACCAGTGTCCCCTGCATTGGCAGGCAGATTCTTAACCACTGCGCCACCAGGGAAGCCCTCATTTTTAATTAGATTCCACATATGAGTGATATCATATGATATTTGTCTTTCTCTGTCTGACTTAACTTCACTTAGTATGATAACTTCCAGGTCCATCCATGTTGCTGCAAATGGCATTATTTCATTCTTTTTAGTGGCTGAGTAATATTCCATTGTATGTATGTACCACATCTTCTTTATCCATTCATCTGTTGATGGACATTTAGGTTGCTTCCATGTCTTGGCTATTGTAAACAGCGCTGCAATGAACATTGGGGTGCATGTATCATTTTGAACCATGATTTTCTCCAGATATATACCCAGGAGTGGGATTGCTGGATAATATGGTAGCTCTATTTTTAGTTTCTTAAAAAAACATCCATAGTGTTTTCCATAGTGGCTGCACCAACTTACATTCCCACCAACAGTGTAGGAGGGGGTCACTTTTCTCCACACTCTCTCCAGCATTTATTGTTTGTAGATTTTTGTTGATGGCCATTCTGACTGGTGTGAGGTGATATCTCATTGTAGTTTTGATTTGCATTTCTCTAATAATTAGCAACGTTGAGCATCTTTTCATGTGCCTCTTGACCATGTGTATGTCTTCTTTGGAGAAACGTTTATTTTGGTCTTCTGCCCATTTTTTGATTGGGTTGTTTGGTTTTTTTTTGATGTTGAACTACATGAGCTGTTTGTAAATTTTGGAGATTAATCCCTTGTCAGTCACTTCATTTGCAAATATTTTCTCCCATCCTGTGGGTTGTCTTTTTGTTTTGTTTATGGTTTCCTTTGCTGTGCAAAAGCTTTTGAGTTTAATTAGGTCCCATTTGTTTATTTTTGTTTTTATTTCCATTACACTAGGAGGCGGATCAAAAAAGATATTGCTGTAATTTATGTCAAAGAGTGTTCTGCCTATGTTTTCCTCTAAGAGTTTTATAGTATCCAGTCTTACATTTAGGTCTTTAATCCACTTTGAGTTTATTTTGTGTATCGTGTTGAAGAATGTTCTAATTTCATTTTTTTATATGTAGCTGTCCAGTTTTCCCAGCACCATTTATTGAAGAGACTGTCTTTTCTCCATTGTGTAGTCTTGCCTCCTTTGTTACAGATTAATTGACCATAGGTGCATGGGTTTATTTCTGGGCTTTCTATCCTGTTCCATTGATCTATATTTCTGTTTTGAATTTGTTCATAACAAAGTCTTCTGAAGATATAAGCAGATTCTATCAGATGCAGAAGCACATACAGTTCTCACAAACACTTTCACATGTTGTAGCATAGTCAAAATATCTCACCAGGGATAATAATTAAACCTTGTAGACATTCTTACAAACAGTTTTTACACAATCCTCATAACTTGTCATTGTCACCAATAAGTGATAGCCAGTTAAGCAGTTGTATCCACATGATTACCAAAGGTTCATTGCTTCATTGGCTGCAGCAGTTTCATGAAAATCATGCCCTAAGTATTTTATATATAGCAATATGTTGCATTTATACATTCCTTTAGGAAAAATAAGCAGCTGGTGGGCACAAGAGGACTTTAAAACCCTGTACCACACTGCACATGTACTAGCTGTCCTTTTAGACAGGCAGCAACAGAGGTTGGCCAGAATCAGGCTAGGCTCCAGGCCCAGTTTACCTCTTAATAGTGTGTGATCTCTAGTAGGTCAACACTCTCTGAACCTCAGGTTTTTCATCTGTAAAATGGAAATGATAATAATGCCTGCTCTACTATGAGGTTGAAATGAGATCAGGGATGAGAAATCCCTTATAGGCCATGAAGCAACAATCAAACATTCGTCATTTTTTCACACACATTTACTTTTAATCTTCACAAGGCTAGGAGCTAGACATCATCATCCCGTTTTACAGACATGGAGACCCAAGTTAACAAGCACTGGAGGACCTGAGGTCCAAACCTAGATCCCCCTGTCAAATGCTCTTTCCTCTCTGTGCGATGGCACAGCCTGTGGCCCGGTTCCTTGCTCACCACTATGTCATGAGCCATTGGCCTTAAGTCTGGGAGCAAATCAGGTTGTGTCAAGAGCCACACTCCGGGGAGAAGGGGGCCAAAGGAAGCCAGCCAAGCCCCTGAGGCCTCCACTGGCCATGAGCCCTACCCCAGGTCCCAGCTGTCTGACTCCCCGCAGCACAAGTGTGTTTGCCAAACACCTGTGGAGGGAGCACTTGCCTCCACCCCGGCCCTGGGCTGAGGAAGCGCTAGGGAAAGCAGATGGGATTCGGCGGCACCACCTGAAGAGGCTTGTCATCTGGCTGAGGCAAGAACTCAGAGACACAGGTAAACAACAGTCCAGTACAAAACAGTACACGGTCAGGTGCCAAGTGAGTGGGAAAGACAGAAGGACATTCCCAGAGTCTCTGTTTACGGACACTGGCAATTCTTGAAGCTCTCTGTGGCCCCAACAAGACAAGAGATACCTCAGTCTGGGGAGACATGGAATCTGCATCATCAACCCCACTCCTGAGGTCCCTCTCAGCCCTCTCCCTTCATGACCCCATAGCTGTCTCCCTCACTGGCCTGTAGGCGCCACAAGGTCAGACAGCAGAGAGTTCCATTGCCACACACGCCAGGCCTGACCCAGAGTCCGTCCTCAGTGAACATCTACTGGACTGAGCAGATGGACAGCACTGGGGACTCATCCTCTGGCCCTGGAGGCCCATGAGAGAGTGTGCAGGCGGGACGGACCCTGTCCTGAGAAGGGGGAGGCCTAGGCCCTCACGGAGAGGAGCTCCCTGAAAAGAAGGAAAGGGGAATTCAACAACATCCTGTGAACTACACTGAGAGAAATGCTGTGTAGAAAAGAAGCCTGATAACTGAAATTCCTGACAGCAGCAGCTAAGCCAGGGAGCACGTTCCTCCCTTGTGCCAGAGGTGAGAAGGTAGAGGTGCAGCTCCAGTCCCATGCCCCTGTACGCGCGGCCTTCCCGCCGCGGCTGCCAGGGCTGCTTCCTGGGCTCGAGGTGGACTGAGTGCACAGGTGCGAGCGCTTTCCTGCCGCCTTGCTGGCGGGGGCGGGGGGAGCTCCTCTGTGAGTTCTAAGGGCCCTGGCCTCTTCGGAGGAAGGCGGCCTGCTTGCCAGGCAGTGTTCTTCCCCTCATCTCCTGCCCAGAACAGATGGAGGCTTTCTCTGAACTGTGCAGCCCCTAGCCTGATTTGGAAGCACAAAGGGAAAATTAATACAGAGAGCTACTATATGGAAATGCCTCTCTCTTTTTGTACACTATATTTACAGAAAGGAACTGCTTTGGCTTTTAGAGAGAAGTGTGATGTAAGAGTTTGTTGCTGCTGCTGCTGTTCACCACCCAAGCTGTAAAAACAAACTGGAAATACTCAAATGTCAGTAACACCACCAAACCGCTTAAAAAAATATATCGTAGGCCCCCTTCAGTTGTCACTTTTTAAATTCCTGGTAGAATAGAGAACTTTCTCAGGAGAACTTGTCATACTCTAATGTTTGACAACATGTTTTCCACCTTCCCTCCCCAAATTCCCTCCTGAGGTCTTTGTGAGTACATTTGATTGCAACAGTTTGGGGTGAAACTAACTTACCGTGTGGCCTTGGGCAAGTCCCTGACAGCAGGACCTCTAAGTTTCTCTTCCGCTCTGGCTCTGGAGTCTTTTTCAGTTCCATGAGTCCATAACCAGTGATCCCATTAGGAAACAGTGCAGTTCCTAGAATTATAGGTCTGCAGGGAACACAACCCACTTCTGGCTGAACTGTTCCTAAACTGCTTCTTACACAGAGCTTCCAAACTTTCAAGCCTCCAATGAAAGCCATTGAGGCTTGAATGAAAGCCTTTCAATGGCTCCAAGGAATTCAGTGTTTTCTGCTGTACCAAATGACTGCTGGAACCACAAGGGCCCTGGACAGGCCCTTAGCTGGCCCAGTAAAAAGAAGGCAGTTGACCTTCTGCCCTCCTCCCAAGCTTACTCTTCCAGTGGCCTCCTGGGCTGCCTTCTTTGGACCCGTCCTCACAGCCCCACCACCGCAAGAGTCCAGGCCCTTGGGTGGCCTGCATTGCCCGCCATGCCTGGCTTCTCCAGCCCTCTCCTCCCCGCCTGACGAGAAACTCCTTCTATAGTGTCTGCACTCAAGTGGGAAGGAGCCATCTGACTAACTCATGCTCAGGCTTAATGTTTCCTCAAGAATTGAAATATGGATGTCTCATAGGAGAAAAAAATCCATTACATTCCCACAGAAATTAATTTTGAAGAGTTGAACTTGAGGCATCAAAGATGAACCAAGAGAGGGAGATGTTTTGTGGCATGGGAGGCTTCCAATGCCAAATTTCTGGATTTGGGTTTGGCTCTACCCTTTCTTTAAAAACTGTGTGCTCTTGGGAAGTTCATTTAACCACTCTGAAATCCAATTTTTATGACTATAAGATGGTTCTGGAGCCTCTGACCTACCCCCACGAGATCATGTGAGAGCACTTGCAAACTGTAAAGTTCAGCACAGACCTACATGTCCCCGCACCCTGCACCACCTCCTCTGCTGGTGTGTCTGAAAGCAGCCCACTCCCTAAGTCAGCTCTGTCTCAGCTCTGCCATTCAGAAGGCCTGTGGAGAAGACGCGGGAGGGAGAGAAGGATGCCAGTGCTTTCCATTCTAGACTGCCCCACGCTTTGTCCCTTCTCCACCTCCTAATCACTGCAGGGATTCCTCCCCCCCACAAGAAAACACTCCAAGTCTCTGAAGCTCACAGGCTGAACTTCACCACAGGCAAGGTTTCTGACACCAACCGTAACAGGACAGCAGGAGACTGGCATGCAGGGCAGAAGGGAGGAGGGTCTGTGTCATGCATAAAACCAGGAGACAGAGGTCTTGCTTTTTTTTTTTTTAAACCTATACAAAAATGTGGCCCTTCTGGCTCTGTTCACAGCATCTCTCAGCCCCCTTGAAGACTGGGCAGCACGATGACAAGCTTGGTGCTATTTTAAAACCAGGCAGCCCATAGAATTGGTCTATTCCCACATTCTCCTCTCAGAGGACAGCCCTCCAACCCCCCAACACGATAGACACTCTTCTTATTTAAATGTAAACATTTCTCAACATTTCCTAAGATCAATATTTATAAATCATAAATACTATGCTGGCAGTTATTCTAGCCATTCCTAATTACCATTAGGCTCATATGATGACAATGTGCTCCCATATAAATTTGAAAATTGTTCTAAAAATGCGAACAGAAACAAAAGTGAATAAAACAAAGCCAATTCATAGGACACTCAAACACTGTAAAGAGAGGGACCATCATGTTTATTAAGCCCCAGTCTGATGAAATTAAGTAATGCATGCTGGGTGATAAGGTCACACTGATCAGAGCTGGGGTTCATGGCTAGTTGAGGGTGAAATGGAAATAATATAAACTGAAAGGTAAATCTGAGCCAAAAAGGTAAAAGGCAAATTCAAAGCTGTTTTAAAACTAAACGCGGATTTAAATCCAACTAACAAACAAACATGTGGAAATTAAACTTAAATGAGGAAAAGCATAAATGGATAATGCAGGTTTCAGACAGGCAAAGTAAATGTTAACTGTAAACCCATTTCAGCTGTCCACTGATCTGGAGTTTTTACTGTTAGCCATACGGATCCTAGTGGGTCGTAATTCTGAGGAGGAAGTGATTATACTGGGAAAACAAAGGTCATAGGCAAAACAATAACAAAACACTGGGGCTCGTCTTCGACACAAATTGAAGTCAGAAGTGGAGATGTAACCTCATTTTTGGTGAAAATGACCAGGAAGAAGAAACAAAGAAAGAAAACAGTTCTTTCTCTCCTTCAGGCAAAAGGGAATAAAATACCAGTAAACAAGAAAAACTAATTAAGAGAATTCCTAAGCCCAGATAAACAGTCCCCACTTTGATCAGGGTGGGTATGCAAACCAGGCTGCAAGGTCCTTATAGTGGTTCTGAAAAGCAAGCTGAGGAGAGATGCCTTGTGGGTGCTTGTAAGAAATTTCAGCCTAAAGATGTTCACCTCCTTCACCATCTGCTTTCTCTGCTCTGTCTTCTTGGGCCAACAGTATGACGCTAAACCATGGAGCTTGTCTCTCATACTTACCCAACAATTAAGAGAATTCCTGAGTCCCCCCAAATTCTCTCAGTTTGATTAAGGCAGGTGTCCAAATCAGGTTGCTATGGAATTAGGATCTGTTCTACTGAACGATGTCAACTCAATGCATAATTTACCTAACCCAGCCATCCCTTCCAAGAGGCCAGAGGCAGAGCTCTTCTAGGAAAACAAAGGAGGAAAAGTGCATCTGCAGTATTTAAGTCAAATGTCCAGAACTCCTGGACAATGAGAAATAAGACTATAGCAAAACTAATAGGAACATGACATGGACCTTACAGTAAAAAAATTCTTGCTGGGACAATTCTCAACTACAAAAAAATGTACAATGTGGCTCAAGTTTAATATTAAACTAGTAAATCCCAGGTATCTAGACTTTCACTCATTTTTTTAATCAGAATTGTCTAAGTTATGCGAAGTACCTAAAGAAAGTAACAATGTACATGTGACAGCATTCAAACTCAAAGGCACAGGGCCTTGGGAAGGGTTAGTGTAATGAGGGGCTTTAAAGCTTAAGCATCTTTTGCTTCATGGCACATCTATCTCTGCCAATGCATCACTGTGTAGTTCCTTTAAATAGTTGCTTACTGCATTTCATTGACTCATAGACTTAAAACCTGGAAATATGAACTGGCTTGTCCATGGCCATACAGCTAGTTGGTGGAAAAGTCAGGGATCAAGCCAGTCTTTTGAATCCAAATCCAGAACTGTGTTCCCTACACCCACTACACCTCCAACTACTTTGTATACACTCCTAATCATCCAAAAGTAGCTCAGATTCTTGGTTTCAGGCAGTCAATAAAAGGTCTTAATTATCTAGCATCTCAAAAGAATGAACACTTCTAACATTTAGAAGTAAAGTAACCTAAATGGAAGCTGGCAGGTGTTACATGGTGCCATATGTCACACTGGTGATAGCCCAGCTCTCTCCTGCTTGAGCTCATTGCTGTTCTCCATTTCTTCTAGAATCAGGTGCCAGGGCTCATTAAATTGCTGATTAAAGCCCAAGGCAGCACTAGGGGGTTAGCTGGTGAGCTGGCTGTTTAGAAAGCACAAAACAGTCCTTTCTATTTGATTTCCACAGACACTGGGATTAAATTAGTAAAGCAATCCAATATTCCCTCCACATGATATATCCATTCATTTATTCACTCATTCATTCATTCATTCAACATTCTTAATGAGCACCTTAGGACACAGGACACATCAACCTCTCCCCTCAAGAAATTTACAGTCCATTTGAGGAGATGATAGGAAATGAACTCATGGAAAGAAGTTAAGATGGAGCAAGCGTAGGAAGATCAGGAGAGGCGAGAGAGAGGTTCCTTGAGGTGGAACTGATCCAGGCAGCCTTCATGGAGGAGGTGGAGCCTATAAGCTCCTGGGAGGAACTAAGCAGGAAGCCTCTTGATCCTTCCATCCCTTGGTTAAACAAAGTAATATCTCAGTGACACTAAGGAGCAGGACACATCAGCCACTTGCTTAGGGATCCATTAGTTTCTGAAGTTACCCTAAAGTGGAAGAAAAAGTTATTGGGGACCCAGTCTCCTCACTGTACACAGGCCCCCTGGGGCCAGGCTTGGGACTGACAGACAGATGAGCATTTCTTCGGGACACTGGCTCACTTGGAATAGTGGCTCTCAGTCACATTAAACCCAATGCTCTTTTTATAACAAATCATTTGTAATTCTCCCTTTGTTATGCTCAAATGAAAACCAGAGGTAAAACAATCTGCCTATACAAAAAATTTCCCTTCTAAAATCCATAATTTCAGAAAAATTAATACATTCACTACATTATATTCAAGAAACAAAGAAAAGCAGTTTTAAAGTAAAATAATAAGTATGTCAATACCTGAAAAAAATGTGTACACAACTACAACTGGAAGATCTAGTGAGTGGCTGGATGTCTGCACCTACATGCAGAATGACCATGAATGCAATAGATATAAATGCACACAGATACACACGTGTTTTAAGGGCCACTCAACTACTGTGATTGGCATTGCCATTCATATTATTTTCCAGAATGGTGAACAACCCTCAGTAAAAATTCTGAACAAAATTTACCACCTTCATTCAATCTTGCACTCCTGAGAAATTGAATGTATGTTAAAACTGTAAAAAAAAAAAAAAAATCCTTTGTGTTTATATATAAAATGAAATTGGATGCTAGACCCAGATAATTATGAACAAGATTTTCACAGACATGAACATCCAGTGGGATGTTTGAAAGTCAAGCAACATAGTCCCTTGTGGTGTGGACTGTCCTGACCACTGTAGAACATCTGACATTTCTGCCCATGTCCACTAAGTATCAGTGGCACCACCACCCCCATCATTGTGACAAATGCCTCCATAAATTTCCAAAAATGCCTCTTAGGAGGTGGAACCACCCTCTCTGGGAAGTCTAAATAAGAGGGCAGGGGTGTATGTTGTTGGGGGTGAATCTTCCAAAAGCTAGAGTTAGGAGTTTTCTGCTCACCCTATTGCCCTCTGTGATGGTTAATTTTATGTGGCAACTTGACTGGGCCATGGGGTGCCCAGCTATCTGGCCAAACATTCTGGGTGTTCTATGAGTGTATTTTGGGATGAGATTAACATTTACATCAGCTGAGTAAAGCAGATTGCCCTCCCTAATGTGGGTAGGCCTCATCCAATCCGTTGAAGCCCTGAATAGAGCAAAAAGCCTGACACTCCCTCAAGTAAGAGAGAATCCTCCTGCCTGACTGTCTTCAAATTGAAAAATTGACTTTTTCCTGTCTTAGGCCTTGAACTGAAACATGGACTCTTCCTGGGCCTTGAGCCTGCTGGCATTCAGACTGGAACCACACCATCAGACTCCCAGGTCTCCAGCTTGCCAACACCCTGTACATAGTGTCACCCTCCATAATGACATGAACCAACTCCTTATAATAAAAGTGTGTGTGTGTGTGTGTGTGTGTATGCGTGTGTGTGTATACAGACTATCTATATATTATCTATACTTTTCTATATACACATCCTATTGGTTCTGTTTCTCTGAAGAGCCTTAACTAATACACTCCCACACAAGTTTGAGCCATGTCCTTGCCCTGCCCTGCCTCCTGCCTTCTGGTCCCCCATCCCAGAGTCCTGGGCTCTCACCATCATAGCCATAGTCCACCCTAAGATACCCTGAAGCACTGTATGAGGAGGTTCCAGCTTCAGCACACAGGACCCCACCCCACCCCAAACTCAGCATGAACCAGGCAATGGCAAACAGGAAGGGGAGGGAAGGCCAACAAGGCAGCCTTTAGAACTGACTGGCCCCTGGGGCTTTGGCCCCTTTTTCAGTATCTGCTTGGACATTTCAGGCTTAGAGTCTCTTTTGAAACAGGGAGGACCTTTGGGGAAAGACATGGGTATTAGTAGTGCTTCCCCAGGAAGGTCAAGAGGGCCAGGGCCAAAGGCAGGGAAGTTTTACAAGGTAGGCAGATGTAGAGAACCCCCTTCAAACACCACCTGGGATGGAGAAAGTTTCTCAAAGGAGCACCCTCTCTCACTGGGCAGAGGAGATGGCAGTGTGCAACTGTGATTACTTCCCCTTCTGCGAGTGAATCCTGTGGTCAGGAAAGGAGGCCTCAGAAAGAAACTGTAGGAAAGATATTTCATTTTATCAGGTATTTGCTCACTCATTCAAAAATGCATTAAATGTCTACTGTATGCCAGGCACACATTAAGTTCTGAGAATATAATGATGAGCAAGATGTAGGCCTACACTTAAGGAGCTCACAGCCTGGCAGGAAGATAGGTAAAAAGGCAACTGTAAAATGATGGGATGTACACCAGGATAGGTAAACACAATTGCAGTGGGAGCACATAGCTGGGGCAGCTACCCTCCCAAGGAGGTGGGGTCAGGGATGAGGAAGGCTCTCCAGAGGGACCACCAGAGGTGAAGTGTTTTATTTATTGAGGTATAGTTGACATACAATATTATGTTAGCTTCAGGTATAAAACACAGTGATTCAATATTTTTATACATTATGAAATGATCACCACTATGAGTCTAGTTACCATCTATCACCGTACAAGTTATTACAATATTATTGGTTATGTTCCCTATGCTGTACAGAACATCCCCATGACTTATTTTGTAACTGTAAGTTTGTACCTCTTAATCCTCTTTACCTATTTTGCCCCATCCTCCCACTCCCCTCTCCTCTGGCAACCACTAGTTTGTTCTCTGTATCTGAGTCTATTTCTGTTTTGTTATGTTTGTTTTTTTCTTTTATTTTTTTTAGATTCCACATATAAGTGATATCGTATGGTATTTGTCTTTCTCTGTCTGACTTACTTCACTTAGCGTAATTTTGAAGAATGAATTTAAGTTGGGCAGATAGAGCAGGGAAGAAGGACAAAACAGGCTAGAGATGAGTGCTGCTATGGCAGGGAGCAGGGAAGGAGCAGGTACCTCCCGGAAGCTGGAAGAAGGAATATAAGGCACAGTGTGGAATAGTGAGAGACAGGCCAGAGGGAATAGGCAGGGGTCAGATCATGGAGGGCCCTGTGTGAACCATGCCAGCAAGTTCGGTTTTCACTTTGAAGGCAATAGGAAGCAACCAAAATATTTTAAGCAAGGGAGTGACATGATCAGATTTGTATGATAAACATATCACTGGGACTGAAGAGTCAAATATAGGTGCATTAACGAGCAGACTGGGAACAGGAAGAGCATTAGGGAAAGTGCTGCAGTAGTCTGGTTGAGGCATGATGGGGACCCAAATTAAGGCACAGGGCAGGGAGGAAGGAAGGGGTATAAGGAATATCAAGTGGGGAAAGGATTCGTGTACACACACACACACACACATGCAATTGATTAATAAAATATTTTTTAAAACCTTGCCATCACTAATAAAGCAATAAAAAGTAAAATGGTATGCTATTTCCTTCCATCAGCTTGATAAGGGTTTTTGTTTTGTTTTGTTTTGTTTTGAGGGAATAAAGGAGCAGGAGACTTGGGGAAAGTTTGGATGTGTTGAGTTTGAGGTCACTGTGGGCCTCCAGGTGGAGGCCATTGGTAGTTGGCCCTGTGGGTCTAGAGCTCAAAAGAGAAGCCTAGGCTACAGACAGAGTTTGGGAGTCCTCCATGGTAGGTGGTGGTCAGAAGCTTTGGAAGTAGGTGAAGTCACCAAGAGAGAGTCTATAGAGAGGCTGTAAGGCAAAACCCAGGAGAACACTGGCCATCGAGGTGAACAGAGGTTGAAGAGCAGTTGAAGGAGGCTGAGAAGGAATGGTCAGAGAAATAGGAGGAAAACTAGAAGAAAGTAATGTCATGGAAGCCAAGGGAGGAAGGAGTGACAAAAAGGAGGGAGTGATAAAGAGTGCCAAAGGTTGCAGAGAGGTCAAACAAGACTGACCTTTAGGCTGAAAAGTATGTATGGTATTTAGCAAACAAGTCATCAGTGACTTCTTTTATTTCACTTAATGTTCATTATTTATTTCATCCCTCCCCCCCATTTCCTTTGTATTAATGAACTCAAGTTGCTATTCAATTCTTTTATTTTCCTTGTTAGTTTGGGAGCTCTAGTTTTCCATTCTACCAGCTGCCTCCTTTGTGTCACTCAGTCAGACCCATTATATGAAGATGTGTCTAACTATTTCCTCCAGATTCTCTATTCTCCTGCTGTTCTTCCTCCTTTGCAGGATGAAATCTTTAGAATGCTTTCACTTCCCACTCTCACACGGCAACATGAGACCTGTGGAAAACTTTTACTTCCCCTCTTTCTCCTTCAGTACTTTTAGTTCCAGGCTATTATTAACATTTCCCTTGAAATATGTCTCTTCTATTTTGAGCACTTCTATTACACATTCCTAAATGGTCTTTTATTATCCATCCAAATATAACTAATTATATATTGTACAGATTCTTGCTCAACATTATTTTTTTTCTTTTCCATCCTCCCTCTATCCTGAAGCCTTTAAGCTGATTCATTCATTGTTTGGTTAGATCTTTTCTTAACATCTTTTTCTCTGATGAAAGATGTGGGTGACATGTCCTTTGAATCCTTGCATATCCTCAAATATATTTCTGTCACTCTGACAGGGGAGTAAGACCTTGCTACAGTATTCTCAGTATGCAGTATTTTTTTCTGGTAATCTTCACATGATTCACTCCAGTCTTCTCTGCCTCAAGTGTTATAGATAAGAAAGTTGATGCCCCCATGATACTTCTTCCTCTGTAAGTAACTTGTACTTTCTTTCTGGAAGAGTATAGGTTTTCTTTTTATTCTCAGACTTCAGGAATTTACCAAGCTATGACTCATTTGTCTTGCCCACAACTTACTGAAACCTTCCAATCAGCAGACTCAGTCCTTTAATTTAGCTCGGAAATTTTACTTCCTATTACTTAAGTACTACCTCTTTTCCATTTACTTAATTTGTCTGAAGATCTTTTTTTTTTTTAATCAGTCATCAATTTTATACACATCAGTGTATACATGTCAATCCCAATCGCCCAATTCAGCACACCACCATCCCCACCCCACCGTGGTTTTCCCCCCTTGGTGTCCATATGTTTGTTCTCTACATCTGTGTCTCAACTTCTGCCCTGCAAACCGGTTCATCTGTACCATTTTTCTAGGTTCCACATACATGCGTTAATATACGATATTTGTTTTTCTCTTTCTGACTTACTTCACTCTGTATGACAGTCTCTAGATCCGTCCACGTCTCAACAAATGACTCAATTTCGTTCCTTTTTATGGCTGAGTAATATTCCATTGTATATATGTACCACAATTTCTTTATCCATTCGTCTGTCGATGGGCATTTAGGTTGCTTCCATGACCTGGCTATTGTAAATAGTGCTGCAATGAACATTGGGGTGCATGTGTCTTTTTGAATTACGGTTTTCTCTGGGTATATGCCCAGTAGTGGGATTGCTGGGTCATATGGTAATTCTATTTTTAGTTTTTTAAGGAACCGCCATGCTGTTCTCCATAGTGGCTGTATCAATTTACATCCCCACCAACAGTGCAAGAGGGTTCCCTTTTCTCCACACCCTCTCCAGCATTTGTTGTTTGTAGATTTTCTGATGATGCCCATTCTAACTGGTGTGAGGTGATACCTCATTGTAGTTTTGATTTGCATTTCTCTAATAATTAGTGATGTTGAGCAGCTTTTCATGTGCTTCTTGGCCATCTGTATGTCTTCTTTGGAGAAATGTCTATTTAGGTCTTCTGTCCATTTTTGGATTGGGTTGTTTGTTTCTTTAATATTGAGCTGAATGAGCTGTTTATTGTCTGCAGATCTTATCTTCTGGTTTCAGAAAGTCTTTTTGTGCTCTACTGCAATCTTTACATCCTAATCTTATTTTTAAAGTTATCATTGTTCTCTACTGGCTTGGTTTCATACAAGCCTCTTCTAAGTATTGCTGGTCCCTCTTATGGTAGTCTTTTCTTATGTCTGCTCTCTGGGCTCTGTTCCAGCCACTAGGGTACCTTAAGAAGGAGCAGACCCAGAAATGGTGGGTATTAGTCCCCTTATCAAGGCCACAGGAGGAAGACTCTCATTTCCCAGTTTTCTCACATCTCCTACTCTCAGGAACAAAGATAAACTCAGTGCACCTGTATGATTCCTCTCCCTCTCATCTAGCCAGGTCCCTTTGCCAGGATACCTACTGGTGCCAGATACTGGTGCCTTCTTATGAACACAGAAGAAGGGGCAATTTAGAGATCAGGTGCTTACATGCCCAGCTTTAAGAAAGCAGTATGATTCCATTCAAGAAGTCATCTCAGAGTAATATCTGAGATGGATACCAGAGTAGGAAGACCTGGGCCCTCCTCCCCCCCACAAACACACCAATTCAGCAGCAATTCATGGACAAATTCCCTCAGTGAGAAATCCAGAAACCAACTGAAAGTCTCATGTACCCCAGGCAAACAGTAAGTCAGACTTGCTGAAGCTACTAGGGACAGCCTTTTGCCAGAATTGCTACCCCCAGCACAGCTCTATATGATCAAGAAGAAAAACCTTAGCTCCTGGTTTCTCCTAGAAAGGAAAAGAGTTGTTTCACATGTCCAGTGCCCCAACTTTTCTGAGGGGGCTTCCCATAGAACTGGCTTCTGTCTTGCCAGTCTTGGAGCTCTGATGTGTCCAGCACAGTCTAACCACACAGAGGAGAACAGAGACAGCCATGTGGACTGGTAGATACCATGGCTTGTCCCCTCTACTCAGCACAGAGTGAACAAACAAAAGCCATAGCTGCCTGATTCTCCTTGGCAAGGGAAAGATTTCGCCCAGGCTTCTAATACCACAACTTTCTGGGGGTTTCCTACGGGACCAGCTTCTGACTTGCTTGTCTTGGAATGTTGATGTGACCTGGCAAAATCTAGCCACCTGGGGGCTAGTGAGAACAGAGACAGAGATTTGGGCTGGCAGTCACCATAGTATCCTTTCATGTTTCAGCATAGAGCAAGCAGGTTTTTTTTAAAAACCCAGTTCCCAGATTCTCCCTGTGGAGGGAAGAAGTTGGACAGAGTGTCCAATGACCCTAGACACCTGGGGACTGCAAAGAACAAAAGAAATGGACTAGGTTAGCATGAAAGACTGAGAGGCCCTCAGAATTGCTGGCCAGGCTGATTGGTGGGAGTCTCCTCCTGTACAAGGCCAGTCTGCTTTGTCTAGTGCACAGACACTAACACAGAAAGCCGAGGAAAAGGTGTGCCAAACAATGTAACAACATAAATCTCCAGAGAACTGCCCTAATGAAATGGAATTATATGATCTATCTGACAGAGAATTCAAAATAACTGTCATAAAGATACTGGGGTCAAGAGAACAATGCATGAACAGAATTATAATTTTAACTAAGAGATAGAAAATGTTAAAAAAGGACCAAACAGGAATCATGGAGCTGAAGAACACAATAACTAAACTGAAAAATTTACTAGAGGAGCTCAGCAACTCACTAGATTAAATAGAAGAAAGGATCAGTGAACTCAAAGACAAGTCATTGAAAATAATTCAGTCAGAAGAGCAAAAAGGATGAAAAAGAGTGTAGAAAACTTTAGGGACTTATGGGACATTATAAAATAGACCAATAGATGCATTGTGAGAATCCCAGAAGGATCAAAGGGAGAATGGACTAGAAAGTTTATTCAAAGAAATAATGGCTGAACACTTCCCAAATATGGGGAAGGAAATAGACATCCAGATCCAAGAAACCCAAAAAACATCAAATAAGATGAACCAAAAAAAACCACAAAAAACCACAAAACCCCACATTGAGGCACATTATAATCAAATTGTCAAAAGTCAAAGACAGAGAATTTTAAAAGCAGCAAGAGAAAAGCAACTTGTCACATACAAGTGAGCCACCATAAAACAATCAGTGATTTCTCAGCAGAAACCTTGCAGGCCAAAAGGGAATGGTATGATATATTCATAGTGCTCAAAGGAAAAAACTGCCACCAAAAATACTACACCTGGCAAAACTGTCCTTCAAAGATGAAGATAAGGGACTTCCCTGGCAGTCCAGTGGTTAAGACTCCACGCTTCCACTGCAGGGGGCGTGGGTTCAATCCCTGGTCGGGGAACTAAGATCCTGCATGCCGTATGGTGCAGCAAAAAAAAAAAAAGAGAAAGAATTTCCAAACAAAAGCTGAGGGAGTTCATCACCACTAGACCTCCTAATAATAAATGCTAAAGGGGAGTTCTTCAAATTGAAATAAAAGGGTACTAAAAACAACACAATAGTATAAGAAAGTATGAAAATCTTGGTAAAGGTAAATATATACACAAATGCAGAGTTCTGTATTACTGTAATGGTGGTGGGTAAATCATTTTTAATTCTAGTATATAAGTTAAAAAACAAAAGTACTAAAAATAACTGTAACTAAAAAATATGTTAAAAGAGATACAACATGAATACATGTAAATTGTGACAACAGTAACATGAGGGTCAGGAGAAATTAAAGGGTGGAGTTTTTGTATGTGATTGAATTTAAGTTATCAGCTTAAAATAGATTGTTATAACTACGAGATATTTTATGTAAGCCTCAAAGTAACCATAGACACAAAAATACCTAAAGTTACACAAAAGAAAAAGGAATCAAGGCCTATCAATACAAAAATAAAAATCAACAAAATACAAAGTAAGACAGCAAGAGAGGAAAAAGACAGGCAAAAGAATTACAAGATTAACAGAAAACAATTAACATAATGGTCATAGGAAATCCTTCCCTATAAATAATTACTTTAAATGTAAATGGATTAAACTCCTCAATCAAAAGACAAAGAGTGACTAGATGGATAAGAAAACAAGACCCAACTACATGCTGTCTACAAGAAACTCAGTTTAGATTAAGGGCATATGTAGCTGAAAATGAAGAGATTGAAAAAGATATTCCATACAAATGGTAACCAAAAGAGAGTAAAAGTGGCTAAGCTTATATCAGACAAAATAAACTTTAAGGCAAAAATTGTTACAAGAGACAAAGAAGTATATAAGATAAAAGTGTCAATCTACCAGGAAGCTATAACAATATATATACATATATGCGCACCCAACATCAGAGCACTTCAGCATATAAGTAAACATCAACAGAACTAAAGGGGAAAATAGACAGCAATAGAAAAATGGTAGAATATTTCAATACCTCACTTTCAATAATGGATAGAACATTCAGACAGAAGATTGATAAGAAAACATGGGACTTGAACGACACTATAGACCAAATGACCCTAACAGATATACACAGAACATTCTGCCCAACAGCAGAACACACATTCTTCTCAAGTACACATTGAACTTTCTCCAGGGTAGATCACATGTTAGGTCACAAAACAAGTCTTAACAAATTTAAGATTATTATCTTTTCTGACCACAATGGAATGAAACTAGAAATCAATACCAGAAAGAAAACTGGAAAATTCACAAATGTGTGGAAATTAAACAACACACTCTTAAACAACAATTAGCTCAAAGAAGAGATCAAAAAGAAAATTAGAAAACTACCTCAAGACAAACAAAAACAAAATACAACATACCAAAACATACGGGATATAGCAAAAAAAATACTAAGAGGAAATTTTATTGAGATAAATGCCTACACTAAAAATGAAGGAAGATATCAAATAACCTAACTTTACACCTCAAGAAAAACAAAGAACAAACTAAGGCCAAAGTTAGTCAAAGAATGGAAATAAAGATTAGAGCAGAAATAAATAGAGTATAGAAAAGCAACAGGAAAAAACAACAAAACTAAGAACTGGTTCTTTGAAAAGACAAACGAAATCGATAAACCCTAAGCTAGACTAAGAACAAAAGAGAGAAGACTCAAATAAATAAAATCAGTAATGAAAGAGGAGACATTACCACCCATGCCACAGAAATAAAAGGATCAAAAGAGACTACTATGAATAATCATACACCAACAAATTGGATGACCTAGAAGAAATTGGTAAGTTTCTAGAAACATACACTCTACCAAGACTGAATCATGAAGACATAGAAAATATGAATAGACCTGTAACTCATATAGCGATTGAATGAGTAATCAAAAACCTCCCAAAAAAGTAAAGCCTAGGACCAGATGGCTTCACTGGTGAATTCTACCAAACATTTAAAGTAGTATTAATGCCAGTCCTTCTCAAAGTCTTCCAAAAGATTTAAAAGGAGGGAGCATTTCCACACTCACTTTATGAGGCCAACATTACCCTGATACCAAAGGCAGATAAAGACACCGCAAAAAAAAAAAACCTGCAGGTTAACATCCATGATAAATATAGATGTAAAAATCCTCAACAAAATACTAGCAAATTGAATCCAACAGCACATTAAAAGAATCATACACCATAACCAAATGGAATTTATCTCTGGGTTGCTAAGATCTTTCAACAGATGGAAATTAATTAATGTGAGCCACCACATTAACAGAATAAAGGAAAAAGTCTCATGATCGTTGCAATAGATACAGAATAATATTTGACAGATTCAACATTCTTTCATGATAATAACCCCTCAACAAACTAAGAACAGCATAAAAGTACCTCCATATAATAAAGGTATATATGAGGAGCCCACAGCTAACATCATACTCAATAGTGAAGAACTAAAGCTTTTCCTCTAAGGTCAGAAACAAGGTAAGGATACCTACATTCACCACTTTTAGTCAACATAGTACTGGAAGTCCTACCAGAGCAAATAGGTAAGAAAAGAAACAAAAGACATCCAAACTGGAAGGAAAGAAATAAAGTTGTCCTTGTTTGCAGAAAACACAATTTTATAAATAGAAAACCCTAAAGACTCCATTAGAAACTGTTAGAATAAACAAATTCGGTAAAGTTGCAAGATACAAAAATCAGTTGTGTTTCTATACACGAACAACAAACTATCTGAAAAGGAAATTAAGAGAACAATCCCTTTACAATAGCACAAAATTATAAAATACTTATGAATAAATTTAACTAAGGAAGTAAAAGACTTACATACTGAAAACTACAAAACTGGTGAAAGAAATCAAAGAAAATATACACAAATGGAAAGATAGTTTGTGATCATGGATTAGAAGACTTAATATTGTTAAAATGTCCACAGTACCCAAAATTATCTACAGATTCAATCCCTATCAAAATCCCAATGGCAGTTTTTTACAGAAATAGGATAAACAATTCTAAAATTCATATGGACCCACAAAAGACCATGAATAGCCAAATCAATCTTGAGAAAGAAGAACAAAGCTGGAGGCATCACACTTCCTGATTTCAACATATATTACAGAACTATAGTAGTCAAAACATATGGTACTGGCATGAAGACAGAAGTATAGACAATGAACCAGAATAGAGAACCCGGAAATAAATTCATGCATATACAATCAATTGATCTTTGACAAGTGTGCTAAGAAATACACAAAGGGAAAATGATAGTCTCTTCAACAAATGGTGTTGAGAAAACTGGATATAAATATAAAAAAGAATGAAATTGGACCCTTATATAATACACAAAAACCAACTCAAAATGGATTAAAGACTTAAATGTAAGACCTGAAACTCTGTAACTTCTAGAAGAAAACATAGTGGAAATTCTTCATGACATTGGTCTTAGTAATGATTTCATGCATCTAACACAAAAAGCACAGGCAGCAGAAGCAAAATAGACAAGTGAGACTACATCGAACTAAAAAGCTTCTGCACAGCAAAAGAAACAATCAACAGAGTAAAAAGGCAACATATGGAATGGGAAAAAATATTTGCAAACCATATGTCTGATAAGGGGTTAATCTCCAAAATATATAAGGAACTCCTACAACTCCATGGCACAAAAACTAATAACCCAATTAAAGAAATGGGCTAACCACTTAAATAGACACTTCTCCAAATAATACAAACAAATGGCCAACAGGTACATGAAAAACTGCTCAACATCACTAATCATCATGAAAATGCAAATCTAAACCATAATGAGATATCATTTCACACTGGCTATCATCAAAAAACCAAAAGTCAACAGTGTTGGTGAGAATGTAGAGAAACTGAAACCTTTGTATACTGTTGGTAGGATTGTAAAATGGTACAGCTGCTATGGTGCAGTATGAAGTTTCCTCAGAAAGTTAAAAATAGGACTATCACATGATCCAGCAATCCCACTCTTGAGTATTCACCCAAAAGAATTGAAATCAGGGTCTCAAGGAGATTTCTGCACTTCTGTGTTCATTGTAGCATTATTCACAATAGCCAAGATGTGGAAACAACCTAAATATCCATCAACAGATGAATGGATAAAGAAAATGTGGTATATACATACAATGGAACATTATACAGCCTTTAAAAAAGAAAGAAATTCTGCAATATGAGACAACATGGATGAGCCTTGAGGACATTATGCTAAAAAGGCATTATGAAAAAAGTCATCATGAAAGAGAAATACTACATGATTTCATTTATGTGAGGTATCTAAAATAGTCAAGTTCATAGCATCAAAGAGTGGAATGGTGGTTGCCAGAGACTGGGGGTGAGCAGGGGAAGATGAAATAGAGAGTTACTAATCAAAGGACGTAATATTTTAAGTTAAGCAAGATGAATACATCCTAGAGATCTGCTGTACAACATTGTACCTATAGTCAGCAATACTGTGTCATATACTTAAAACTCTGTAAAGCAGGTAGAGCTCATGTTAAGTGTTTTTACCACAATAACATGTTTTAAAAAGAAAGAAGGTAAAATGACACACAAGAATAATTCATTCCTAATTGTTTTGTAAGATCGTGAAGAAAAGAGTGAGAGAGAGAGAAGGATAGGAGAGAGAAAGCCCAGTATCACAGCTGTGCACATCTCTTAAAAAAAAAAAGAAAAAGAAGTCATCACAATCAGGGTCTGTAGTCTGATCTGCACTCCCCCTGGCTGGGGGTAGTCCTCCAATGCCTGGCTTCAGTCCCCTGGCTCTGTAGATGTGCCATCTTCTCCAGTCTTGATAATTGGCAGGAATCCCTTTTGGTCCCTCCCACTTAGCCTCTGGAGAGATGAGGCATATATAATCTTGCTTGTCACTCTGGCTTCTGATCCCAGGAAGAAAAGGTCCTGGGCTCTCAGACTCCTAGTTCATCTTTCTTTCAGGTTCACTATTCATCTCTGAGATGCAGAGATGATGGTTCCACTACCTAGTCTCCAGGAAATCATATTCTGACATCATTGCTCTCTGTGAACCCTCCATAAAATGTTAGACTGGGGACTGGTTTCCTCTCCCTTGTGAAGCTCACACATTCTAGCATTCAGTGCTTATGCCGCCTTTGTTTTTAAGCCTTGGAGCCAAGTGCCACTCTAAGCCCTTTTCCATTTCATCAAATTGAATCCTTTCCTTGCCCTATTTTTCCCTACTTTCTGCCCATGACCTTGAGCATTCCTGACTGGCCAAAATTTGGGCCAAGAAGGTTCCCACTTTCAATGAAGAGGGCATGGATAAATGCTGGTGAGGTTACAACAGGATGATCTTGAGCAAGGCACTTACGCCACCTGAGCCTTGCTTTTCCATCTGTGAAATGGTTGTAAGACTTACCCTGCTCACTTCACAGGCTTATTATGGGGTTCAAATAACATGAGAAAGTACTTTGAAAACTGAACTGCTCTACACATATAAAGCTTTGTTTTGTCCTTGCAAAAACAGCAGTTCAAGTTTCTTAAGTGGGGCTTTGCAGTATTATCTTACTTCCACGGATTTAGCCATTTCAAAGCCAGTCTTGGAGCTCCTCTTCATATTTTTCCTTCAGCCTCTGAAAACAATCACTTTTTTAAATTTACTGAAAGGCCATAACTCCAGATGAAAAAGAAGACTTCTCTCAACAGTCCGACAAGGTTACAATTAAGAGTCTACTAATGTTGGAATTGGGGGACCTGTCTGTCACTAATCAGGTAGAAATGTGGACATGGAGATGTGCCCATGTCCCCCTTCAAGGAAGGACTTGCTGCAGGGAATGAGGTCAAGGTGTGCCTCAGCTTCAAGAGCCACCTGGCCCAAGGCCACACCCTCCCCAGGGCAGCCCACATCTGCCCCGTGACCCAGAGAGAAGAGGGAGGAAGCCCAGTCATTCTGGCCTGACATAGGACACTGATGGGCAATACTCAATCCAGAGCTTCCCAGTGGGCTGGCCAAGGCTTGGCAGGACTGCACTGAGCTGGACTTCTCCTTCTGCCCAATCCTGCTTCCTCTCTCTTTCCTTCATAGGTGCTGATCCCTAATATATATCTTGCACCCCAAATTCCATCTCAGTATCTGCTCCAGGGAACCCAATCTGTGACAATTGGCTACCATGTGCTAAAAGGGCAGGATGAGATGGGGGGTATGTTTACTGCAAACAAAGGAAACAAAGCACAGAAAGGGTAGAGGGGAAATTTGAAATAGCACTACTGTACAACCTTGGACAGCTCCATGCCCAACAATAATTGGGCTGCTCAAAGGCCTAAGAAACTATAACTATGATAGGTGGAAATCTATTACCTGATCAACTTAGACCAAAATCTCATAAGGGAAGCAATATCATCTAGCCTTATTCCCAACCCTAGGCATAACCTGATTTGGTGGTCTCAGCCTGAAGCACCAAAGGCTGACTTCTCAGAAAATGCAAATATCTGCTGGGTATTATATAAAAACCCCAGCTAGTATCAAGATTAGCCAAATCATCTAAATGTTAGTTGCAGTTCTATTTTCCAACTACCTTTAAATGTGCAGTGAAAGAGAAAGTGGCACTTTCCAGAACTCAGTGTTTTCTTATTTCATTTGGAAAAGTGGGTTTAAAGGCTGAGATTTAGCCTGGTGCTTGTCAGAGATCATACATAGTTTCTGTAGTGACAGGAGCCACTGCAAATCCTGCAAGAAAAGGTAATCTTTGAAAACGAAACGCTGTCATCTGTCATCCACCAAACCAACCCCCCCCACACACACATACACTTAAAACCCCTCACTGGCTTCCCACTCCTCTTACAATAAAGACCCCAGCCCTACAAAGTCCCACCCACAGAGACTGGCCCCTAACTCTGTCTCCAGCCTCATTTCACTCCCTCCCCTCCTTGCTTCCAGTGCTCTCCATGCTGCAGCCACATTGGCCTTCTTAATGGTTCCTCAAATAAGCCATGGTACCTCCTGCTATAGGGCCTCACACATGCTCTCCCCTCTGCCTGCAACTCTCCCACCCAAACTGTCACCTAGTTAATGATGACTCACCTTTAGTTTCCAACTCAAGCACCATCAGTTCCTCTGGGAAGCCTTCCCTGGCACCACACTCCACGTCTAGGACAGGTACCTCGGTGATATAATCTCACAGAATCACACTCCTTTTTTTCAGGGCATCTATCTCATCATCTCATTTAGAATTATACCCTCACATCTGTGAGTACTTGGTTAATCTGTCTCCCCTCTTAGACTGTAGGCTTCAGGAAGGCAGGAATGGTGTCTGGGTTTGCTCTCTATCTTATGCCTAGCTCCTGGCACAGTTCCTGGCAGATAGTAAGCACTCGATTTGTTGAATAAGTGGATAAATGAATGGTTGAATGAATGAACAAGTGAACAAACAAGGAAAATGAGAGAATTTCTCACTTTGGTTGGGTGGCTTGAAGTTTCTTGGGGTTAAAGTATAGAAATGGGGAGTTAAAACCAGAGGTGGTTGGGCGGAAGATAGACGTACATGCTGGCAATTATTAGAGAGACTTTCTCCCTAACCGGTGGCAAAGAGGAAGGATGGGGCTGGGGAGGCAGCAAAGCACCATCAGAAGTCACAACATAGCTGCCAACCTTTGGACCAAAATACCCAAGTGCCAGGCCTTAAAGTAAATGAAAATTATTCACTTCACAATCAGGAGAAAATGCCATGGAATTAAAGTTGGAGTATATTCTTGAATTGGATTTTATTCTTCAGGGCCCTAAAGTTAACCAGCTGGAATCATTTTCTGAGGACCATTCTATTTAACCTTTGGAAACGAAGCATCTGCCTTTTAATGGAAAAACTACTTCCCATTGTAAAGATAGCACATGATGTTCTTGGCTTCTTTGGTCTCCAGAAAAGGAAACTCAGATATCTCCCCATGTCCTCGCTGTATCTTGAACCCCCTATATCAACAAAACAGGCCAGATTAATAGCTAACTTTATTTTTTAATAATAAGTAGAATGTACCAGCTCATCCAGAGAATACTAGACAGGGCAGCCTACATAGACATATCAGCCTCTCAAAAAGTCTCAGGAGGCTTAGGAAGCCACAGATTGAAGCGCCCCACATAACCAACCTCAAAGTCACTGTATTCAGACAAAAGGCCAAGTTTACCACCCACTCAAAGTTCTGTTCCTAAAAAAGCATTGACAACCAAGTAATCAAATATTACTACTTTGCACAAGTCCATGCTGTGATGGACACAGTGAAGAGAGGTCCCTTCCTTAAGCATACTATAACCCAACTAAAGAACTAAGATCTGGAAGAACTAAGAAGTTGGTCAACAGCACAGGCACAGTATATGGATATCAGCAAGTTCAGACAGCCCATAGCCAACCACACTAAAGTCCATTGAACATCTTCTACTGGCTGTGGGCTCTGAACCAGAGGGGGTGGGGATGTGTGTGTCAGGCTACTTTCACTCTCCTGACCATTAGACAGGCAGCCTTCCAAGGAAGGTGGGGCCTGTTCTGTGGCATAAGCAGGGTTTCATTCTTAAGCCCTACCACCACTACACACACATCATTTAACATAGCCTTGCCCTCACCATACAGCCTTTCATTCGTTTGTTTATTTGCTTATTCAACAGGTAATTATTGAATGGCCATTTTAAGCCAGGGACTGTGCTGGGTGTTGGGGGGAGACAGGGTTAAACAGGATGTGACCCCTAACCTCAGGAGCTGTATACTCTGTTGTTAATGGTGGGCATTGGTGACAGATGTTCTGGCAACAGAAGCTGTATGAATGTTAGGATAAAGAGAAGCTCAGGAGGCTCCATGGGACTCCAACTGCTTACACTGCAAAAGCTGCTTGTCTTGTTCATTTCTGTACCTCCAACACCCATTACTGTGCCCAACACACAGTAGGCGCTCAGTAAGTTTTTAGTGACATAATGAAAATCTTACTGGGGCCAACCTCCAACTCTGTCTCTCCATGGCTTCTCCCCATTGGTCCTAAGCCTGACAGTTGGCATCCTATGCCTAGATGAAAAGAGATGAGGGCACATGGCAATTCTTCCAATAGGTCATAATATGTTGGAGTTGGGAGGAACTGGACAACGTTGTCTGTATCACCCCCATCCCCTCTCAGACATCATGTCCCCATAGTTGAGGTCCTTCATGAACCACTTGGTCCTTCATGCTTTCCTGATGCCTCATCCTGGATGTTCTTTTAAGAATATGCAAGTTGGTCAATGTCCCAATTAAAACTCAGGAATCCAGACCTTGACACAGAACCTTGAAGCTCCAGCTGGCTCAGTGGCAGGGAGCCACCTCCTTCTCTGAGATAATGGGCTGTGGAAACCGCAATCTTGTCTTCTAGTTGTGGCTTCCCACACCACCAGGGCCTCCTGCATGCCCTGGGGCCCCAGGGAGGCAGAGCCATTCTAGAGAAAGCTGAGAAAAATAGGGATGAAGAGGTCCTTGGAGGAGACTGAGAAGTGACTCTGCATGGGGGAGGGGGGGACAGTGGCCCTTGAGGCACAGCAAGCAAATGAGCTAACAGGAAATGGGGGCTGTGAAGGGGTAGCCAGGAGGTATGAGGCAACTGCCCCCTCAAGTAAGACAGGCTAAGTAAGGTAAGGTCCAGCAGGGACCCAGAGTCCCAACCCTTCAGCCAGAAAGCACCTCAGAATCAGTCCAGAGTGGTCTTGTGACATGCTCAAAGTCCCCCAGCTGGGTAGCAGCAGGATAGGGTTAGAACCAGTTCTCCTGATTTCCACTCTGGAGTTTTTTTTCTCATCACCTTGCTACCTCCCAGATATGGATCTCATGGGAGAGTTCTTGGCCTGTCACATCCTGAAAAATCTCCCTTCACAGATGATTCCTGCTTGTCATGCAGGGCTGGGCTTTTCTGGTTCTGATGGGTGGCTTTTTTTAACCCTCCAATGCCAGCTGTTTTCCTGTCTCTAGCCATTCCCTTCCTAGGAAAGATCGAGTGGGGTCTTCAGTGGCCACATGAGGCCTTATGACCCTGGGGAGGAATGATAGGCAGCCTGGGACCCAGCCCAGCAGCAGACCTCCCAGGGACAGTGGGCACATGCCTTGGCATCTGGGCATGCTGATCCTTTTCTCCAGAGAGGGCAGTGTGGGGGGAGGAGGTGGTGGAATCCAGCGACTTCTCAGGCCATAAGAATTCCTGCTCTCCCCCTCAGTCTGACCCTCGTTCTGCCCGTCTGGGCCACGGCAATGCCCACGCGCAGGGCAGCGGGGGAAAAGGAAGGAGAGACGGGTTTGCTGGTTTGCTTGGCCGGGCACCAGGAGCGTGAGCCCTGCCCCCCTCCGCGGACTGTCTCCACTCGCTCCTCTCCCCCTCTCCGCCTGCCTGTCCCTCCGGGCTGCTCGGGCGCCACCATTACTGTCCCCAACCCGCCCCACCAGCCGGGCCAAAGGGCGGCGTGATTCACGGCGCTGCCACCAGCCCACGGCTTGCCCACAGCGTATAAAGGCTGCGGGGTTGAAAGGCGGCAGAGCCTTGCCCGACCCGGCCCGAGGCGCGCAGAGCATGGCCGGAGGCGCGGAGCGAGGCCGCGGGGGCGCGGGCTGGGGACTGCGCGGCGCCCTGGCCGCCGTGGCCCTGCTCTCGGCGCTCAATGCTGCGGGCACGGTGTTCGCGCTGTGCCAGTGGCGCGGGCTGAGCGCGGCGCTGCGGGCGCTGGAGGCGCAGCGTGGCCGGGAGCAGCGCGAGGACAGCGCCCTGCGCGCCTTCCTGGCGGAGCTGAGTCACGCACCTCGCCGGGCGCCCGCGCCACAGCCAGACCCTGTGAGCGCCGCGCGCAACAAGCGCAGCCACGGCGGGGAGCCGGCGCAGTACATCCGCGCCGAGAGCCACGACATGCTGTTGATGATGACCTACTCCATGGTGCCGGTAGGCGGGGGCTCAGCTCCCCTTGACGCCCCCGCCGGGGTGGGCGGCGTACAGTGTGGGGAGAGAGCCCTAGACGCCCTCTCCTCCCCTAGCCAGATGGCAAGGTGCCGTGGGGAGAGGTCCTGGGTGTGAGCCCGCTGGGGAAGTCACCTTGGCAAGCACCTTAGCCCTCTGGGGTCAGTTTCTTCATCTGTTAAATGGGGGAGGGGGTGAAGGGGTAAGTCTTCCACCTCTGACGTCGTTCAGTCTGCAAATAAATGAGGGGAGTAGGCAGTGTTTTTAAGAGCCTACTTCCTAACTTTGGACATAAGTTTTCACCTTCTGGTGTGCCAGGAGCCACAGCAGCCCCGGGTTGTGCCTGTGCAATTCGTAGGGGCCCCCTGAGAGCACGGAGGTAGAATTTCTGAGAGAGCGCAGGCTTCTTCAATAAAGGGATTCTTTCCCTGGCATGATCTAGTGGTCTGGCGTTTCACCTGGCCTCGGCTCATCAGCACAAGACTGCCGACGTAATAGTCTCTGTTTAAGTGAAAACAATCAGCCCTAATTTTACCAACCCCCGGGAGCTTTCTACGGAGAAACTTACTCTTGTGTCTAAAGTGGTTACAAATAGTGGAAATCAACATAGAGCAATTTTCTTAAAACGCAATGTCAAAGCTGAGGTTCATCATATGGGCTCTAAGAAGTCTATGGAACTTCAGAAAATGTCAGTGTGTGCTCTCGCAGGCGCGTGCATCTAGGGAGAGTCCATAGCTTTTCGTTAGATTTTCAAAGGGGCTCCATTGCACTCCCCCCAAAAGGTTTAAGAAACACTGCTGTTAAAAAAGTCTTTAAAGCAAAGCCTCAAAAATCTTTTTTCCAGTGTTAACTTTCTTTGCTTTTGCTGATTTTAACTCAGTAATTATCTAACAATTACATTTAGATCACATTGCAGTTCCCCATTCCATTTAATTATCCGTTACAACCGCTATGGTCTTATTTCACTTTAAAATTACGAAGATTTCAGTTCTGTCACCTCAAGTCAAGTGTGAGCCATATTTTGGAATCCTAGGTATTTGAAGATAAATCCACTTAAACCTCTTATAGAAGCTTTTAAATATCTTACATGAGCTGAAGTGCTTTTAAAACTACATGGAGGACTTCCCTGGTGGCCCAGTGGTTGGGAGTCCACCTGCCAATGTGAGGGGGGAGGGAGGAGGGAAGAGGAGGGGGGAAGAGTTCGAGCCCTGGTGCGGGAGGATCCCACATGCGGCAGAGCGGCTGGGCCCCTGCGCCACGGCTGCTGAGCCTGCGCTCTGGAGCCCCCGTGTGAGCCACAACTACTGAGCCTGGGAGCCACAACTGCTGAGGCCCGTGCGCCTGGAGCCCATGCTCTGCGGCAGTAGGGGCCACCGCAATGAGGGGCCCAAGCACCGCGGCTGAGAGTGGCCCCGGCTCGCCGCGGCTGGAGAGGGCCCGCGGGCAGCGGCAGGGACCCAATGCAGCCAAAAATCAATCAATCAATCAAGGAGTATTTTATATAAAAAAGATAAAATAAGACTACATGGAAGTACTACACACTTCAAACACATCTTATGAGAAAGATCACATTTTCCATTCCTGGATTCAGTTTTTACCCACGTTATCATTTAGAAATCTGGGCCCAAGCAAAAATTTCAAAAAAAAAGAACTCTGTAAAACGAAGAAATCTCCTTAAGGGAATTCACTCTTTCTTGGCTCTCCACCACGCATTTTGAGGGGTTTTTGAAATCGTCTGAGAAGGATGCCTCTGAACATCAACATTTTATATTTTTAATCCTGCTTTTAAGGTAGAGGCTTATGTATCCAAATTGCATCCTGTTCAGTCACTAACCCAAGAGAACGCAGAGACTCATTTCTGTGTCAATATGAAAGCTGATTTAACTACCACCACCTGCTCTGTTGCAAGTCAGCAGAAACATTACATTTGTCAGGCTGAGAAGCACTTGTAGATTATCCCCAACTCATCCCCCACTTGGAATGGGTGTGCTTTGACCTTTTGGAGTCACTGAGGGACTTTCTATGCAGGCCAGGAGAAAGCCACCATCATATTCCTCTTGGGAGTAGTTCTCAAACAGTAGGCTTAGGGATCACCTGGGAACATATTAAAAATGCAGATTTCAGGGCCCCACCCTCAGACTTGTAGAATTATAATCTCCAGAATCAGCTTCCTTAAGAAGTTCCCTGATCCCCATTCCCCCACCTTCCCAACCCCTTGATGAGTTTGATACAGGTGGTCTAGGTGCCACACTTTGAGAAAAGCTCCTCTAGACCATGGCTTCTCTAACTTTAATGTGCTTGTGAACATTTTGGGGATTTTGTTAAAATACAGATTCTGATTGAGAAGGTCTAAGTTGGGGCCTGAGCTTCTGCATTTGTAGCAAGTTCCCGCTGACATCAGTGCTGCTGGTCTGAGAACAACATTTTGAATAACACCGTTCCATAGCAGTGGTTGCACATTGAAATCATATGGGGAGTTTAAACATGCTTGATGCCTAGGCCCCACCTCCCAGAGATTCTGAATTAATTGTTAGGGGTGGGTGCCCACTCACCAACACAAAGGACCTTGGCATGCCTTCCCGATGACGGTCAGCTGTGTTAAGCATCTCACTCTCATCAGTTCTCCCTTGAGGCCTCTACTTTGGGCAGAGGAACCAACTTAATTGGTGAAAAACCTTTTACATACTTTATTTTAGCAACAATTTCACCATTCACTTTTGCAGATTTTTCTCATTTTTACTCTCTGTTTTTCTCAGAACAGAGAATTATTCACATGAGGAAACAATTTTTAAGAACTTTCTCAGGGCACCTTGAGTAGAAAAGCTGCTAAGAGAACTATTTAGTGTACATCATGGAGGTCAGTGTGCCCACTTCTTAAGGTTGAAGTCTACACTTTCCCTTGCCCTTTTATATAGCACCAGTAGGTCTTGAATGAGGGTGAAATCAGAAGTCCCATGTCCTTAGAGATCTAGGAACGAAGAAGTAAGCTGTATGCAGACTAATTTCAGCGTTTCAAAAAGTCTTCCAAAATGGCTCATTTATCCAAGATGAGCCTTCTTAAGCCAACTGACACTTCTAAGTTCTGTGCTTTTGGCTGAAAGTACATCAACTCAGCGTGGTCATTCTGGTTAGCACAGTCTGACCGGAAACTGATTGGCAGCTGTAAATGACTTTGTTAAAAGGGCAACATAACTAATTATTACTTAAGTACAGTTAGTTTGGTACAGCCAAACACATTAAATCTTTAAAAGTAAGTAGGTACTTTGGAGAAAAGTAATAAAAGGGGCCCTGGGTACCACTGAGCTTGACCAGTAATGGAACCCATCTGCCAGGAACTCCTGCAGGAGATGCTGCTTCTGTTTAGTCTCCACTCCCTTGCCACCCCTCTTCTCACTCTTCCTCTCATCAGCTGCTCTCTCTCACCCATTCTTCACATCTCACTCTTATTGATGTTCTGGTAGCTTTATCATCCTCCCTGAAATCTTGGGTCGAGCACCCAAGAAAGTTTTACTTCTCACAATGTGCACCTTAACAAGCTTTAAATGGATCAAAGATTTACATTTAAAAAATGAAACTCTAAAATTGCTAGAAGAAAATATGAGTAAATTCATTTTTAATTTTGGAATGGGGAATACCTTTCTTTCAAACTATAACTCAAAAGCCTGAAGCAAACAATAAATAAATAAGTAAATTTAACCACATTTAAAAAGCACACACAACAACAAAACTGCATCACAAACAACAATAAAAACAAATGCATACACCATAAACAGAGGCAAAAGATAAATGACAAACTGGAAAGAAATATTTGCAGCTCATATCATAGGTACAGGGCTACTCTTCTGAATATATATAGCAGTTCTAGAAGTTGATGTAAAAGATAAGAATTTAATAGGGAAATCTGCAACAGAAATAGGAATCCAGTAGGAGTATGGAACAGATAGTTCTCAGGAAAAGAAATACAAATTTCTCTTAAAAACACAGGAAAAGAACTCTTGATTCAAAAATGCAAATTACAACTGCTCTGAAATATAATTTTTACCTGTCAGAATGACAACTGCAAAAGTTTGTCGACATATTCGGTTGGGGAAACTGAAGGGAAACAGACATGCTCTTGCATTGCTGTTTGGAGTGCAAAATGCTACAACCCATATGGAAGCCAATTTGGCAATACCTTTGGATTACAAACACATTTACCCTCTGACCCAGTAATCTTGCTTGTGGGAATTTATCCTGCACAACAGACTTTATCACCTCTGAAATGACGTATGCACATAGTTATTCATTGCAGAATATTTGTAAAAACAAAAGACTATTAACCTGTGTCCACTACAGGACTAGTTAAATAAACTGACCTATACATCCACTGGGATACGAGGTAGCTGTAAAACAAGAATAAGTAAATTCTCTATGTTCTGCTATGAGAACAATCCCCAGGATATATTTTAAGTGACAAAAGTGTAAGGAAGAAGGGGGAAAAATAAATGAAATTAATGAAAGTATTAGGGAGGGTGGGGATGAGGTGGGAATGAGCCTTTCACTGCATAGCTTTGTGCATCATTTTGACTTTTGAACCATGTGACTGTGTTACTCTTATCGTGAGTGAAAAGGCCATAAGCACGAGGTTACATGGCAGCTGCCCCTGGGCTGGGGGCCATAGGGCATGGTAGGGACTGCTCCAGCCCAAGGTTCATGTGCTGTGTCTATAAGGGGAGGCTTTTGCTGGTGGTTGCTGTATGAGAACGAGAGCCCAGTGTGCCTGATCTTTTGATTTTGTCAAGAAAAGTAAAAATTCTGACTTTTTTTTTTTTAATTTTATTAATTTATTTATTTTTGGGTGTGTTGGGTCTTCGTCTCTGTGCGAGGGCTTTCTCTAGTTGTGGCGAGTGGGGGCCACTCTTCATCGTGGTGCACAGGCCTCTCACTATCGCGGCCTCTCTTGTTGCGGAGCACAGGCTTCAGACGCGCAGGCTCAGTAATTGTGGCTCATGGGCCTAGTTGGTCCGCGGCATGTGGGATCTTCCCAGACCAGGGCTCGAACCTGTGTCCCCTGCATTGGCAGACAGATTCTCAACCACTGCGCCACCAGGGAAGCCCAAATCTGACTTTTTATGTGAAATCTCTTGGCTTTGAAGTATTGACAAAAATTCCCTCAAAATGTTTTTGAATTGACTGGCAGTGTGTTGGCCAGACAACACTCACATTGTTAGGGGCCACGTTAAGACTTCCAAGCTTAGTTTGCAGCAGGCTCATCTCATAATCATGAGTAGTTTTGAACAAAAATGGCTTTATTTAGTTCCAGCACAACCTCCACCCCCACCACTGATTTCCCAGCCTGGTTCTGGAAGGATAGTGGTATCTATGCCATTGTTATCATTATTGGTGGTTAAATGGAGATGGATTTTTGCATTCAGTTTGGTTTGGTTTGTTTCATTTTGTTTTGTTTCTGGCTGTCTCTAAACATTAACTCCACCTTCGGAGGATGGAGATTTCCTGTCACTATGGCTTTTCAAAACATGTGTTCTGAAGGTCATTCTCAAGGAGGAGATTCCAGCTATGTTAAGCAGTAACACATTATAGCAAACAGAACTTTTCATGATGACTGCTGTGAGGTACACTCATATGGATCTATACATTATCTTGTTTACAGGGGACAAAAATCACATTACCTGTAGTTACAGCTTCTGCTTGTATGGATGCTATATTTCCTTGAAGGAAAGGAAGGTAACCCCTGCCTTTCCCACTCCTTGAACTGGGTCACTTCCAGGGTGTAAAAGCTGAGGATTTAGACCAGGGGTTAACAAACTATGGCCTAAGGTCACATCAAGCCTGCTACTTGTTTTTGTGCAGCCCATGACTTAAGAATGATTTTTAAATTTATAAATGGATAGGAAAATAAATCAAAAGAGGAATAATATTTTATGACACATGAACATTATATGAAATTCAAGTTTCAGTAACCATAAAGTTTTATTGGAATACATCCATGCCCACTTGTTTATGTATTGTCTGTGGCTGCTTGACACATGACAACCGGAGAACTGAGTAGTTGCACCAGAGACCATACGGCCCACGAAGCCTAATATATTTTCTGTCTTGTCCTTTGCAGAAAAGTTTGCTGACCTCTCATTTAGACAGTGGTCCATGGGAACGGAGGGGTGCTAGGGATGGTTCCTTTGGAGAGCTAATTTAGTAAAATCAGGGTTCTTCTAGCATAGGGTTAACCCTGGAGTTTAAGACCTCCCACAAGGAAACAGAGCCCAGGACAGAGCTGCCCTGAGACTGTGGTTTCACTCTAGAGGGAGGCTGTGGGGCTGAGCCAGCCCTCAAGCCTTTGCTCCCCCTAAGCTGACTTCCCAAGTCAAGAGCAGTCAATGTTAGGACAGCTTTTAGCCACCCATTTAACCCCATATCTAGGCCTTGTTTCACACCCCATCTATTCTCTTCAGTTGAAGGGGAGAAACATATACCCCATTAGGTCCTGTCACATGAAGTGGACCCTGATGAGAGCTCAGAGGCCTGATAGAGCAGAACAAAAAAAGACTGGGCAGCCAAAGTAATAACCCACATGGAGAGACTGGGAGGTGGGTTTCCGTGGCCTTCCTCATAGCAGCATGTGCACGTGGGCACTTGGGATGTCACACCTGACACTGTGGGGTTAATTTGCATGTTAGAAGCCATTTCCAGGTATCAAGGGTAAGAGAATTTGAAGCTACATCTCTGCTAAGACTGTGTCTGGTATTGGTACTGTGAACACACCCATAAACTTCACTCATGTATCAGGTCATGATGGTATGTGAGGAAGACAGGAGAGAGTTGGCCCCTTAGCTACATCCTTCAGACACTTTCTTCATTGACACATATTTTGCACACATGCAAATAAAGCATTCAGTGTAGATGTACAGTTGTCATGATTCTCTAAGGACTTATGTGAGAAACAAATGGGTCAAGACTGAGCATCTGGACCCATAGGGACAGGGAAGTTGTGTTGACCACATGAAAGGCATTAAACCATTTGGACCTGCTCTGAGGTCCTGAGTTGCAGAACAACTGCTCAAATCACGGGTCTTCCAATGCCAAATGGCTGTTCATCCTCCGTAAAGCCCGTGTCTCAGGATCCATCTTTGGCTGGTCCAAGCTCACCTCCACGTGGCGCTACTGCCACCTTCAGCCACTGTGTTCCTGCCCTTAACTTGAGAGACCTGGGATTCCTTCTTCACAGTCAGGTTTGCAGCCAAATTCTCTCTCCCTGATGCTTCCCTGAGGTATGTTGTGGCAGTCGTCTAACCCACGAGTCAGACGGATTCTCATCCTGGGCCCGCAGCTTGGTAGCTGGGCGACCTTGGGCAAGTCTTTTAATTTCCCCAAGCCTCAGTTTCCTCCTCTGTAAGACTGAGATAATAGTATGCACCTCATAGGGCTGTTAGGAGGTTTAAGGGAAATAATGTAGGTAAAGGACAGTGCCTGCTATAGTCAGAGTTCTAGTAAGTGTTCATTGTTGCTGTTACTGAGATTAATCACTATGACTTTATCATGCAGCCCTCCTTGCCCAAAGCCCTCAGTATCTTGTTTCTGGGTTTACTCTTCATCTCCACTTTCTTCAGAATGCCAAGTTGTCTGATCATATGTGCTTTTATCAGCTGCTGCTTCGAGATCATATTTGGCCTTTTGAAGCCTAGGGTGGCATCACACCAACCTAAATCATCTTGTCATTGAAAACAAAACAGAATTAGCCTTGATATGGCAACAAGGCTTCTTCAACAGTTCAGGCTTTCCTGGGGCCTCACCCCTTCTTCATGGCCACTGATGACGAGGTTTGACACCCAGTAGAAGAGAGTCACATTCACCCCATCTCTGACTGGCGTAGCTGTTGTTAACTCCTGCTGATTCCTGTTGGTGGCAGTCCTGAAAAAAGTTTTGGGTGCTTTCATTTGGAAAATTGACAAAATGTGAGTGGAAGGTAGAGCAAAAAACTTCTAAGAAAGGAGAACAATTTACTTCTTAGGGGTCTCATGTTCTCTAGGATATAGGTACCTATGTGAGAACTATCAAAATAGTCTTTATATCTGATAAAACATACTTATCTGGAAAAAAAGACATTTTTAAAAAAAATCTACATTATTCAAACTCTCCTTCCCTCCCTCCCCTCCCCACCAGAAAAAATCCTTGGCCAAATCTAGTTGACATTCAAGCTTCATTTACATGCATTTTATCTACAGACTAAAGGTCATGTTGTGTAAAACAAGCTGATGATTTTAGGTTGTAATTCTTCTACAAAGGGAGCATTTTTCAGCCCATCAGTTGCTTTTTTTTTATGTAGCTCTTTGGATTTTAATAGCTCTATATTTTAAGTAGATAAAATTTACTTCTAGTCTGACTAAAGTTGAGACACAATTTTCTTTACTGAAAGGTAGAGTTAAAATAACAATGCCAACTAAAGATCACTTAAAATGCAATTTGTTCTGAACGCAATAGGTAGAATAACCCCTTCATCTTGCCACTCAGAAAGTTTCTTGTGCTTATCAAAGTGCTGGGAACTTTGGAGATCCTACACAGGCTGTATGTAAAAACTGAGAAGGACTTGGAAATGCGTTGTGGATAACTGTACCCAAGCTAAAATGATGAGCTGGCAGCTGCAAAATAATTCCCCAGTTTTTCAGTAACTTAGTGTAATTGGGGTCTGGAATCCTTTCACTCAAAGGTAGAAAAGGCCCTCTCCCTTTAGGCAGCACTTGAGGACCTTGGAATAAATCCCTCTGAACAGGAAGACCTTTAGAGAAAAATCCTTTACAGTAAGCATCAGGGCAGTGACAAAGAGAGAAAATCAATCCTCACTAAAGTGATGAAGGCAGGTTTCATGGAGGAGACAGAACTTGAAATGGGCATTGAAGGGTTGGTGAGATTTGAGCACGCAAGGAGGGAAAATCATTCCAAGTGCAGGTAATAACTTGAGCCAAGGTCTAGGGACAGGAATGAATGTGGTACAAGGCTTGGAAGAGCAAGAAGCTTTCCTGCACTGGGGAGTTTGGGCTGTGGGAGAGGAATTAAGATGGCTACATGAGAGAGAGCCTTGAATTTCTACTTTTGAAAAGTTGAGAATGAATCTGATGGGTAATTGGGAGAATTTTTCATGGGGCAATCATGAAGAATGTGGTTTTATAAGACTGGTCTGGCTGTACAATGCAGGAAGGACTGCATAGGGGAGAGACAAGAGACAGGAAGAAAGTTAGGACATTATTGCATTAGTCCAGGCAGGAAATGGTTCTGTCTGGCTAAGGTGATGGCATCAGAAATGGAGAAGATATAGATCCTAGAAATACCAAGAAATAAGAATGCATTGAACTTGGGAACTAATTGGATATAAGAAAGAGAAAGGAGCCACCTGGTCCCGATCCATCCAAAGATGGTGGCATAATGGACAGAACTGAGGAACCTAAAGTGGGTTAATTTAGAAGTGAGGATGCTAAATTTGTTTTGAGACTGAATATGAGATGAAAAGAGAGGAAAAAAGAGGGAAGGAAAACTGAAGAGTGAAAGAATATTCAAGGAAAGGAGAACCCATTTCTTCCAAGAAGAATTCTGTCTTCTCCATGAGAGAGGTCTTTACAAGTCTAAAAAGTAAAAGACAGACCCGAAAGCCTTTATAATGAGTGCTGGACTCATACTATGTGTTTACTCCTAGCTCCCCTCTTAGCTGTGTGACCTTTAACAGATCACTCAACCTCTCTGAATCTCAGTTTCCTCATTCTTAAGAAGGCAATGACAGTAGTATCTACCTTAGGTGTTATCATAAGGATTCAATTCAGTAATCCATGTGAAGTCCTTAGCATGGTGCCTAGAACTCAATATATGTTACCTTGTTGTTACTGATGTTTAGTATTTCTCAAATCCTTCCTTTTTGTGCTTCAGGGAATTTTGAAGCCTTGTAATTAAAACAATGGAGATTGAATCAATAGAACTTGCCGGAGAAAGGGCAGGTTCTAGAATAACTCCAAGGTCTGGTATCTCGGGTGGCATAAGGGAAACACACAGACTTCTAGAAAGAATGTTATTTCCCAGATAGTCATTTTTATGGTTCGTGGGTTCAATATATATATATATATATATATATGCTGGGTATTGAATTTAGGGATGTTAATTATACTAAGGATAATTTGCAAATATTTTATTCATGTTCAAGGTGAACTCATGCATTTATCCTTTCATAAACCAAATCTTTTTGAACCCCATAGGAACAGCATGTTTGTCAAACCAACAGTTCCATCCAGCCAGTGTTCTGATGCTAACATCATCAACAATTATTTTGTGGGTGAGCATCTCAACCCAAGGACCTCCTCTAAATATTTTCTGGGCTAACCACTTGTAGCTATTCTCTGAGCGGAGGGAGGAGGGGGCTGAGCAGGGAGTAGGTTGACAAAACATCTTCACAAATGTTTTTGCTATATACAAAGAATGCCAAAGGGCAGAGTTTGAGATAATGGATTAATTCTTTGTCCATTCCCCCAACATTGGACAAGTTACTTAACTATGGTTTATGTATACTTTTCTGACTATAAGGTGAAGATAAGAATGCTTAGATAAAAATCAAAAATTAACTGAAGATGCTTGTTGAAGGGAACAATGTGAGCACAAAATATTGTTATTAACAGTTAGTGAGAGATTATTCCAGCAGTACTCCTGCTTCAGAAAACTCCATTAGAGGCCTGGGGGAGACAAGTGATTCTTAGCTCACTTCAAAACACTCATCTCTTCCACCCCTAACCTCTTCTGCACTTACTGTCTGTATCACACAACTAAAACTTTGTGTACAGTTTTGGTCTCTAATTTGTCATCTTTGGTCACCTTGTCTCTTTAAATATATCTCCACTCTTCGCTAGACCTCTAGTGAGGTATTTGATGAATACCTCTTCACTCATAAAATGCATCCACAACTCAGCAAGGGCAAATATAGACTAAGGTATCTGCCAGTTTCTGAACCTAGTTTCTTTTCATACTAAGAGTTTTGGAGGTGTGTGTTAGTTTCGGCATGTAGTCACTGAGCACCTACTATATCACAGGCACAACTGTGGGTGCACAAGAAACAGTATGAACAAACCATGCAAATCCCTGTCCTGTTGGGGTTTATGTTCGGTGGGGGAAGGGGGGAGGAGCAGACAAGAACCAAAGTAAATAAGTAAATTATCTACAATATTAGAAAGTGATGAGTGCTGTGAAGAACAATAAAGCAGCGTTGAGGATTAGGGAGCAGGAAGGGGAAGATGCAATTGGAAGTCTTCTGGGTGGGGAAGGCCTCACTAAGAAGGTGACATTTGAGCAAAAACTTGAAGGAGGTGAGGGAGTGAGCCATGTGGAAATCTAGGGGAGGGCTGTTCAGGCAGAGGGAACAGCAAGTGCAAAGACACTGAGATAGGAGAGTGTCCCCAGAGCACAAGGAACAGCAAGAAGACTGGGAGAGGATAACTGGGGGAAGGAAGGACAAGGGGACCAGTTCAAGTAGGGCCTTGCAGGCTGTTGTGAAGACATTGGCCCTTATGGGGAGTCTTTGGAGGATTTTAGGCAGAGGAGTGATATGATCTGACCTGCCTTTTCAAAGGATCACTATGATAGGACTAGACTCTCTGTGTGGGGAGGGTGGGCTGTGGTAGCAGGGAGGCCATTTATTTAGCTACTCCAGTGAAAAAAGACAGTGGCTGAGGCCAGGGTGGTAGCAGTAGAATGATAAGTGGGCAGTGTCTAGATATGTCTGATGTCCAGCTGATGGAATTTGCTGACAGCTTGAATATGAGGGGGGAAAAAAGGAGTTCAGTGACTTCAGGGTTAGTGACCAAGCAGTGGAAAGATAGAATTGCCATTAATGAGATAGAAGAATTGCAGATGGAACAATTTTGAGGGGAATATCAGGAGTTCAGTTTGGGGTATGTTGACATTGAGATTTCTGTTAGATGTTCAAGTGAAGATATTGAAGAGACAGCTGAATACCAGAGTCTGGGAGGGAAGGAATTCCAGTTGGAGGTATACCCAGGAAATAGTGGAGATGCTGAGCATGATAATACTTATGACCTGGACACAGGGAGGCTCTAACCAAGAGTCTATCTACTCCTTATTAAACCCAGATTATTTTACTTAAAACTCTTGTATAAACAACTAATTAAATTAATTAACTATATTGCAAGCTTTTTGTACCCAGGGATTGTCTTACCTTTACAAACATAGGGCCCAACTTATCAAGTATTTGTTAATGAATAAATAGGTACTTCTATGTCATCAGAAATATCTTGGAAAGAAGTTTAAAAGAAATCTTTCAGGGATTAGGTAATATGTAAGTCAGTATAACAGATGCTAAGTGCCTGTTCTGGGCAGTGTGGGTGCACACTGTGGTGATAGGAAAAACAAGAAAGGAGCCCTCAGGGAATTCATCGGCTAGTGGGAGGGGAAAATCCTCAAGCACATATGACAGAGCAAAGGATGGTAAGACCCTAAGAGAAGTAAGAATAAAATCCAGTGGGCAATCAGGAAAGGTTTCAAGAAGAAGGTGGCATTTGACCTGAAACTTGGGAGACGGGCAGGGCTTCAGAAAGGCAAAAAGGCCCTTGAACGGCAGGTGGTTCATTTTAGGTGGAGCATGATAGAGGGAGATGTAAAACATGTCTGAAGTCCTGGCCTTCATTCTGGAAAATTATTCTGAGTATAGAATTGAGAATGTTTCCCTTTTAGTACTTGAAAGATGTCACCCCACTATCTTCTCACTTGCCTGTTTGCAATGAGAAGCCTGCTGTTCTTGTCTTTGTTCCCCTCTGTGGGTTGTGTCTTTTCTTCCTCTGGCTGCCCCTAAGATTTACCCTTTACTGAATGTTTTAAGCAGTTTTATTATTATATGCCTTAGTGTCATTTTCTCCATGTTTCTTTTGCTTGTGTTTTGCTGAGCTTATTGGAAATGTGGGTTTATAGTTCTCATTAAAATTGGGAAATTTTCTGCCATTATTTCTTCAAATATTTTTCTGCCCATCCTGCCAGCCAGGGACTCTAATTACACATGTATTGGGCTACTTTAAGTTTTTCCACAGCTCACTGATGACCTGTTTGCTTTTTAAGTCTTTTTTCTCCATGTGTTCCATTTTGTCTAGTTTCTATTGTTATGTCTTCAAATTCATTAATCTTTCCTCTGCTCTTAGTCCCACTCAGTGTACTTTTCACCTCAGACATTCTAACTTTCATTTCTATAAGTTTGAATTGGGTTTTTTTAATATTTTTTAAATTTCTATTTAACATGTTCAGTCTTGCCTCTAGCTTCTTGAATATTCTGTTTCCTGCTGAGGAATGAAGAATTCATTCATTCACAGCTTACTATGTGGAAAGCTATTGGCTATGTGTTGAGGTTATAAAAATAAACAAGATATATACTTCCCCTCCCCGAGATGCTTACAATTAGTGGGGAACAAACAAATAACCAGGCAATGACAAGAGTGCCCTGATGGGAGAAGTGAGGGATGCTGGGGGAGATAAGAACATCTCCAACCTGAGATGGGGGAGAAAGACTTTTGGGAAAGCGACATCAGAGCTACAGCTAGGATGATATACGAAGAGTGAGAATGACTAGGAGTTCTGCAACTTTTTTTCTGATTGTTAATGTTTCCATTATAGTAACTTGGAAAATACAGAAAGATATAAAAACTCTAATTTTAAAAGTGTTTTGCATGTTAATAAGTTAACAAAGCATGGTGACTTATGGAGAAGTTACCCTGTGATCCTTTCTGGTTTTATTTTTTTTTTAATTGCTGAAAAATCATCAGGAGAAGAACAAAAAGAGCCCCACCTCGTTAGTCAGGACTCTGTTCTTAAGGTCTGAGTTCATAGGGAGTTTTCTGGGAGAGGAAAAAAGAGAGAGAGAGACTGCAGGAACTGAAAGACGCTGGAACAAGCCCTTGTTTTTGATGGTACAGGGTAGAACTTCTCAAAGTGTGGGTGGGGGTCATCTTCATCAAAAAGACCTGGGAGCATCTGTTTAAAAATGCTGATGTCTGGGCTACATTCTGGATCTGCTGAGTCAGAATCAGTGAAGGTTGAGTCTGGAAATCTGTATGTAGATTGCACTCTAGGTGATTCTAATACATCCTAAATTGAAGAATCATTGGCTAGATTGGGTGGGAGAAGATATTAGAGGCTTGGTAGTTTGATGTTTAAAAGAGGAGGGCCCAGGAGAGGGTTCAAGATGGCAGCATAGGAAGATCCTGAACTCACCTCCACCCACAGACACAACAAATCTACAACTACATATGGAATAATTCCCTCTGAAAAGGACATGAAAACTGGATGAACAGAGTCTCCAGAACAAAAGGTAAAAGGACAACATCAAAGCAAACAAGAGAAACAGAAATATCCTCATGCCAAGGAAAAAACCACACCCTAGCCATGGAAATCCACAATCGGGAAGGATCACAAAGGCAGAGTTTTTTTCTGAGGAGCAAGGGATTTGAGCTCCACATGAGGCAACCCAACCCTTAGATCATGCACAGGAGAGATGAGCACCCAAAACACCTGGCTTTGAAAACCAATAGGAAATATGTCCAGGAAAATTATGGAACTCTAGGGAACAGAAAACCACCACTTAAAGAGCTCATGCACAGACTCACTCAACCTGAAAATCAGTGCAAAAACACCAGATTGAAAGTGCCTGGACCATAGGTGAGGGGGACCCACTTACTAATCTTGAAGTATCTACCAAAGAGGCAGGAACCAGTTGGGACACTACCCTGGGACTGAGACACTGATGAGAGCCATTTTTGTGATCTCAGGCTGCCTTGCTAATACTGGCACTGGAGGGCACCATTTTGGAAATCTCTATATAACCTGTTAGCCTCAACGGTCATGCCCCACCAAGAGCCCTGCCTACCCCTGTGCCTTGGCCAGGCCTTACAGCCAGCTGTGCAATAACTCATCCACCAGTGCCTGGAAGCCACTGTAGCAGGCCACACAGCCATTTCAAGGGCTAGCCCCACCCACCAGCATACAACAGCCACCACAACCAGGCTGCACAACCATTCATGGGGCCAGCTCCACCCACCAATGTACCGCAGGAGTAGCTACAACCTGGACACAACAGGAGGGTACATGCAGCCCACATAGGGGACACCCCTGATTACTGGCACTGGTGGCCAGGTGGGATTGCACTTCTGAGCCTCACAGGACATCTCCTACATAAGGCTACTTCTTCAAGACTGGGAAAGGTAGCTGATTTACCTAATACATAGAAACAAACACAGAAAATTAGGCAAAATGAGGAGACAGAGGAATATGTTCCAATTAAAAGAACAAGGCAAAACCTCAAAATAGGAACTAAGTGAAATGGAGATAAGCAATATACCTGATAAAGTGTTCATAATAATGATCATAAAGATGCTCACTGAACTCAGGAGAAGAATGGACAAACGCAGTGAGAATTTCACAAAAAGATAGAATATATAAGAAAATACCAAACAGAAGTTTTAAATGAATTGAAAAAAATCCACTAGAGGGGTTCAACAGCAGATTGGATGAGGTAGAAGAAGAAATCAGTGAACTGGAAGACAAAGCAATGGAACTCACCCAAACAGAGCAGCAAAATGAAAAAAATAATTTAAAAGAATGAAGAATACCCTAAGGGAACTTTGGGACAACATCAAGTGGAATGACATTTGCATTATAGGGGTTCCAAAAGGAGAAGAGAGAGAGAAAAGGCCAGAATAATTATTTGAAGAAATTGTGGCTGAAAACTTTCCTAATCTGGGGAAGGAAACAGACATTCAAGACCAGGGAGCCTAGAGAGTTCCAAATAAGATGAACCCAAAGATACACACACTAAGATACATTATGATTAAAATGGTAAAAGTTAAGGATAAAGAGAGAATCTTAAAATCAGCAAGGGAAAAACAACTTGTTACATACAAGAAAAACCCCATATGACTATCAGCAAATTTTTCAGCAGAAACCTTATGGGCCAGAGGGAGTGGCATAACATATTCAAAGTGTTGAAAGGAAAAAGCTTCCAATCAAGAATTCTCTACCAAGCAAGGCGATCATTCAGAATTGAAGGAAAAATTGAGTTTCCCAGTTAAGCAAAAGCTAAAGACATTCACCACTACTAAACTGGCTCTATAAGAAATATTAAAGGGACTTCTTTAAGTTGAAAAAATGGCACTAATTAATTATATGAAAACGTATGAAAGTAAAAGATTTCACTGGAAAAAATAAATATTATATAAAGGTGGTGGATAATCACCTATAAAGCAACCAGGAATGTTAAAAAAACAAAAGTAGTAAAATTAACTACAATTAAAATAATTAGTTAAAGGATACGTAAAATTAAAAGATTTAAAATGTCTCATCACAAGTATGAAATGTGGAGGGGTGTAAAAATATAAAGTTTTGGAATGTGTTCACATTTAAGTTGCTACCAACTTGAAACAGACTGCTATTTACATAAGATGTTATATGTGAACCTCATGGTAACCACAGGGAAAAAACTTATAGTAAATACCCAAAAGAAAATGAGAAATGAATTGAAACATACCGCTAAAGAAAACCACCAAAACACAAAGATAGAGAGAAAGAGAAGAAGAAAGGAACAAATAGGAACCACAAAAACAGCCAGAAAACAATTAACAAAATGGCAATAAGTACATACCTATCAATAATTACTTTAAATGTAGATGGAATAAATTTTCCAATCAAAAGACAAAGTAGCTGAATGGATTGAAAAAAACAAACAAACAAGACTCATCTATATACTGCCTACAAGAGACTCACTTCAGAAGTAAGTACACACACACACTACTATATTTAAAAAGGATAACCAACAAGGACCTACTGTATAGCACAGGGAACTCTGCTCAATGTTATGTGGCAGCCTGGATGGGAGGGGAGTCTGGGGGAGAATGGATACGTGTATATGTATGGCTGAGTTGCTTTGCTGCGCATCTGAAACTATCACAACATTGTTAATTGGCTACACTCCAGTATAAAATAAAAAGTTAAAAAAAAGTACAACAAAAAAATAATAAGAAGAGGTAAGTTTTTTGCAAAAAAAAAAAAGAAGAAGTAAGTACACACACAGACTAAAGGTGAAGGATGGAAAAAATATTCTATATAAATGGAAAAGAAAAGAAAGCTGGAGTAGATATACTCACATCAGACAAAATAGGCTTTAAACAAAGACTGTAATAAAAGACAAAGAAGGGCATTAGGTAATGATAAAGGGGTCAATCCAGTAAGAAGATGTAACATTTATAAAGGTATATGCACCCAACAGAGGAGCACCAAGATATATAAAGCAAATAGTAATGGACTTAAAGGGAGAAATTAAAAGCAATATAATAATAGTAGGGAACTATAACACCCCATTTACATCAATGGATAAACCATACAGACAGAAAATCAATAAGGAAACAGCAGACTTAAATGACACGTTAGACCAGATGTATTTTATTTTATTTTATTTTAACATCTTTATTGGAGTATAATTGCTTCACAATGTTGTGCTAGTTTATGCTGTACAACAAAGTGAATCAGCCACACGCACACATACATCCCCATATCTCCTCCCTCTTGCGTCTCCCTCCCACCCTCCCTATCCCACCCCTCTAGGTGGTCACAAAGCACCGAGCTGATCTCCCTGTGCCATGCAGCTGCCTCCCACCAGCTATCCACTTCACATTTTAGACTAGATGTATTTTAATACAATAGATGCAGAAAAAGCATTTGTCAAAATTCAACATCCATTAATGATAAAAACTCTCAACAACGTGGGTATAGAAGGAACATACCTCAGCATAATAAAGGCCATATATGACAGACCCACAACTAACATCACACTCAACAACAAAAAGCTGAAAACTTTTCCTCTAAGATCAGAAACAAGACAAGGATGCCCACTCTAACCACCGTTGCTCAACATAGTATTGGAAGTTCTAGCCACAGCAATTTGGCAAGAAAAATTAATAAAAGGTATTACAGGTATAAAGGTATACAAATAGGAAAGGAAGAAGTAAAAACTGTCACTATTTTCAGATGACATGATAATATACATAGAAAACCCTAGACTCTATCAAAAAATTGTTGGAACTAATAAATGAATTCAGAACAGTAGCAGGATACAAAATCAATATATAAAAATCTGTGGCGGGAATTCCCTGGCAGTCCAGTGGTTAGGATTCTGCGCTTCCACTGCAGGAGGCCCAGGTTTGAACCCTGGTTAGGGAACTAAGATCCCTCAGAGCTGCTTGGTGTGGCCAAAAAAAAAAAAAAATCTGTGACATATCTATACACTAAGAACAAACTATCAGAAAGAGAAATTAAGAAAACAAACCCATTAGCAATGCAAACCCAAATTAAAAAGAATAAAATACCTAGGAATAAAATTAACTACGGAGGGGCTTCCCTGGTGGCGCAGTGGTTTAGAATCTGCCTGCCAATGCAGGGGACACGGGTTCGAGCCCTGGTCCGGGAAGATCCTACATGCTGTGGAGCAACTAAGCCCATGTGCCACAACTACTGAGCCTGCGCTCTAGAGCCCATGAGCCACAACTACTGAAGCCCGTGCACTTAGAGCCCATGCTCCTCAACAAGAGAAGCCACCGCAATGAGAAGCCCGTGCACCACAGCGAAGAGTAGCCCCCGCTCACCACAACTAGAGAAAGCCTGCACGCAGCAACAAAGACCCAACACAGCCAAAAATAAATATAAATAAAATAAATAAATTTATAAAAAAAAAATTAACCAAGGAGGTAAAAGACCTATATGTTGAAAACTACAAGACATTAATGAAAGAAATTGAAGGAGACATAAATAAGTGGAAAGATATTCTGTGCTCATGGATTGCAATAATTAATATTATTAAAGTGTCCAAACTACCCAAAGCAATCTACAGATTCAACGCAATCACTATCAAAATGTCAATGACAAATTTCACAGAACTTAAACAAATAATTCTAAAATTTGTACAGAACTACAAAAGACCCTGAATAGCCAAAATAATCTTGATAAAGAAGAACAAAGCTGGGGAAGTATCACATTCCCTGATTTCAAACTATACTATACTATACTATACTATACTATACTATACTATACTATACTATACTATACTATACTATACTATGCTATACTGATACTGACACAAAAACAGACACATAGATCAGTGGAACAGAATTAAGAACTAAGAAATTAACCTACACATATATGGACAATATATGACAAAGGAGGAGCAGAGAACATACAATGGAGAAAGACAGTCTCTTCAGTAAATATTGTTGTGAAAACTGGACAGCCATATGCCAAAAAAAAAAAAAGAAAAGAAAGAAGGAAGAAAGAAACTAGACCACTATCTTACACCATACACAAAAATTAACTCAAAATAGATTAAAGACTTGAAAGAAAGACCTGAAACCATAACGATTACTAGAAGAAAACATAGGCAGTAACCTGATTGACATCAGTCTTAGCTATGTTTTTGTGGATCTTACTCCAAAGGCAAGGGAAACAAAAGCAAAAATAAACAAATGGGACCAAATCAAAGTAAAAAGCTTCTGCACAGCAAAGGAACCCATCAACAAAATGAAGAACAATCTACTGAATGGTAGAAGTTATTTGCAAATCATATATCTGATAAGGGGTTATTATCCAAAATATATTTAAAAGCTCCTACATCAACAACAACAAAAAACCTGATTCAAGAAATGGACAGAGGATCTGAATAGACATTTTTCCAAAGAAGATATAGAGATGGCCAACAGGCACATGAAAAAAAGTTCAACATCACTAGTTATCAGGGAAATACAAATCAAAACCACAATGAGATATCACCTCACACCTGTTAGAATGGCTATTATTGAAAATACAGGGAATAACAAATATTGGGGAGGATGTGGAGAAAAGGGAACCCTTATGCACTATTGGTGGTACTGTAAATTGGTGCAGCCACTATGGAAATTAGTATGGAGATTCCTCAAAAAATTAAAAATATAACTACCATGTGACCCAGCTATTCCACTTCTGGGTATTTACCTGAAGAACACAAAAACGCTAATTTGAAAAGATATATGCACCCCTTTGTTCATTGCAGCATTATTTACAATAGCCAAGATATGGAAACAACCTAAGTGCCCATCGATGAATGAATGGATAAAGAAGATGAAATGGAATACTATTCAGCCATAAAAAATAATGAAGTCTTGCCATTTGTGACAACATAGTTGGACCTTGAGAGAATTATGCTAATTGAAATTAGATGGAGAAAGCCAAATACCATATGATTTCACTCAAGTGTGAAATCTTAAACAAAAAACCCAAGAAACAAAATAAAACAAACTCATAGATACAGAGAAGAGATTAGTGATTACCAGAGGGGAAGGAGGTTGGAGTGTTGGGTGAAAGTAGTCAACTGTATGTTGATGGATGGTAGCTAGACTTAGGGTAGTCTACTCTACTGTATACAGATGTTGAACTGTACACCTGAAACACAATTTTTTAAAAGGAAGAATTGAGTTGAATTGTAGGACACTAAGTAAATAAATAAATAAATAAATAAGCGGGACCCAACCCTGGGACAGGTTGAATCCCTAACATCAGGGAGGGGGCTGCAGGTGTTTGATTACAGTGAGGATGAATTTTTTTTTCATATGTTTATTGGTGATTTAAAATCATTGTGTGAGATTTTTTCATGTTTTAACTCATTTTTTAATTTGTTTTAAAAAGTTTTTCCTTACTAATTTACAAATACCTTTTATATAGAAAAGCTATTTGCTTTTTGTGTATTACACATGTTGCAATATTTTTCCCTTAGTAATGATTATAACATTTATTGAGAACCTAAAACTTGCCAGGCACTATGCTAAGAGCTTTAGGTATGTGTGTCAAAAAAGTCCTTATCCTAGTAACAACCTTATGAGGTAGTTGCTATTCTTATCATTATTATGATTATTCCCATTTTACAGACAGGTCACTGAGGCTTAGAGAGCATCCTGTTCAAGGACACAGAGCCAGTGAGTGAAGGAATTGACAGTCAGATCAGACTTAGCTGTATCTGACTCCCAAAACTCATGTTCTTTACACCACACCATTCAGCCCTGGGTATTATCTTTTAATTCTGTTTGCTGGGGGTTTTTTTGGTGGGGAGTATTTAAAATTTTCCATTTTCATGTAGTCAGATGTATAAAGTCCTTCATTTATGGGTTCTTCTTTTGCTTTTGTGCTTAAAATGTTCTTTCCTACCTCAAGGTCTCAAGATCAAATAGTTACCTATATTTTCTCATAGTTACATATAATTTCACTTGAAAGCTATTCCATTATATTTGCATGTGTTTAAAATACACAGAGATAGAAAGAGCTTTTCCCCTTTAAGAAACAACTGGCCAGAATAAATTGTAAAATTGCTGGGCTTGAAAATAGGCAATTCAATACAAAACAACTTCTTAAAGTTGGATTTGAACTTAGTAACTTGATTTTTAGCTGCTACTTTTTCTTTTTTTTATGACTGGGGGAGAACTGTGTCAGGATGAGATGCAGTATAAGTAGATAAAACATCATGTTGTCTCCATGTTTGAGTCTATCTCCGACCTGGAGGAAGAAAGGTGTGAGCACAGGAGATAGTGGGAGAAGGCGTTCTGAGCCTCCTCTGAGAGTGGCCCATCACTCCTGGTTCTGGAGCCGGGTCAGCATGTTAGCGTGAGGAGTCCAGGCTGTCAGCAGCTCCCAACTAAGCAGGTGACAGGAGGAAATGCAAAAGGACAGGCCATTCCTGAGAGGCAGCTGCTTGAACTGCAGACAGGACAAGGCTGAGAACTGGGGCTTGCTGGCACCTGAGGGGCTCCTGGTGGGAGAAGGGAATGGTTTAGGAAGAGAGTTATAATACCAATCGAGGCTTATATTTAGTGGGTTAGGGCACTTATCAATTTATATCTGGCTATTTCTATAAATCCTACTCTGTTTACATTTAGAAACTAGTAATCAGGCTTTGATTAAAATAGTATGAATTGACGATTTTTTAAAAAGCAGGATCAGCTGATTTACATTCAAATCATGAGACAATCATGTTTATGTAACACTTGTACGAACACCAAAAAGTTGTTTTTATAAGGACTCCTTCGTTTACTCCTCACAGCCACTCCCTGGGGTAAGTATTGCCATGAGTCCTGTTTTGTCAAGGGGCTGGGGAGCTAGTAGGAGATCCTGCTCAGTAAACAAGTCACTCATCTCCCCCATCAGGTCAGACCTAAAGAAGGCCTCCAAGCACACCTGGGGAAGGAATTGCTCCTTCAGGGACTTCTGTCATGCATTTTTAGGTGTCCCCAGGGTTAATAAATGTCACAGGGCTGTTCCCCACCCCGCCCCCCGGCCCTGATCCCAGCTGAAAGTAATTTTGCTGGAGACATTGGGTGAGGGCGTTTGCTGGAACTGCCCCTTCCAACTGGGATTGCTGAGGAGGCCTGGGCCCAGCCTGAGCTGCTTCAACTTCTGTGACTCCCCAGCCTTTGTGTGCAAGAAGGCTGGCCAAGGCTGTGGGTGGACTCTAAACCAATACATGTTAACTATGTGTTCAGCATTTTATTAGAGAATCCAGGCAATTACTGAGGCAGGGTGAGATAGAGGGCGATGGGAGGCCGCACCATCACTAGCAATTCAGTTCAGCCCTTGTAAGCTACTCAGGAAAATAAATGCCTTAGGGACAAGTAGTCTGAGACCCCTGCTCCTTGGAGGGCAGGCTGGTCTTCACCTCCATTCTGATCTACTTAGCAAAACAGGAAGAGCTGGGGAATACCATGTTTTCCCTATGGCATTGCATTTTCATTGATGTTTGAGACTCCTTTTCATTCAGCACCCCAGTCTCTACCTGGCCAACTCAGCCCTAACCAGGTATTTCTACTCAAGACAGCATGAAATGTTTCTGTTATTTTCTGTTAGCCATGTATCAGGGACCCTATAGGATAACCCTAGCATCTCCAGGCTCGTATTTTCTAGGGATTAGTGGAGTGTTTGCCAAAATAAGGTTATCTTAAGCAAACGGGCACAAAGAGAAACAGGTAACCACATGCTAGATGTTTGGTTCCCATATACTCCTGGTCAAAAAAGGAATAATATCATTGGTTGAAGAGCACATTTCCCCTCCCAACTGATTGAGTAGTCAATAATGAAGTATTTATTGAATATCTACTATGTGCTCAATGCCATTCTAATGCTGGCAAAGGGACCAGATGAGTGAATGCGGTGTACAGGAAGATTACGTAGTACAGTCCCTACCAATAGGAGCCTATCTGGTTGAGGAGCCCGAAAAACGTGACAGAGCATGCCAACAAGCAGCCACGTGGTGATGCTGCTGGGCTGTAAAGGGGGCAGTTAGTGGGAATGGAGGTCTTTGGGGAAGACTCGTTAGGATTTAGCTGGGCTCCGAGGATACCAGTTTCAACTGACAAGAGCACTCGGCCCCAGGCCATTAGTGTGGGATGACCAGGGTTTGTTCACTTGCGACAAATGCCCAGACCTTTGGCTGATCTTCCTGTGGGGCTGCAGGAAGAAGGTCGTGCCTCAGTATTTCACCCCGTACATAGCAAACCCCACCTTCCTGTTGGGGTTTGCAGATTGTCATCACCATGTCTTGGTCCCAGTGTGAATTCCTGCCTTTCAGAGGGATGAATCCAGGGTAGCTCACCGCAGCTTCAGACCTCATGAGGGATTCCGCCAATACCTGTGGTCTAACCCTCCAGCAGCTGGGCCACCACATTCATAGCTCAATGTTTTCTAAAGGATCATGTGCATACACAAAATAACAGCAATTTGCATAATTAAGGAGCACCATAAAGGGTATTCAGTTGTCTAAGAAAATGGAATTTAAGTTCCAAAATAGGTCAGATCTGAAAGGTGACTTGGAGTTTAAACATTGTTCCCCCCGGCAAACCAGAACCTGTACTTGGGGAACTTCAGAGAAGCCGTGACAGGACACATTATTTTAGCAATACGTAAACTGATGATGACAGGCAGGTTTGCTCCCTTACTTTTTTGTGAATCAGTCCTGAGAGTAAAGGGTGAGAGGAAGGGAGTTCAAGAGGGAGGCCAGCTAACCACCTGAGGTTTTGTGTTCTGATGAGCAGTGGCAGCACACGGCATTTAGCTCTAGTCATTCTGATGAGAAACACTTTTGATTAAACCTTTCTCTTTTGCACAGAAGAGATTTCTTGAAGTTGATGCATAATCAACTGGTAAAAATCTAATATCTTGTTCACATTCAAAGTAGACTAAAGCAAAAATTTGCATTTCCTGTTGAATTTCAGACAATTCCTTTTGCAAAGGCTAAATGGTATGAAAAAGTAGATGCGGGAGAAAAACAGGACTCTATTCTGGAACCAGCTAGGGGAGGCTGGGCCAGCTACTTCACTTGCTTTCTTTGGACCTCAGCTTTCTTATCCCTCCTCCCCTGACTCTAGGTCTCCAGGTGTCCCTCCCCACTTCCTCCCCTGATTCCTCCTGGGAGCAGAGTTTGAAATCATCTGCCTAGTCCAACCCTCTCATTTTACAGATAAGTTAACCCAGAGTAGCTTCATTTTATTTGTTTTTTTATTTGGAGGGTTGGCACTTTATGTGGGAAAAAGAAAAATCTTACGACTAATGAACAATTTGAAAGTCACTAGACAGCTGTTCTAGTTCATTCTACGTTCATTTGTCTAGAAGCAACAGAGATCTGTCCAAGTTATTCCAAGTGATGGGGGTTATTGTGAAGGCATGATATTTGGATTCCCAGGGAAAGCTGGGTCATTAGACCCATCTTTTGGGTTCATGTAATGCTTGCATGCTCTCTTCTCTCTCTCTGAATTATTAAAAGCATAGCAAAGTAAAATTCACCCATAATCCCAACATATCTTTTAAAACAATGTAAACTAAGAAATGAAAAGCCCCCTTTTATCTCCTAGTCTCAGTCTCCAGGAGAAAAAAAATCTGTTAATGGTTTGGTTCATGAGCCTTCCAACTTTTCTCTGCGCTTATCCAGACATATCTAAATATTCTTTTTCAACAAAAAGGTTGTATTGTGTTATACGGCTTGGGCTGCACCTTGCTTTTATCACTTAACAGTATGCCAAGGCCATCTTTCCAGATTAGTACATATAGACCTACTTCATTCTTTCTCATCTGTTTAACAAGTGCCTTATTGATGAACATTTAGATTTTTTGCATGCCTTTGCCATCACAATGTTGCAATAAGCATTCTTGCCCAGATATCCTTGTATAAGCTTCCTGCAAGTGAGATTCCCAGTTCATAGCATTTTCTTTCTCATAGAGACTGCCAAATTAGTCCCATCTATTTTTAGTTTGAATTAGAGCCAGCTCAAGCCATCTGATGCCAGATTAGCAAGAAGTCCATTACTTTTCTTCAGGAGCCCCTTCCTTGCCCATGAATTTCCTAAGATCCCATGAGTTCTACTAATCCAGTGAGACCAGTTCTGTATCCAGAGAGAAAACTGGAAGGTCTGGTCAGGCTACTAATGGGACCCATTTTGGCTGTCTTTTCTCCCATTGCTGCCATATGTTGTCAAAGCTGAAAACAAGTCCCCATGCCTTGTAAGGCATGGCAAAGACCAGTGATGATGGCCAGTGTGATTGAAGCAGAGCAATGGGGGAGAGCAGGGGGAGATGGCCTCAAGAAGGGGCAGGGCCACGTGCTGGATGGGTCCTGCCTGACACCCCCAGGACAATGAGCTCTAAGGCCTCTTCCAACTTCACCATTCTCAAATCCTAAATCAAGATCTAGGAAGCCTTGTATACCAAATATGACTCCTTAATTTGACAAGCTAGATTTTGTGACTTTCAATTTTGACTTTTCTTCTTTTCATCCAAACTCTTAATCATTATTATCAGAAAAAAAAAAAAAAGTTTCTGGTTTTCTTATGGCCATACCTTTTCATACCATGTTTTACCTTGATACAATCTTATATAGACCATGTTTGTTAAAAGAATATTCCCAAGTGAAGATTAACACAATTTACTGGTAAATATCTACATTAACTTTTAGCATATAAATGAAGCCAAAAGATCAGGAAATGAAAACTCCTTCTTCATCATTTTTTATAGAAGCTGTGCCAACTGCAGACCAGTGATGAGCATAAAAGAGAGAAAGGTTAATTTTCCCTATTGATGCTTCTGTTGTTTCTAACTACTCCTTCTGCTGTGATCCCCCAGGCAACAAATGAAGCATTGTGAAGCCTCTAATGGTCCTCTCAATGGACAATTATACAATTTTTTAAGATGATAAATTTTGTAGTGCAGCTGATTGCATTAATTTATGAGCATGACTAAACACAGTGAATCGAAATTTCTTCTGGTTACGTTAAGATATTCATCAGAGCCGTAATAGAAAGTGCAGTAAACCTGGAATCAGGAAACCTGGAGCTGAGCCTGGCTTTTCCAAGAGCAAGCTGTGTGACCTTGAATAAATGACCTCACCTCACTAAGCCTCTCTGTTGCTATCTGTACAAAAGGGAGAGTTTCAAGGCCCAATATACTTCAGCTCAGGGAGTGGTTGTGGCTGGGAGGGAAGGGTGTGTTTTGGGAGGGGCACCTGGGATGCTCTAAAGCCTTGCTTAGCTGAAGGTGGTGTATACATGTTTGTTTTATTATTCATCTTTAAACTGTTGGCACACCTTTCATATTTTTGTGATATGTATGATATATTTCACAATAAATTTCTAAAGCAGTCAATAAGCACCTGCTGACACACTTCACAAAAAGTAAGTACAGTACAAGTTTCCCTCTGGATCTCCTAGCAAACAAAATAAACCTAGGTAGAAGACAAAACAAATTTTTCCTTCAAATCAAAACATGTTCTTTTTACAAAGAGTTTCATTGAGAGAGAAATCAGCGAAAATTTTGAATAAAACAGAAGGGCGAATCATGCTTAGTATAGCTCCCTCTGACCCTGGCTCTCTACTGCTCCTTACTTGAGGAGGAGTTTTTAGGTTTCAGTTCTCCTTCTTAGGTTTCTCTCCGGAAATATTGTAGAAAGTCAAAGACAAAGAGAGAATCTGGAAAGCAGCAAGAGAGAAGCCTAAAGTAGCATTTTTGTATGTACTACTTTTTTATATAAATGAAAGGACACTATACATACTGCTCTGTACCTTGTATTTTTTCGTTTATCTTGGAGATCTTTCAATATCAGCTTTATGGATTTAAATTTACTGTTTTTCACAGTATTTCCTTATGTGAATATGCTACAATTTCTCTAACCAGACCTCACTGATAATTATTTAGGTTGTTTCTAGTTTTTGCTTTTGCCCACATTTTTGCAACAACCATCTTTGTACTTACATCTTCTCATGCATATATGAGTGTATCTGCAGAATAAATCTCAAAGTGTAATTGATGAGTCAAAATGTAGATCCATTTAAATTTTAGTAGGTATTGTCAAAATGCCCTCCAAAGAGGCAGTATCCCTTTACATTTCCATCAACACAATATGAGAGTGTTACTTTCCCGACACCCTTGTGAGAAGTGCTCTGTTATTCTTTTTGTTAGCAAACCTAAGAAGTAAAAATAGTATTTCATAATTTGATGTTTTTCTTCAACTATAAGTGAAGATAAGGCACTATTTTTTTTCTTTGAACTTTCTGCCTGGGTCCAATGCCCATTTTCCTTTGTTTTTGTTTTTGTTTTTTTCCCTTTACTTATTGCTTTGTAACAGCTCTTTATATACAAGCCCTTTGCAATTATTTTTCTAAGTTTGTGTTTCTCCTTTGTTATTGCTTGTAGTATTTTACCTCTTGCAGAAATTTTAAATTATTAGACAGTTGAATTTATCACATTTTTCCTATATATAGCATGAGGGTTGTTTCTTTCTTAGAAAAGTCTTTCCTACTCTAATACCATTATAAATATTTTCCCCAAGGTTTCCTTCAGTATTTTCACTAGTTTGCTTTTAACTTTTAATTTTTTGATTAATGGGGCTCACTTAACTTGTTTAGTGTAAGGAGTGAAATAGTGATCCATCTTTTTTATTTTTCCCCACATGTCTATCCAGCTGTCTCAACTCCATTTCCCAACTAATAATGTTTCTTCCCACAGTTTTGAAATGCCACATTATTTGGGTCTAAAAATTGCTCTATGTATAAATTTGAAATTCTTGGATGGTAAATTGATAAATTAACTAAGTCATTCCAGGCATATCCAAGGAACCATCAAAACAGTAGCATAAATAAAGTTTGCTTATCATATGCAAGGCCCTGTTGTGAGAGTATTGCATGCATTCACTCATTTATCCACATAACCATGCTTTAAGTAAGGTAGGTACTGTTAACTCCATTTACAGACAAGGACACTGCAGCACAGAGAGGTTAAGTAACTTTCCCAAGGTCACACTGCTTGTGAATGGCAAAGCCATGATTAGAACACAAGCAGTTTGACTTCAGGATTCATGCCTCTATCTGCACTCTCTGCTACCTCCACAAAACAGAAAACACTTTTGTGTGTGCTTCCTACACGCCAGGCACTGTTCTAAGAGCTTCACATATAACTTCACTTAAGCTTCACAACAATCCTAAGATGTAAGTACTACAAATAGCCCCATTTTACAGATGAGCAAACTGAGGCAGAGTGGAACTAGAGAACAGAAAGGGAGGGGGGAATGGTGTGAGCTGAGGCCAGAGAAGGAGGAATTTTGTTGTATCTTTAGAGCAGCAAGGAGTCACAAAAGTGTTTGAAGCAGGGCTGACCTGATCAGATTTGGGTTTTGTGAAGCTCATTAGCAGCAGCATGGAAAATGGATGGGGGGAGGAGAGTAAAGTGGTGTGTGGGAACCAGGTGTCAGGATGGTACCACAATGCAGTGACCATGTATTCCAGGTGGCCATCCAGTGGCAAGTAGGCAGTGTCCACATGGCATGAGAATCACTCTAAGGGCAGTTTCCACATGCCAGACATGGAGCTGCCTAACCTTCAAGACAGCTACTCATATAATCTACAATTTCAGAGGAAACCAAAGTGTCAAGGAGTTAAGTACCTCACCCGTACTCACTCAGATAGTTAAGTGTTTGCTTCTGACTGCTAAGCTCACCAGCCCTCTTTATTCAGACCCACAGATTGAGCCCTTCAGACACTGGGGGGGCCAGCCTGGATGTAGATTTGGTGATTCCTTCCCCATCCTCAGCCTTCTCAGAGTTTGGTAGAAATCAAGGAGATTCTGTTGACAATGTTGATAGATGAGCTGCAGATATAAAAAAATCTTTAGATCTTTTAAGGGTTTCTTTTCAGTTTTAGGGTAACTTTTCCTCAGACTTCTACATATTCTCCTGAAGTTATTTTGTAAATTTTTATAATTGCTTTCTGCTTGTCTGAATAAAGGGCAAGTTCAGGGTCCACTGCCTACCATACCGCTATTAATGGTCCTCTCTTCCTGCAGATCCGAGTGATGGTGGACCTGTGCAACAGCACCAGGGGTATCTGCCTGACAGGTAGGCTGGCTGAGCACTGACCAAGAGCAGCTTATGCGGGAAACACATATGCTGGCCAAAGGGCTGGGGCAGAATGAACACCTAGGAACTCCTTAGGTTATAAAAATATATGTTGGTTTACTTGTATACCAGATGTTTTCGATGGGCTGAAAATCAATAGTAATATAATTTTGAAAAATAATATTTTTGGTATTGCCATAGAAATACAGCCATGGAAAATAACTAGATCTTGGGTAATTAGAAATGTGTGGTACCCTGAACTGAGGCCATTGATGTTTTCCTTATTTCCATTAGTTTTTTAAACGGGAAAAGAAAGGAAAAAGGCCTTGCTAAATAGTAGAGAGCTCTTACCAGAAGTAATTATTTCCCTATATCATACATATTGCTTGAATGGGAAGCTCTAGATGCAAACCGCTAATTAGTTAAGAAAATACTTTTTATGAAGAGTGCTTTGTGTGGTGCCTACTATGTGCTGGGTGGGACTGGAGGTTGGTCATACTCTGTCCCCCTCCACTCAATGAATCAAGGACAAGTAGAAAGGAGGGAGGGAATTAACCTCAAGGCACATCAAGCCTTAGGACCTGGAATGGCTGATGGATGGGGCAGGGGAAGAGGGGGGTGGTCTTTTTTCTTGTTTTCTTTTGGCTGCTCAAGATCTTAGTTCCCTGACCAGAGATTGAACCCGCACCCCCTGCAGTGGAAGCACAGTCTTAACCACTGGACCGCCAGGGAAGTCCCAGGGGAATGGTCTTGATGTGATTATTCCAGAGTCTCACAGAGACCGGCCTCTCATCTCAGGGCAGGGACGCCTGCCTCCTGCCCTTCAGAAGCTCATGTGGGGAACATCTGTGCTGGCCAATGGGCCAGGGACAGAATGAATACCTAGGAACCCTTTAGGTTATGAAAATACATGTTGGTTTGCTTTTACCAGATGTTTTTTACTGGGCTAAAAACCAATTATAATGTAATTATGAAAAATAATATTTTCAGTATGGCCATAGTAATATGGCAATGGAAAATAACTAGGTCTTGGGTAATTAGAATTGTGTGGTACCTTGAACTGAGACCAGTCACCCAATTCATCACCCTCTGCCCCAGCCAGGCACTAACCAGGCCCAAGGATGGGCCTACGGTGCCTGATTTCAGAAACTGCATTTCCTGCCTCTGAGAAGGGGGTGTAGCATTCTTAGGAAACAGAGGGAAATTATTTTTGCATTAAACGTGTATTATGGAGAGGTCCACATCCAGAGGGCAGAGTGGGAAGACCCTGAGCTCACTCCCTCCCATGAACACACCGAAACTATAATTACTTATAGAACAACTATCTCTGAGAACCACCTGAAGACTAGCAGAACAGATTTTCTAAACTAAGAACAGAAAGCAAAGGACACAGTGAGACAGGCAGGAGTGGCAGAGACACAGTCTAGTCCAACCCACACCCCCAGTGCAGCAGCCCACACACAGGAGGGATGTCACAGCCACAGAGATTCCCCCTGAGGAGCAAGGGCTACAAGCCCCACATCAGGCTCCCCAGCCTGGGGGATCTGTACTGGGAAGACAAGCCCCCATAATGCCTGGCTTTGCAAACCAGTAAGGTTTACGTTCAGGAGAGCGGAAGGGCTGTGGGAGACTGAGACGCTCCTGAAGGGCTTGCACACACATTCACTCACTCTGACTCCCAGCACAGAGGCAGCAGCTTGAAAAGTGCTTGGGTCACATGAGAAGGAGACTCATTGATGAATTTTAAGGCATGCGCTGGAGGGGCAGGGATCTGGAGGGGCTTGTTCTGGGCATGGAGCCATTTCTGTCACTGTCCATCAACCTGACTAACACTGTGTGCCCCACCCTGACTTTCCCCTGAGGACCCACTCCAGCTGGTCCCTCCAAAACACTTTCTGCCCTGCCCCAACCACTGGGCAGCCCTGGCTGGCACCAGCACCCCTCCAAAGTGGCTCCCACTCCAGGGGGCCAGCCCCGCACTACAGAGCACCCACAATAGTCCTAGACTGGCCTCGAAGTCAGTTGCACTGAAGGCCAGCCCCATGCATCAGCATGCCCACAGCAGTGCTCTGGTGACCAGGGGGGATTGCACCACTGAGCCCCACAGGACACCTTTCACATAAGGCCACTCTTCCAAGACTAGGAGATGTAGCCAACATCCCTAATACATAGAAACAAACACAGAGAGTTAGACAAAATAAAGAGACAAAGGAATACCTTCCAAATGAAAAAACAAGACAAAACATCAGAAAAGGAACTATATTAAACAGAGATAAGCAATTTACAAGATAGAGTTCAAAGTAATAGTCATAAAGATGCCCACTGACTCTAGAGAACAATGGATGAACTCAGTGAGAATTTCAACAAAGAGAAAGAAAATATAAAAAAGCACCAATCAGAACTGAAGGATACAATAATTGAAATGAAAAATACACTAGAATGAATCAATAGCAGATTGGAGGATGCAGAACAGATCAGCAATCTGGAAGACAGAATAGTGAAAATCACCTAATCAAAACAGTGAAAAGAAAAAAGAATTTTAAACAATGAGATAATTTAAGGGACCTCTGGGTCAAGCATACTAACATTTGAATTACAGGGGTCCCAGAAGAAGAAAAGAGAGAGAGAGAGAAAGGGACAGAAAACCTACTTGAAGAAATAATATCTGAAAACTTCCCTAACTTGGCAAAGGAAACAGACATCCAAGTCCAGGAAGCACAGGGAATCCCCAAAAAGATGAACCGAAAGAGGCCCACACCAAGACACATTATAATTAAAATGTCAAAAGTTAAAGAATCTTATAAGCAGCAATAAAAAAACTAGTCATGTACAAGGAAACCCCCATAAGACTATCAGGTGATTTTTCAGCAGAAACTTTATAGCCAGAAGGAAGTGCCATGATATACTGAAAGTACTGAAAGGAAAAAATTTACAACCAATAATACTTTACCCAACAAGGTTATCATTCAGAATTAAAGGAGACATAAAGAGTTTCCTGGACAAGCAAAAGCTTGTAAAGGAATTCATTACCACTAAAGAGGCCTTACAAGAAATGTTAAAAGGACTTCTTTAAATGGAAAAGAAAAGACCATAATTAGAAATAAGAAAATTATGAAAGAAAAAAATTTCAGTGGTAAAGGCAAACATATAGTAAAGGTAGTGGATCAACTACCTAGAAAGCTAATATTAAGGTTAAAAAACAAAAGTAGTAAAATATATCTAAAATAATTTGTTAAGAGATACACAAAAAGATGTAACATATGATGCTAAAGACATAAAATGAAGGGAGGGGAAGTAAAAATGTAGTGCTTTTAGGATGTGCTCAAACTTAAGTTACTATCAACTTAAAATAGACTACTATAACATAAGTTGTTATATATGAACCTCTAACTAAGGAGATAAAAGACCTGTACTCGGAAAACTACAAAACACTGATGAAAGAAACTGAAGATGACACAAACAGATGGAAAGATATATTGTATTCACTGACTGGTAGAATTAATATTGTTAAAATTAAAATGACTATACTACCCAGGGCAATCTACAGAGTCAATAAAATCCCTATCAAAATGCCAATGTTATTTTTCACAGAACTGAAACAAATAATCCTAAAATTTGTGTAAAACCACAAAAACCCCAAATAGCCAAAGCAATCTTAAGGAAGAAGAACAAAGAACTTCGAACTTCCTGATTTCAAACACTATTACAATGATATAGTGATCAAAACTGTATGGTTCTGGCACAGAAACAGGCACATAGATCAATGAAACAGAATAGAGAGCCTGGAAATAAACCCATGCTTATATGGTCAATTAATTTATAATAAGGAAGCCAATAACAGACAGTGGAGAAAAGACAGTCTCTTCAATAAAATGGTGTTGGGGAAACTGGACAGCCACATGCAAAAAAATGAAACAGGACCACTTTCTTATACCATATGCAAAAATAAACTCAATATGGATTAATGACTTAAATGTAAGAAGAAAACAGGTAGTACACTCTTTGACATCAGTCTTAGCCATATTTTTTTGGCTCTGTCTCCTCAGGCAAGGGCAACAAAAGCAAAAATAAACAAATGGGACTACATAAGAATCTTTTGCACAGCAAAGGAAACCATCAACAGAACGAAAAGGCAACCAAACAAATGGGAGAAGATATTTGTAACTGATGTATCTGTTAAGGGGTTAATATCCAAAACATATAAAAAACTCAAACAACTCAATATCAAAAAACAAACAATTCAATTAAAAAGTGGGTAGAGGACATGAATAGGCATTTTTCTAAGGGAGACATACAGAGGACCAACGGACACGTGAAAAGATGCTCAACTTCACTAATCATCAAGGAAATGCAATTCAAAACCACAATGAGGTATCACCTCACTCCTGTTAGAATGACTGTTATCGAAAAGACAACTAAAAACAAGTGTCAAGGAGGTGGGGAAAAGGGGACTCTCATGCCCTGTTGGTGGGATTATAAATTGGTGTAGCCATGATGGAAAACAGTATGGAGGTTCCTCAAAGATTAAAAATAGAACTACCATATGATCCAGCAATTCCACATCTGAGTATTTATCTGAAGAAAACAAAAAACGAATTAGAAAAGATATATGTACCCCTATGTTCATTGCAGCATTATTTACAATATCCAAAATATGAAAGCAACCTAAGTGCCCATTGATAGATGAATGGTTAAAGAAGATGTGATATATACATACAATGGAATACTACTCAGCCATTAAAAAAGAATGAAATTTTGCCATTTGCAGCAAAATGGATGGACCTAAAGGGTAATACGCTAAGTGAATTAAGTCTGACAGAGAAAGACAAATATTGTATGATTTCACTTATATGTGGAAACTAGAAAACAAAACAAATGAACAAACATAAAACAGAAACAGACTCACAGATATAGAGAACAAACAGGGAGGAAAGGGGGGTTAGGGGGTAAGTGAAATAAGTGAGGGAGATTAAGGGGCACAAACTTCCAGTTATAAAATAAATGAGTCATGGGGATGTAGTGTCCAGCATAGGGAATATAGTCAGTATTATTGCAGTAACTTTGTACTGTGACAAATTACTAGACTTATGGTGATCAATTTATAATGTATATAAATGTTGAATCACTATGTAGTATACCTGAAACTAATATAATATTGTAGGTCAACTCTACTTCAATTTAAAAAAGAAAGAAAAAATCCTTTTACGGAGTAAATGCACAGCTCTCATGGACTTTAAAGATAACCACAAGACTTTGAAGCCATCTGAAGCTTGTGTTGGATCTCCTCAGTCTATGGCCCCAGGCTCTGGGGAGGTCCTGGTCACTTCACAGTGCACAGTGTGTGTGGAGTTGTAAGAAACCTCTTCTGCAATATTCTCCCCAGTACCTCTCGTTACCTGCCGTGCGTTAGGAGCTCTGGTTGAGTCTGTTGAATGACTAAACCTGTGATTTATGTAAGTGATTAATGGAAGTGGTGGGCTGGTAAGAAAGATGCTTCTCTGAGGAACCCTGTGTCCAAGTCTGACTCTTGTTTGCTTAGTTTAGCCTCAGAGAGAAAAGCTGTAATCCTGTGGCTTCTTAGAAAATGCTAATTGAGTTACTCAAGTCACATTTCAGCCCTCACAGAAAATTAAATATCTTCAGAACAGCTTGATCCTTTATTCTGAAACCCTTGTGGCTTAAGCACCTTTCTTCCATCTCTGGGAGTCCCTTTTCAGCGTTCCCGTGTGTGACAGTAATGAGCGCTGGAGAAATGCTCAAATGGATGGAATTACAGGCACAAAAGCCCTGTTGAGAGGCACAGGAAAAGCCTCTTCCTTTCTGATTTTTATAGTGATAGAATGAGAGCCAAGCTGTTCAGTGAATGTGGACTGGAGCTATTAAGACCACTTAGGAGAGGCTGGCGGGATCGCATCTATGCTGGAAATGGGTTGAGGAGGTTATTCTTTGGCACCTAAAAATGCTTTTCAAATGCCAGCCCCTTCATTTTTCATGATAGCTTGAAAGTGGGCCTCCTTTTACACAGAAAGCCCTTCAATTAAAACTTAGGTATGAAAAGTGCAAGTTGCAAGGCAAGGAGGTACCTAGGGATAGGCCAAGCTGCCTGGATTGGGGGTGGGGAGGTGACAGGACCCAGGACTGAATTGGGGAACTTTGGGGAGAGGGACAGAGAGCCTTGGTCCAGAGCTCCCAGAAAATGCCTTCAGGAAGGATTGCCAGGGCAGACCCTGGGCTTGGGGCCTGAGAACAAGATCTAGCTCCACACTAGATTCATCTTTAAAAAAGCAGGTGCATGTGACTTGAAGCTAGACCAGCTGTGACCATGAAACCCCATTCCTGTCCCTTTCCCAGGACTCAGCTGTGGTTGCTCTGGGGACAAAGACAGATGCCGTGTAGTTTTGTGCAGCTGGTGACATCTCAGGTGAATAGTGAGGGCAGTTCACTAGCTAGAGTAGTCTGGGGTTTTTGCTAGTGCAGAGTTTGTCAAATGACATGTTTTCTGGATGCATCTTACCCCTGAGCGCAGGTTTCCTTGGGACCCCAGAAGCATGTCTTCTGGAAGAGCAGGTATCTTGAAGAAGGCAGGTCTTGGGTAATTCTTCACCTCCAGTGGCCACCACATAGGGACTTGTTGGAAAATCTCTAAACCATAATATTGCTGAACTGCTTGTTGCAACAGAGCTGCTTGAAATCCACAGTGCCCATTCTCCTTGCAGCCATGAGACTCCAACCCAGTGATAACACTCCTTATCCTTTTTCCAGGCAGACATCAATAGTGGATCACAGTTGCTGCCGAGCATGGCCTCAGGTCTCAGGTCATTCTTTTCTGGTGTTGCAGAAAGTTGTACTAATTGATTAGAACTGGCACTTCAAATAAAACCTATTTGCTGGGACTTCCCTCATGGTCCAGTGGTAAAGAATCCGCCTTTCAATGCAGGGGACATGGGTTCGATTCCTGGTCAGGGAACTAAGATCCCACATGCCACAGGGCAACTAAGCCCACGCGCCACAACTACTGAGCTCACACGCCTCAACTAGAGAGCCCGCGTGCTGCAAACTACAGAGCCCATGCACTCTGGAACCCACCCACCACGACTACAGAGCCCACGCGCCCTGGAGCCTGTGCGCCACAGCTAAAGAAGAGAAAACCTGCACGCCACAACTAGAGAGAGAAAACCCACACGCCACAACTAGAGAGAAGCCCATGCACCGCAACAAAGAGCCGCGTACCTCAACAAAGATCCTGCGTGCCGCAACTAGGACCCAATGCGGCCAAAAAAATTAAAACAAAAAAACAAACAAAAAAACCTATTTGCCATCCCTACTCTACTCATTTTTAAGGTTGCCATGGTCATAATCCAAAGTTGAAATGCACCAAATAAATGAGATTGGACCAAAGCTTCAGTTTAATGGGGGCATGTGAGGAAAGATACATACTTTCCCACGTCAGGTGCCCTGGGACTGGCAGAATAGCTGGCAGCAGGGGTGGTTGCAGAGGATGGACCAGCACACAGAGGGTAGGAACTGAGGCCTCAAAGCTGTAGACAGTTCAACCTTTGGTAAACAAATGGATAGGCCACTCTCAGAACACCTAGTGTAGCTGATGATGTTTTCACTCAACTGGCCTCACTGAGCAAACTAGCAAGTTGTTTTAGTGTTGGTGGATTCGGGCTCCAAATGTGGATTCGGGCTTGGACCCTGTCAGGCCATCCCTTAAGGAAAGTCAAGCATGCCTGCCTCCCAAGGGAAAGAGGGGACCACCCCCACTCTGGCCAGAGCTCCTCTCTGGCACTGAAGCTGTGGCTGGCATGAATCCTGAGCCCCAGGGAGTCCTTGCTGGGAGCAGGAGTAGGAGAGAGTCAAGACTACAGACCTCGGAGGTGTTCCAGACCTGGAAATATCAGGTTTATGAAGTTGCATCTTTCACTAGCTCTTCCTATGGCAGCAGAACCAGGCCTTACTTTCTTTTTTTTTTTTTTAACATCATTATTGGAGTATAATTGCTTTACAATGTTGTGTTAGTTTCTGCTGTATAACAAAGTGAATCAGCTATACCTATACATATATCCCCATATACTCTCCCTGTTGCGTCTCCCTCCCACCCTCCCTATCCCACCCCTCTAGGTGGTCACAAAGCACCGAGCTGATCTCCCTGTGCTTTGCAGCTGCTTCCCACTAGCTATCTATTTTACACTTGGTAGTGTATATATGTCAATGCTACTCTCTCACTTCATCCCAGCTTGCCCTTCCCCCTCCCCATGTCCTCAAGTCCATTCTCTACGTCTACATCTTTATTTCTGTCCTGCCCCTAGGTTCGTCAGAACCATTTTTTTTTAGATTCCATATATATGTGTTAGCATACGGTATTTGTTTTTCTTTCTGACTTACTTCACTCTATATGACAGACTCTAGGTCCATCCACCTCACTACAAATAACTCAATTTCACTTCTTTTTATGGCTGAGTAATATTCCATTGTATATATATGCCACATCTTCTTTATCCATTCATCTGTCGATGGACACTTAGGTTGCTTCCATGTCCTGGTTATTGTAAATAGTGCTGCAATGAACACTGTGGTACATGTCTCTCTCTTTTCTTTTTTTAACATCTTTATTGGAGTATAATTGCTTTACAATGTTGTGTTAGTTTCTGCTGTATAACAAATCAGCTATACGTATACATATATCCCCATATCCCCTCCCTCTTGCGTCTCCCTCCCACCCTCCCAACCCCCCCCCCAGGTGGTCACAAAGCACTGAGCTGATCTCCCTGTGCTATGCAGCTGCTTCCCACTAGCTAGCTATTTTACATTTGGTAGTGTGTATATGTCCATGCCACTCTCTCACTTTGTCCCAGCTTACCCTTCCCCCACCCCGTGTCCTCAAGTCCATTCTCTATGTCTACATCTTTATTCCTGTCCTGCCCCTAGGTTCTTCAGAACCTTTTTTTTTTTTAGAGTCCATATATGTGTGTTAGCATACGGTATTTGTTTTTCTCTTTCTGACTTACTTCACTCTATATGACAGACTCTAGGTCCTTCCACTTCACTACAAATAACTCAATTTCGTTTCTTTTTATGGCTGAGTAATATTCCATTGTATATATATGCCACATCTTTTTTATCCATTAATCTGTCAATGGACACTTAGGTTGCTTCCATGTCCTGACTATTGTAAATAGTGCTACAATGAACATTGTGGTACATGACTCTTTTTGAATTCTTGTTTTCTCAGGGTATTGCTGGGTCATATGGTAGTTCTATTTTTAGTTTTTTAAGGAACCTCCATACTGTTCTCCATAGTGGCTGTATCAATTTACATTCCCACCAACAGTGTAAGAGGGTTCCCTTTTCTCCACACCCTCTCCAGCATTTATTGTTTGTAGATTTTTGGTGATGGCCATTCTGACTGGTGTGAGGTGACACCTCACTGTGGTTTTGATTTGCATTTCTTTAATGATTAGTGATGTTGAGCATCCTTTCACGTGTTTGTTGGCAATCTGTGTATCTTCTTTGGAGAAATGTCTATTTAGGTCTTCTGCCCATTTTTGGATTGGGTTGTTTGTTTTTTTGATATTGAGTTGCCTGAGCTGCTTGTATATTTTGGAGATTAATCCTTTGTCAGTTGCTTCGTTTGCAAATATTTTCTTCCATTCTAGGGTTGTCTTTTCATCTTGTTTATGTTTTCCTTCGCTGTGCAAAAGCTTTTAAGTTTCATTAGGTCCCATTTGTTTATTTTTGTTTTTATTTCCATTACTCTAGGAGGTGGGGCAAAAAGGATCTTGCTGTGATTTATGTCATAGAGTGTTCTGCCTATGTTTTCCTCTAAGAGTTTGATAGTGTCTGGCCTTACATTTAGGTCTTTAATCCATTTTGAGTTTATTTTTGTGTATGGTGTTAGGAAGTGTTCTAATTTCATTCTTTTACATGTAGCTGTCCAGTTTACCCAGCACCACTTATTGAAGAGGCTGTATTTTCTTCATTGTTTATTCTTTCCTCCTTTATCAAAGATAAGGTGACCATATGTGCGTGGGTTTATCTCTGGGCTTTCTATCCTGTTCCATTGATCTATATTTCTGTTTTTGTGCCAGTACCATACTGTTTTGATTACTGTAGCTTTGTACTATAGTTTGAAGTCAGGGAACCTGATTCCTCCAGCTCTGTTTTTCTTTCTCAAGATGGCTTTGGCTATTCGGGGTCTTTTGTGTTTCCATACAAACTGTGAAATTTTTTGTTCTAGTTCTGTGAAAAATGCCATTGGTAGTTTGATAGGGATTGCATTGAATCTGTAGATTGCTTTGGGTAGTAGAGTCATTTTCACAATGTTGATTCTTCCAATCCAAGAACATGGTATATCTCTCCATCTGTTTGTATCATCTTTAATTTCTTTCATCAGTGTCTTATAGTTTTCTGCATATAGGTCTTTTGTCCCCTTAGGTAGGTTTATTCCTATGTATTTTATTCTTTTTGTTGCAATGATAAATCTATTTGGATTTTTTGGCTTCTTTTTTTCCTCTACCAGCAAGGCTTTGGGAAATGTGTAGCCACTTCCTCTGTGGGCATTACTGTGCTAAGCAGGACACTTGGGTCAGGCAACATCAGTTCTGACACCATCCCAGGGTGAAAGAGGAGGCTACTAAAAGGAAATTAGAGATAAGCATCTTCTCCTATGACTTGGAATGGCTGTGGTGGGAGGATCCAAGGAGTCAGGTTTTCCAGAAGCCTATAGTGTTAGCCACTGGCCAGCACCTGCCCTTGAAGACAGGAAGTGAGACTTACACTTACACTTCTTTATTATTCACTCCCCATAACTCTGGTGCCTATATATCCTGTCTCGATTAAGATTCTACTGTTTGCTTGTAGCAGGAACCCGTTAGAGCTTAGCTGAGGAAAAGCGGGTGAGAGGTTATAAATTATTAAAAAGATAGAGGGATGTGTTTGTCAAGCTAGGTTTGCCCATGCTCTGGTAACAATTAAACCTTAAAATCTCAGCAGCTTAACACAGCAAAGGCTTATTTCCCACTCCACAGAGTCCAGCGAAATTTGGGTGACTCTCCTAGGCAGTTCTGGGGACTCAGAGGGCCAAGTGCTGCCGTCTTGTAGCTCCATCATCTGAGCACCAGGCACCAAGGTCACTCCCAAGGGAAGAGAGGGGAACAAAGGATGGCACCCATTGGGTGCTTTAAAAGGTCAGGCCTGGAGGTATCTCACTTCCCCACCCCCACCATGGAAGGAAGGCAGGGAAACGCAATCTGTCTGTGGGTCCAGGAAGATGACAATGAAACCCAGTCTGGTGAAAACAAAGCTTGCCTCATGAGACAGAAGGGTATCTCACAGACAGACCAGGAGGGAAGGGGAAGCAGCCTGACCCAGGGGGCTGGAGCCAGGAACCGGAAAGCCACTGGGAACCCACACAGCTCCTCTCTCAGCCTTTCTGACTCTCTAGCAGACACCCAGTCCCTCATCTCTGCTTCTCTCTCCTTCATTTTCTTCTCTCTGCAGACTGACATTTTTCACTGTGCATGGCCATCCACAGACCTCTACTTTACATAAGTAGGGGCATTGTGGGTCAACTTTAGATTGCAAGGAGAAAAAAATCTAAGTGGTTCAGCTCCTATCACGCATCTACCCAATTCTAATCAACTCCAGCTAGGAGTGTTGGTTGGGGTAATCAGAGCCATTTGCAGGGCCCAGTGCAAAATGAAAATGCAGGGTCCCTTGTTCATGAAGCAGGAAAAAGGCTTTTTCCTTTCTTCCACAACCTCTCTTGACCTGCCATGGTGGGGCTTTTTATTTGCTACTTAATGTCGTACTCCTTGAGGCATGGGCTACTCACCGCATGAGTACAGACCCTCACAGGCACAGGGGCTCCCTGGGACAAAAGCACGCAGGGCACACACCCAACCCTAGCCTCCCCTGCACTCGAGCCTGGGCCCCCACTGGGGTGGCAGGTGGCAGCAGTCACTGATAGGGCAGGGAGTGGGGAGGACACATCAAGGGGCACAGGAGCAGGCAGGGGAAAATCTGTCCTGGGGAAGCAGGGAGGAGATAGGAGGCAGGGCCACATATAAATCAAGACTCAAAGCCCCTGGGCCATGCTCCACTGTCCCATCAGACATCACTTACAGAGCACAAATTCAAAGAAAAAATGATTAAGATTGTCCTAACGATCTAAGAAAAAAACAAAAAAGGTCATGAAGAACCTAGGGGTAAGACGGGAATAAAGACACAGACCTACTAGAGAATGGACTTGAGGATATGGGGAGGGGGAAGGGTAAGCTGTGACAAAGTGAGAGAGTAGCATGGACATATATACACTACCAAACGTAAAATAGATAGCTAGTGGGAAGCAGCCGCTTAGCACAGGGAGATCAGCTCGGTGGTTTGTGACCACCTAGAGGGGTGGGATAGGGAGGGTGGGAGGGAGGGAGACACAAGAGGGAAGAGATATGGGAACATATGTATATGTATAACGGATTCACTTTGTTATAAAGCAGAAACTAACACACCATTGTAAAGCAACTATACTCCAATAAAGATGTTAAAAAAAAAAAAAAAAAAAAAAAAAAGAATGTCCAAATGGCAACTGCAGAGCATTTAAACCCAAGCAGGGAGCTCCCTTCTTAGCGTGCAGTCCTGTGTAGCTGCACTGCTGGCAGACCCAGGAAACAGCCCTGCATACAGTGTTAACATGAACGTGGCTGCCCACACGTGTTCTTAGAGGGTCTGTTATTCCAGAAGAGGAGAAGGGTCAGGAGCTAAAAAAACATCCTGAAAGATGGTTTGCTAAATAGCTAGTAGGCACACATTTGACATTTGACATTATTATAATGACTCATATTTGGGGCTTCTTCTGGGTGTAAGGGGCCGTGAGCAGCTCAGTTGGCATCCCAGGATATTGGGACAGTCATCATCACTGTAGCACTCTGCTCCTGAGCTCTTTGGAACCGTTTGTCATCCTTTCTCTTCTGAAATTCTCCAGCTTCAAGGCATGAGACCTGCGGGCTTCCCTCCTCCATCTTCAGATCACTCTCTCTCTTTCCTGGTGCTTCTTCTATCACCTGCCTCCCTCCAGATGGGGTGTGTCCCCCTCTCTACATCCCCAAATTTGGCTCAGACATTTCACTCTTACCTGAAGGCTAGTAGCTCCCAATATTTCTAGGGTCAGGAACCCCTTTAAGGAGAGTGACTGACTCTTTTCCCAGAAAATTTTCACATCAGGTCGAGGGGACCCAGGACCACCTGCATCCCATACACCTGTGGTGCTTGGTAAAAATGCCAGTTCCTGGGCCTTACTCTAAATCCAAACCAAATCAGAATCTCCAGATGGGGCCCAGGTATCTGCATTTTTACAAGCATTCTAGTTGATTTTGTGGCCTCAAATGTGTAAAAACTGTAGCCATAGGGTATCAAGGATCTCAGGTCAGTGTCAAGAAACCCTAATCTAAACACTTCATCATAGTGATACCCTTGGCCATAACTAATGTGTCCTAAGTATACAGCTCCAGCCAGGACCTCTTTCCAATACTCCACTGCATGGAAATGGTTATTGGACTGTCCTGTTTTTTTTAAATTAATTTTTATTGGAGTATAGTTGATTTACAATGTTGTGTTAATTTCTGCTGTACAGCAAAGTAAATCAGTTATCCATATACATATATCCAGTCTTTTTTAGATTCTTTTCCCATATAGATCATTACAGAATATTGAGTAGAGTTCCCTGTGCTATACAGCAGGTTCTTATTAGTTATCTATTTTATATAGAGTAGTGTGTATATGTCAGTCCCAATCTCCCAATTTATCCCTCCCTGAGAACTCTTGAAACCTACTATATACAGCTGATTCTTGCTTGTTTACCTTTTTCTACCAATCTGCACATCTGAATTTGGCTCCATCTGCAGTCGGGACTGACGATTGATTGATTTCTTCTGACAGCTCTCAAAGGGCCATATCACCTCCTTACCAGGGCATGTGTGCGCCATCTGGCGGTCAACTGACCACACTGACTACAGGCTACACTGACCCTAGAAAATGCCGTGCCGTTTTCAGCAAATCATTTTTGCCCAACATAGGACTGTGTGTACTGAAAGCATACCTTCAAACACTTATTCTTCCCAAAGTTTTCATGTCTGTCAAATAGGCTCATCAGTATCCAGGCTCAGTCGTCTGAGAGGCCTCCTCAGCTGTCTCCTACGCAATCAGACATGGACATGTCCTGCCCATTCTTCTGCTGAAATACCTCTCGAATGTCTAGCTCCCTCTAGAACTCTACAGTCACCAACCGCATTTATCCACAACCTTGTCCCAAACTTTAACTACAGAGATCCTCTGGATATTTTCTCCCTGCCCCACCCCCTTCCTTCCCTGTCTCTTTATCTCTCTCATCTCACTCCCTAGTTCTATTCCATATCCATCTACAGAGAAGATATCAAACACACGCTGATTTCAGTGTCATCCCCCCCTGCTTAAGAATCTACTGTAGCTCCGCACTGCCTTGCACATACCGTCTACACCCCTCCACTTGGTCTTCAAGTGCTGCTGCCCCACATCCCTCTGCCAAGTATACACTTCAGCCTCATCTCTACACACTCCAGCTGAGCCATTCTTCCTCCTTTCTCTCACCCTGAATCACGCAAGCTCCCACCCCTGTACCTTTTCTCCAGCTGGTCTCCTGCATGGGATGCCCAGCCCTCACCCCTGCAGCCATGTCAGGCCACTGTGTCTTCAGAGCCACAGCTCAAGGCTCACTCTCTCTGAGAGCCTTCTCCGACTGCCATGTGCCCAGACTTCCCCGGCACCTCTGTAGGGGTTTGCTTCTCTGTAGCTCCCTCATCTCATTGTGGTTTCAAAGTATTCACCTTCCTCAGACAGGTCGTAAACACAGCAGACACAAGGATCAAGATTTCTACTTATGGGAAGATTGTGGTGCACACAGAAGTGCTTAGTAAATGGTGGTTTTCTTTTATATATATATATAGATATATATATATATGTGTATATATATATATATATCTTTATGGGAGTATAACTGCTATTCAATGTTGTATGTGTTAGTTTCTGCTGTACAACAAAGTGAATCAGCTATATGTATACCTATACCCCCATATCCCCTCCTTCTTGAGCCTCCCTCCCACCCTCCCTATGCCACCCCTCTAGGTCGTCACAAAGCATGGAGCTGATCTCCCTGTGCTATGCAGCAGCTTTCTACTAGCCATCCATTTTACATTTGGTAGTATATATATGTCAATGCTACTCTCTCACTTCGTCCCAGCTTACCCTTCTCCCACTGTGTCCTCAAGTCCATTCTGTACATCTGCATCTTTATTCTTGCCCTGCCACTAGGTTCATCAGTATAAATGGTGGTTTTCTGAAGAGTCACAGGCTTGGACCTTTAGAAGGACCTACCCACTCCAATATTGGTGATTGTTATATGTGGTCCGGAGAAACAAAAGACCCTCAACTGTTCATGTTACGACCTCACTGGCTTGTCCGAGTGCTTAAATGGAATAATTGTCACTAAGACTATTTGCGGAAGCAAAATTATTGTGTTAGATTATGTGTAAATTATTCACCTGAACCCCTTAGATCCTTGGGTAATTACACACTAAGAAAGGTATCTGTTACCTGATCTGGGCCCTCAAGTTTTCTCAGGCTATTTTATGCAACAAAATAGAGACCAAGCAAACCAGCTTCTGCTCTCAATTCCCCTTGGCGGCCTAGAGGAGACAGGCTGGCTGGATGAGCGTATTTGGGGCTGCTCCTGGGACAGCTGGATCTCAGCCATGCAAAAGCAGCACTTCCTGACACCTACCTTTGCCAGGGCTGCACTAGTGCCCACCCACATTGTCACCAAACCTCATTTAATTAAGTTGATTGCTTGAGAGATGACTGATTTATGAGTCTATAGTGAAGCCACTTAGAAATTATTCTTAGTCCATTGGAACTTAAGCAAAAGTGGTTTTGATAGGCAAATGGGTCTTTGTTGAATTGTTTTTTAGAATCTTTGGGCAAATATACTGAGTTCTAAATAAAAGGCATGGGGCGGTTCCTTAGGGCCCATAGATGGTTAGTACATTTTAAGAGGGGGAAGGTGCTCTTTGTTTTTTGGGTTGTGGTGTTGGCTTCACTTTCTTCCATCTGTGGTTTATCATCTAAATTTTTTTTTCTGTTGTAGGACCACCTGGCCCAGCAGGTAAGAGCCCATGGATTTTTCCAAGTTCATGGGAAGGATATGGGTGGCTGGCTCCCCAGGATCACTCAGAAGGGACTGAGGCAGGGAAGGAAGAAGAGTCTGAAGGCAGCCTTGACTATCACTGTGTCCCCCTCCTTCTCTCTGCCCCAATCACCAGCTCTCCTGTTCCCTCCCACTTGAGAACTTGCTATCACCATTCCCCACCTGTCACTGCTTCAGGCGGGGGCAGGGAAGGTAGAGAAAGAAAGGAAGAAGCAGGAGAAGATCTGGAAGAGGCGTCAATGCCTGGCCAGTTTCACTGGCTAAAGGAAATCATGTTAACTTCTGTGAAGATTTTTTTAAATGTTCCCATTTCCCGTGTTTTGATGCAGGACCTCCAGGAATTGGTGGGTTACCAGGACACGACGGATCAGATGGACAGCCTGGTCCCCAGGGCCCAAAAGGCGAAAAGGGAGCAAATGGAAAAAGAGGAAAAATGGGTATTTTGTCACTCTTCTAATTCATTTCCTTGTTTTTTGTCTCCATTATTGCATTTTGGATGAACCAAAGCTGGTGCAGTGGGGGAAAAGTGCTGCATCTCTGAATGCAAGTCTGGTTAATGCTTGCCTGGAAGCTGCTGCGTTCTGCGGTGGCAAGGGCCTTCTCTTTGGTCCAACCCTGATAAGATTTATATCCAGTCTGCCTGAGAGAAGCAGTATACCTGAGAGCTGATGTCCACTCCTCTGCTTGCTCTGATGCAGACAGACAGATGGAAGGGGCAGGAGTGAGCAGTCCTGGGGAGGGCCACTACAGGGGCTGTGAAGGCTGTCTGTGCTGGTAGCCCAAGTTCTTTCAAGGGTCGTTCCTGCCCGACCCTCTCATTGCCTCCTCCTGCCCAGCAAATTTTTGTGTTTGACTGAAAATCAGTTGACTGATATTGACCCCTAGGTTTTCCTGGCTGGAGGAATCACTAGAATGATTTGAGTAGGAAGGCAGCATCCAGGCTGACACTCAGGTTGTGTGGTCCCAGCTGTCAGGGTCTCCTGTCCAGGGGTCACAGGACTATTAAGAAGATGTGGCTGGCATCTCTGAGAGACCTCCTCTGCCCTGCTGTGAGTGGTGGCATTGCCACCACCCAAGCAAAGACCTGGAAACACCAAGGTGTCAGATGTGTCAGGGAGCAGTGACCAGCAGGGGCTCAGCTAGGGCCTGGCAGGGTCTGGGGGTTGGAGGCTGGGGCAGGGCGAGTTCTGAGGGGCTCTGAGCACCAGTCCTGGGAAGTCCATGGGGAAGGCCGGGGCAGAGTCACCTGAAGAGAGCTGGCACATGGCACAGTGGAGGCTTGAGGGCAGGGGTTAGAGACTCCTCAGGACGCTTCGAGGAAGGCCTGGTTCTTAGCCACAGCTGAGGGTGGAGGCTCCACCAACTCTCTTATTTATTTTCAATCTCTTGGTTACACTGCCCCAACTCACCTGGACAGGCCCCAGGCTAGAAGAACCACTAGAACAACTCTTCCAGACAACACAGGAACCCCTTCCAGTGTTTCTGCTCTTAAACAATTTGAGTGAGAGCCAGTGGAAAGGGAGAAAATTGTTGAGGGGCTCTGCCACTTGCCAAAAGCCTGCATACCTGTGTTCCCAGGGGCAGCTTCTGTGAAAATGGGCCCACGCAGCCCATGTCAACTCCGTCCCCAGAAGTCCAGCAGTTACAGCCAGAACTGCAGAGCAGAATGGACCCTTACATGTCAGATAATAACTATAATTATAAATGAATATCAGCATCAATTAATGATGACCGTCAGTGTTCAGGCACTTGGTTTATCCCAGAAAGACCCCAGAAATGTGATCTGGTCCTGAGGATTCAGTAATGAGTATTATGAGAGCCAACAGTGAGGGGGAGGGACCACCATACAGCACTGGATGTGGGTCAGGTGAGAAAGGGGTAGCTCCAAAAAGGTCTGAGACAGATCTCTAGCTTTGAAGAGATATGCTTAGCATGCAGCCCACAACCCAGTGAGGGCAGAAAAGAAAAAGTCTATTTATTTCTGTAAGACATATTTATGTGGCAGGTATTATTCTAGATGCTGGAGATCCAGAAATGAAAAAGCTGACAAAATCTCTGCCCTCATGAGGCTGACATCCTAGTCTGGGCAGATGGACAATGAACAAGATAAATAAGTAGAATATATTGTCTGTTACGCGGTGCTAAGTGCTAAAGAGAAAAATAGAGCAAGGGGAGGGGATAGAAAGTGTGTAGGGTGGGGCGTGACTGTAGACTGGGAGGCCAGGTGTGGCCCCCTGAGAAGGGACCTTTGAGCAGACACCTGGAGGAGAGGAGAGCGCAAGTGGCGGACTGTCTGGGGGAGAGGGTTCCAGCGGAGCCTGTAAGTCCAGTGTGCCTGCAGACGCTGAGGAGTGGCAGGGAAGCCAGCGTAGCCGGACAGAAAGGATGAGAAGGGAGCATGGTCAAGTTGAAACCAGAGAGGTAACAAGACCAAATCAGGTTAGCCCTGAGCATTTTAAGAACTGGGGTTTGTACTCAGACACCTGCCCTGCACACCTCCCTGGCAGCCACACAAAGGAGCCTGCAGGAGGGAAAGGAGGAGGCTTTGAAAAGGCTAGCTCTATGAATAGGTTGTTGGAAGCATTGCTCAGCCCTCGGCCAGCTCAGACTCTAGCCTGGACCATCCGACTCCAGAGCAAGGGCTGTGCTGTCCCCGTCACCCTGCCAAAGCCGCACAGCTATGCTTTCCCTCCCCTGTTCCCTTCCTGAGCCCAGGGTGGATTCCCATCCCACCCAGCAATCAACAGAATTGCAGGGAGTGGGAGGAGGGACCAGAGCTGGCAGGGCCACAGAGGGGAATTGGCTCTATTCTGGGAGCCATGGGAAGCCACGAAGGGGTTTCAAGTAGGAGAGTGACATGATCAGATCTGCCTTTCTGTAATACCCCCGCCGCTGCTGGTGGGGGACACACTGGAGCGAGCGCACAAGTGCTGCTGTTAGGGAAACAGGGCAGAAGCTACTCAGCGTGAGGGCGGAAGGCACACAGGTGGGGTGGGCAAAGGCCGATGAGCTGAGTGATATTTGGGGGTGAAATCAACAGGACTTGGGGGAAGGTGGATATGAGAAGGAAGGGGAAGGGGTCACCAAGACTGACTGTGAGATTTTCATCCTGCCTGACTGCTCTTCCCTGAGGTGAGGGGACCTAGACTGACTCAGGTCCAGGGAGACAGTCATGGCTCAGCATGGGATGTGCTGAGTTTGAAATACCTTGAAACATCCAGGAGGAGGTGTCAGGGGGCCTTGAAGATGCAGGTCTGCAGTTGGAGAAGACCCCGGGGCTAGAGGTATACATTAGGGCGTCACCCAAGGCAGTGGGCTTGTGGGCCAGGGTGCAGTCCCTTAGGGAGGGAGCTACCAGCAGAGGAGAGCCTGGGTCAAGCCCTCAGAAGTAACAGCATCTAGTGACCAAGTAGGAGGGGAGGAGCCAGCAAATGAGGCCAAGGACAGACTGAGCAGCAGGAAGAACACCAGGAGACGATGGGAACATTCGTCAGCAAATACTTACTGAGAGGGTTCCAAGTACTAGTGGGGAAACAAAATAGATGTAGCCCCTATTGTGGAACTTTCCATCTTTGGTGGGGAGACAGACATAAATAGTCAACAGAAATACATCTGTAATCACAATGTGAGGTGCACATTTGAAGGAAAGAACATGGTGTTATAAGCTACAGTGCAGAGAGGGCAGGTCGGGAGGTAACGTCTGAGGTCAGACCTGAGGGATGAGGGCGAGGCAGAGGGTGGCCCAGGTGGAGTGCACACACCTGCCAAGGCCCTGCTGGGGCAGCTTGGGGAGGGGGCATGCAGCAAGGTGAGATGGGAGGCGGGGGCCAGGCCCTTCCAGAGCCTTCAGGTTAGTGGTCTGGGTCTCTGTGTCAGCCACAGGGTCTCATGCAGCATGTGACCTGCTGGGCCAGGGTCATGGCTGTGGAGAAGGAAGGGCCGTCATCTCAGCTGAGAGTTCCAGGATCGTTAGTGGTTTGCCAGGGAAGGGGTGGGAGAAGGGAGGAGTGGGTGTGCATTCCAGAAAGAGGGAACAACAAGTGCTATTACCAAAATCAGGAAAAAGAGACTGTGTTCCTCAGAGATAGGACAGGGTTAGGCTGGACCGTGCCCTCTAGCAGTGATCCTCTGAACAATAGTAAATAGCTGACATTTACTGTCAGGCACACTACCAAGTCCTCTCTACACTCACCTCATTTAGTCTTCACAACAACCCCAAGGAGATGGGTATTTTTACCAGCCGTATTTTTCCCAGATGAAGAAACCTTATCTTTCTGTTTTCCAAACAGGTCAGGCCCACCCTTGTCCCAGGGCCTTTGCACTGCTGTGGCCCGGCCCTTCTTGAGGCCCGTCCTTCCCACAGAGCAGATCTCAGCTTATAAGTCACCTCCTCTTCAAGATTGTCCCTGACCTCTGTGTCTGGCACCTGCCTCAGCAACTCAGTCACATTCCCTGCTCTTTTCCAATAACATATCCCTCCCTGAAATTCTCTCCCAGCGTTGCCTGTTGATATGCTGATGGTCTGACTCCCTAGGGAGAACGTGAGGTCCTTGAGAACCAGGCCATGTCACTCTCGCTTAGACTCAACCTCCAGAGCCTGGAACAGCCAGCGAAAGAGGACAATCAAGTCATGGTTGAACTAATGGACATAACTTGTCTAATGTCCAAAAGCTAATAAGTGGAGGAGGCAGGACTTGAACCCAGGCCTCTCTGACTCCTGGACCCCTGCTCTTAAACACGACTGCACTAAATGTCTAGGCTCGAGGGGGTTGGGCCCAAGCTGTGAGAGTGGCGTTACTGGAGGTGCCGCAGAGCAGGAGCCGAGGGAAGGAAGGCTGGGCCTCGGGAGCTAGTGCTGTTAATTGTCGAAGGATGATGCTGAGTCTGACCCTGAGTCTTCCCGGGAGGGTGAGAGAGCGCCAGCCCTTCAGAGAGGCCCGCAGGATGTGTGCAGGAACGCACAGTTCAATGAGTACTAACCTGTCAGGCAGACAGAATGGTCCCTGCTCTCCTGGCAGAGGGGAGCCAGGAAAGGAGTTCCGGGAGCACCTGCCTCGAACCCCGACTGGCTCTGAGGCCTTGGGCGGGTCAGTCCCTCATCGGGCCTTGGTCTCCTCTGTACTCTAAAGAGGTTGTCTTCCAACAACTCTAGCATGGCTTCTGGTTTTTAAACAGCCTGCTCTAGTGTTTGCCTATGAAGGAGAGACTATTATTTGGCATAGCTCTCAGCCAACCCCAGCTGAGGCTCAGTAAGTAATTAATGAGTGAAAAGTGAAGGAATGCATGAATGAGAAGAATAGAACATAGTTTCTGTCCATAAGAGCTTACAGTCCTGTTGAAAGAGAAGATATAGTGTATATCCAGGATGAATTCAATAACTGGTTATTCTGATATGAAGATGCTTTATACTACACAGCAGAGAATACTGCCGGAAGAAAAATCTGAACTTTCCTGTGCAGATAATGAACAAATAGGATCCAGTGTAGAGGACGGATTGTACAGTAGAGACAAGTGTAAAGGACAAGAGAGATAAGTGTGATCAACATCTTGGAGACAAACAGAGGGGAGATGGGGAGGGCATTGCAGGGGGAGAACAGAAAAGCCACGCTCGGAGGAACTTCTAAGGAGGTTGCCCCTGCGTATAAGAGGGGACCCAGGTGAGCCTGGTGTGGGGTCAGGGCCTTCAGCTCCATGTCTGCAGGAGGCCGCCGGGAGCCACTGCGGGCTCTTGAGAAGAAGACTAACCTGACGAAACCAGAGTTTAGAGCTTTAGACCAACAGTTATTTCCAGGATATTGAAATACGAAGATAACCCTCAGTGTCTGACTTTAGGGATGCTAAGAACAAGGGTGCAGTAGGCCAGAGCCAGAGCTTGAAGTCTTGGTTTGGGTCCCGGATCTTCCGCTTACTAGCTGTGTGCACTTGGGCAAGTTACTTAATCATTCTGTTTCCTTATCTGTAAAATGAGAACAGTCATAGTATCGGCCTCATAGTGTTGTTAGGAAGATTAAATTAATTAATATATATATATAAAGTGCTTAGAATAGGGCCTGACACATAGCAAGTGCTATGTTAGTGTTAGATATTACTGTTGTTGTTGTTTCCAAGGGTGAGGAAGGAAATCTGAGTGGAAATGCCTGTATTTATTTGAAAACACCGACTTAGATTTAGAGAGAAGAATTGGACTTACATGTTGTCAATTTTGCAACTAGCGTCTTTTTCGAAGTTTGACGTGCTATGCCTCAAAACCAAGCCTTTTCTTTCTCTCCATCTGCCTCTCACTTTCTCACTCCAGAGTTAATGCCTCAGTGTCTTCTCTAAGAATCGAATCTCCACCAAAACAGAAGTAAACACCCTCCTCCTTATTCATCCCAGTCTTGGGTCTGGGTTTTGCCCAACACCCTCGGCTCCCTTTCCTCTGCCTCAGTCGGAGACAGATGGTCCTGCCAAAAATAAGATGTCCTCCCTCACCCCTTGCAGTGAAGATGATGGCGTTGACCCCAGCTGGTCACACAACCCCAAACTCTAAAGCTGGGAAAACAGCTTGTTTTGAGTGGGCACCACTGGGGAAGGAAAATAGCAGAAAGCCACATCCAGCGCCCGAGCGAAGCAAGAGGAATCTGGCCTTTCTTCCCTGGCAGAATGTGCTGACTCAAAGCCTGCCAGGAATCACGGGACAACAATGCCAGGGTCCAGGCCACACAATGTTTAACAGTGTCCCTGTGCACAGCTGAGTCAGGAGAAGGTAGAAAGTGCCACATTCAAGTCCTCTGATGAGGTGGCAGTATACTTCTGTGCGTGGCCAAGGTGGTTTCACCAAGCAAGTCAAGGGAAAACTTTGTGGAGGCAGCAAAGACGGTACGTAGACAAAACATCCCCTACCCTTTCTTAATGAAAGCTTAAAAATTATCATGCACACACAGCTGAGAGTCAGAATACATCCATAAGCAAAGGTCCTTAATATCCTGAGCTTTAAACACCTGCCCCTGTGCAGGCTGCATTATAACAGCTGCATTACAGTATGAACATTTTTCTATTTCACACCTTGCCTTTTTGAGAAAGGGGGAAAAATGCATAAGAGGAAGGAATAAAAGAAAAGAAGGGGAAATCAAACGATGATGCAGAGAGGCTCTTTGTGACTAGAATAAATGCCTGAAAAAAGAAACCCCTTAAGTAACTAGAAGATACCATTTCCCTGAGCATTGCTGAATGTAGGTCATGTGACACCTTTAGAAGGTATCAGTTATACTCGGCGCATTGTGCTGGCTGGACACTATGGCAACGTTCTCTTTTGTGTCCTTCAGATAATGTGCTAAATTGCCTATTTAAAATATTGACAAAAGAACGTGTGCTCATGCAGAGGTTCCTGATTAAGAGAGGCCCCTGCTCTTCTTCACATACTCTTCCACAGTGTCCCCAGCAACTCCATCAGTGCAAGATGACACCCAAGATCACCCCTGGCAGAGGCAGGGAACCGGGGGCTTCTGACCCCCATCTACAGCTGAATTGCATGGTTTCCATTGAGTTTTTTTTTTAGTAGTTGGCTGAAATCTGGTGAATGTTTCTTTGTTCACCACATTTTTTAACAGTGATCAACACTTTTAAGTTTCTTTCATATACTGCTGACTTCCTTGGGATGGTCTGTGTAGGGTGCCTTGAATCTGGAAGACCTTATCATTCCCTTGGCATAAAGGAAAGCTGCTAAGAGCTCCAGATGTATGTTTTAGGGAATAATGGCCTCCGATGGCAGTGCAGAGTATTCCAGCGCTCTCTGTGGTGTGATGTGATATAATAACCTCCGCATTGCTGCAAGGACTTGAAAGGAGCCAATCGGGTGGTGGAGAGGGGCTTTCAGGGTTGGATGGGAGGTTAATCTAAGTGACCCCTAAGGTGCCTTCCGATCCGTAATTCTATGATTTTCTTGGGACAGCTATATAGGAATCCTATGGGGCTGGTAGGAAGTTGGGGGTAGGGTTCAGAATTGGTCTTAAATCTGGGGGGAGGACAATTGCAATGGCACAGAATGACAATTGGAGAATGGGGATTGGCCAGGTTGATGGGGCACAGGAGAGGGGTGAATGGGCAGTCACTCAGCCAGAACCTATAAGAAGGGGCTTGGGACTGGCAAGGTAATTAGAAAAAACAATGAATGCTAAGCCCTCTTGGTTAAAGAGGTGGAGAGAAACTGAAGTTTTGCACTAAAACATGCCTCTGGCTCTTCCCTATTGCCTGAAGTCTCTGCCACTTTGAAAAATATCTCTATTGAGCAATATCTCCAGGAGGCTCTTGTCAAAATGAGCAAATGATCCCTGCAATAGGGTATCGTATTAACTGATCCATATCTGGCAATACCTTTGCACAATAGTAAGTAATCACTTTCCCTCTCAGTGTGCCTAGGTGCTCATGAGTTCTAGCAGCTTTTTTATAGATTTTCTACATAAATAATCATGTCGTCTGCATATAAAGACAATTTTAATTCATCCTTTCTAATCTGTTTGCCTTTATTTCTTTTTCTTTGCTTTATTGCACTGGCTAGAACCTCCAGTACAGTGTGAAATAAAAGTGATGAGAATAGATACCATTGTCTTTTTCCTGATCTTAGGGGGAAATCATTTAGTCTTTCATCATTAGGGATGATGTTAGCTGTAGGTTTTTTCATAGATGCCCTTTTTCAGATTGAGGAAGTTTCCTTCTATTCCTCTTCTTTTTTTCATAAATTTTTATTTATTTATTCATTTATTTTTGGCTGCTTTGGGTCTTCATTGCTGTGCGTGGGCTTTCTCTAGTTGTGGTGAGTGGGGGCTACTCTTCGTTGTGGTGTGCGGGCTTCTCATTGCAGCGGCTTCTCTTGTTGCGGAGCACGGGCTCTAGGCACAAGGGATTCAGTAGTTGCAGCACACGGGCTCAGTTGTTGTGGCACGTGGGCTCAGTAGTTGTGGCTTGCAGGCTCTAGAGAGCAGGCTCAGTAGTTGTGGCGCACAGGCTTAGTTGCTCCACGACATGTGGGATCTTCCCGGACCAGGGCTCGAACCTGTGTCTCCTGCATTGGCAGGCGGATTCTTAACCACTGCACCACCAGGGAAGTCCCCTTCTATTCCTCATTTGATGAGAATTTTTATTAAGAATGGGTGTTGAATTTTATCAAATGTCCTTCCTGCCTCTACCAAAATGGTCATATAATTTTTTTCTTGCTTAAATTATTAATATGCTACATTACATTGACTAAATGATTAAACTACTTTCAGTAGTTTAAACTACAGTTTAGAGACGTTTGGCTGGGCAGTTAAACTACTTTCTGCTCAGTTTAATCCTTTTGAAGCTTGTTTTTAAGCTTTGTTGTGGTACATCCACAGCAGCCTTGACTCTTGGGCTAATTTAGCCTCACTACTAAGACAAGACTTTCCAAGGACTTGACCTAACAGCTCACCATTCTGAGATCTCTCTGCTTTGACTGGTGGGAATGAGAACCTTTCCCTGTGCAAGCTCTGAGAGTTGTATAGTGAGTGGCTTACTGTTCATTCTTTTCCCTACCTTGTAGACTTTCACCCTGCACAGACTATTACTCTGACAAAGACTTGAGGAAACACCTCTGAAGTTCTCCAGAGCTCTTTCTACATGATTACCCCCTCTCTCATATTCTGTCTCATGAATGCTAGCCACCTTTATCTCCCCAAACTCTACTTTTTGTCTCCTCACCTCAGTGAAATTGCTGGGCTTTGTTTAGGTTCCCCCTCCCTGAGCTGCTGTGTGGAAACTACTATGAGTCAAGGCAATCATATTATGCATGTTGTTTGCATCCTTTCTCCCAGGCATCAGAATACTATGCTGCTGTAGTACAATGCTGAGATGAGTCACTGCATAGATCTTGACTATTCCTAGCTGTGGGTGGTAGGACTGTAGTTCCTATAGTGATGCCTCCCTGTGAGCAGAGACAGAGATTTCCTCCATTACATTTTGTTCACACTATCACCATCCCTTGTAATGCTTGTCCTAAAGCAGCTTTACCTGTTTTGCTACTTTGATTAAAAGCATTTTGCATTGGAATGTCACAGAAAAGGCCATTGGAGTTGGAATCAAGATTTTTGCTTCTCACTCAGCATCAGTTGTAACCCCTGTAGGCCTTAGTTCCAACTTCTATAAAATGAGAGTAAGGATAACTGACCAGCCTGCCACTCCAATGTTGTGAGGAATATACCAGATAATGCAGAGGACAACATCCACCCTTATGGTGCCAAACAAACCCCTCTGAGTTCTCGGTCCTTCCTGCTGGGGTGAGGAGGGCGTGGGGTGGGGGAGGGCAGACTTCCAGTTAGGCTTTACCTTCTTTCTGCTCTTGCTGTGACTGTCCTTCTAGGGGTTCACTCCTCTCCAGCCTGTTGGCCCAGCCAAATGTCTCTGAAAGGAATTCAACAGAACCACCTGGAGATACTATTCTTTCATGAATTGAGAACATGCTGCTGTCCTAAAATGGTTATGAAGTGTTATGTATTTGGTTTCTGAAGCTACTTCACCTTAAAAATACAAAGTACAATATTACAAAGTAGTTAGTGTGCCAGAATTTCCTGCACAACAGGCTAATAAATCATTTTTTCTCAGGGCCACCTGGAGCCACAGGAACTCCAGGGGAAAAGGGAGACCCTGGTGAGCTGGGCTTGACTGGAAACGAGGGCCCAGCAGGGCAGAAGGGTGACAAGGGAGACAAAGGGGACGTGTCTAATGATGTGCTTCCTTCAGGTAAGGGGCCAGCGCTCAGGCTCTCTCCCAGGGTGAATGGGCCCAGAAATTGGCCTGGCTTCTAGTACCAAGGCTGCTCCGGGTCTTCTCTCCTTAGCTGCCTTACGTGCCCATCTGTTTCGCAGCATGTTTTAGAGTTCTGTGCTTTCAACAAGGAGAGAACCATGCATGTAAGCCCAATGTTGGTGAGACCAAATCTGATATCTAAGCATGAGTAGTTGAGATAATGCCAGTCTAAGTGTCATGGCTGGATGGATTTCGGATGAAGGAAGCTTCCTTTTTCTAAATAGCTATTAAATCCAGCACAATCCAGAACAAGACAAGTAAGTGAGCAATTTCAGATACCTCAGAGGACAACAGACAGAAAGCACAGCTTCAGAGTTGAGCTAGAGCCATCCTCAGGCCCTTATCCTAAGACTTCTGACATAGAATTGGGGCAGACATCATTGCTGATCTTCTTTTTCTGGTTTCCAGCCCAGGTTAAAAACAGATAATTGCTGTCTATGGGGGAGGAGGTGGAGGCACAGCAAGCCTCAGAAAGACAATTACATGGTGGAAAGAGTAGGCGACAGCTGATGGTCATGGCACAGAAAGAGGCAGAAGAATTTTAAAAGCACACTACTTTGGAGACCATTTATACCATAAAAACATAACTATCCTATTAATGTGTTCAATAAGCATTTTTTAATATCAGAGAACACCATTTATGAATTAGGGATTTTGCTAGTAGCTGGAAATAGGAATATGAAAATGAGTTAAGACATAATATCTGTCCTCAAGAAGCTAGGATGATAGATGTTCAGAACAATGACCCTGAATCAGTTGCCCATCCAGCCATTCAAAATTTACTGAGCACCTGCTATTTGCCAGGTACTGTGCTAAGACCAAAGCACCAAGGAAAGATCAAATTAGGTTTAGCATGCTTTGTTTAACAAACAGGGAAGTTGCCATGCAAAATACGTAAAATTTAATAAGTGTTTTGACAGGATCATATTATGTGAATATACTTTGAAAATATAAGGTCATGTTATACTCAGTTATACAGGAAATCTACACATCCAGAATACCACACTCCCCTATACTACCAAACAAGTGAGGGTGACCACAAACCATTCAGGAAAGCAACATCTCTGAGTGTACCCCAGTTCTAGAGAACAGGCCAGAGCTGAGCGTGTCCTCTGGCCAGAGAGCAGAGAAGGAATAGGAGGGTTGGATTGTGTTTGCCCTGCCTACAGATCTCTGCCCCTTCCACAGTGGGCTTAGACCTGCCGTTAGCCTCTGTGACCCCTGCTTGCCCACTCTAAAGCGACTGAAAGTGCTTATTTGGTGGGGCTGGGAAGAGGCAGCTAAAGAGATCTTAGATCACCAGTCAGCCCAGGAAAGGAGGGTAGAACAAAAGGATTGAATATCCCAGCCTAGCGGCATCTTTATGAAAGTTCCATAACCAATGGCCCCTGCAAAGGGCTGTACCCACACTGGCCACCTGAAGCTAGAAGTGTGTAGGGATTCCACCTGCTGATGTGTAGAGAATCCAACTGTCCGAGCACTCACCCCAATGACTTCAGTGGATCCTCACAAGTCAGGACAGGGAGTATGAGACAATCAGGAAATGAAGAACCAGTCTCGGAGGGTTAAGCTGCCTGCCCAAGGTCTCAAAGCAGGACAGGAGCCCCTGATTTCTTCTACCACATAGAGTCATGTTTCTCATACCTGAAAGCATCTTAGGAAGTTTTTAAAAATACAGATGACCAGCTTCCCCACCATTTTTTGATCTAATTGATCTGGGATGGGGCCCAGGCATTAGAATTGTGTTTGAGCTCCTTGGGTGATTCTAATAAGTAGTCAGGGTTGAGCTTTCCAAACATCAGCCAACGAAAAAAGGATGAGCTTAGGAGCTAGACACCCCTAAGGGTGAGTCCCAGCTCTGTTCCAGTTGTGACCTGGGGCAAAGCACTGAACTTCCCTGAGACACAGGTCACTGAGGAACCGCTGATACTGTCTCACAGAGTGGCTGAGAAGGACAAAGGGGAGGAGATTTATAAAATTCCTAGCACAGTTCCTGGCACATAGTTGGAACTCAGCACCTGCTATGGGTGCTCCCTCGACTCTGTGTGAACAAGTGCTGGAGGACAGCTATGTCTGGGAAGGGGGACTCAGCAAGCCTTCCTGGAGATGCTGGGTCCCCTTCTCTCTTGTGTGAAGCCCATCTCTGCCTATGGCTCTTTAATCAACCCCCATCCCTGCTTCTCTCTCTCTTTCTCCAGGTGCCAAAGGTGACCAAGGCCCACCCGGCCCACCTGGGCCCCCGGGCCCTCCGGGTCCCCCAGGGCCCCCTGGAAGCAGAAGATCCAAAGGCCCTCGGCAGCCAAACATGTTCAACGGCCAGTGCCCAGGTCACCCACCCCTTCCCCAGGGAACCACCTCTTCAGTTAATGATCCCAAACTCTCAGGCTTCACCCAGGCTTTGTGACCAGATTTGTTTTAAACAGAGGGAAATTTTGCCCAAAGCGAGTGTTCCCCCCTTGCAACATGTTCCTGGGAGGCCTGAGCAGTCTGCCTGGGGTGAGGACTGGTGGCAGGTTTAGAATTGGGCCTCCCACCCCCTGGCCTCATCCCTCTCCCTTCACCTATCACCAGACTCTTTGCTCCTCCCTGCCAGATCCGCCATCCCTGGAGCATGAGGGGCTTGACTGATGCTGGGGAGATGGAGATGATGGGGAGATTCAGATCGGCTAACTTCCCACAACACCCCAGTACTACCATCACCACCACTAATGTTGATGTTCCAGGCACAGGGCTAAGTGCTCAGTTCATTTAATTCTACAACAGTCCTATGATATAGGAGTCGTATTCTTACCAGTTTACAGATACAAAGCTGAAACCCCAAGGAACTACATAGCCTGTCCGCGATCACTCAGTTAGTAAGTGACAGAGCTAGGATTCAAACCCAGATGTACCTGCCTGTAAAGCCCCTGCTTAGAGCATCTTCCTTTCGGAGACGGAAGTCCACACTTTGAGAATAAGCCAGTCAAGGCCAAGGGACACCTGATCTCTGGCAGGCCTGGACGGTTTGTTCTTCGGCCAGTTGTTACAGGGGTGGCCATGGCGTTGAAAGCTAAGGAGAAATCAAGGGCCATATTAATGGGAAATCCTTCTAGCGTAGAGCTAGAACTTCTCCCCACAGTGGTGACCAGGGACTAATTCACCTAACTTAGGCTGTGAGAAAGCACAACTTGATGCCTTGCTTCCTGGCAGAGAGGAGGGTGCTGACTGGAGTTTCTTTGTCACTTGCCGTGGATTTCATTGCCACTTTCCTAAACAGTCTCTCATTCTGTCTGGTGCACTGTTCTTTCTGGAAGACATTTGGGGAGCACACACAGTCAGAGTGGGTGAATCTGAGCTTTCAAAGATGTTACCACCCCCAGTAAATGGAGCCTGATTACAATCCTGCCCAGCAGTTAGCTGGCTGTTAAATCACCGCAGAGCTGCTCCTGCCCCGGGTCAGTGCCACCCCCTCCATTAGCATCACCCTTTGTTCAGCCTCCCTTGGACTGTGAGCTCAGTGGGAACCTTCCCCTGAGCAGAGGGGAGGTCTGACCTTGCTCTTTGGGAATTCTGATTTGCCAGAGGCTCTGTCAGCAGTGAGAAGGGTGCTGGAGAGGTGCTCTCCTCCACCTTGCCTGTCTACCAAGTGGCTGGTCTGCAGGGGATGGGCTCCAGGGTTGTGAAAACTGCTTTAAAAGAGAGGCCGTTATCTTCCACTTTTCCTCCTGGAACTGAGTCCTCGTTGCACCCAGCATCTGAACTTGACCCTCTCTCCTGCTCCAACTCCCTTTCTTTAACCCCCATCCCACTCCCACAGCCTTAGAAGCTGGTGGGCGCTACGTGATTTAATGAGGGCCTTTTCTTCAGACTAAGAATGGAGGGTCTCTCTGTCCCCCTCTTGTGCGAAGCCCAAGCCCCTAAGCGGAAACTCCACACGAAACCCAGGACAGCAGCATTGCGTGGGGGGGAGTCTAACAGATCCCGAGACTGCTCTTGTCGGGTGACAAAGGGCTTCAGAGAGACACAGGCTCATATCCAGCTGAAGGAAGATTAGAGACTGCAGAGGGTCCTGCCTCCTTATTTTGCTGATAAAGAAACCTCTCTAGTTTATTCTGTGAGTTTCCCTAGTGACAGTGGAGGTGCTCCTTTCTATCAAGCAACCACAGGGTGATTGGAAATCCTCAGAATTTGTCTAAGGAAGTGGGCCTGGCCTTTCTCAGAAAGCCTGATTTGCCCCCACCTGCCCCCAGGTAGGGGGTCCTTACCCCCAGGCAGTCCACTCCCTCTCGTCTTCACACTGACCATATTCCTCCCTGCCTCCTGTCCTACTTCTGCCACCCCGAGCCACCTCTCCACCAAAGGTCTGAATTAAGCCCGTTTGCTAAGGGGAACAATGACAAGCCAAGGAGGATGAATTTGAGCTCAGTTGTAGCCTCAAACCAACTATGAATCAGGTGCCCCTCAAGGACCTGGGTCCCACAGGCCTTCAAGCAGAAACAGGTGGGAAATGGGGTGGGAAGGGGCTCAAATCTCTCTGTGCTGGGCTGCCTCTAGGCTCCTTCTTCCTCTGTGATTCTACTCCCTGGCAGTTCAGGAAGACAGGGTAAAGTGGGTCACCCCATCATGAGACTGCTCCCTCATCCCCATCAGCTTCCCTGAAAGTGAAAATCCCTCCAGAAAAATGCAGACTGTGATAGATTCCCACTGGCCCAGAGGGGCCAGGAACATGTCAGTAAGCCTGTCTTTCTCCCAGGTTGCTCAGGGCTTGGATGGCTGACTCAGGTGACATTTTCCTGATTGTAGTATCTTAGCAACTATGGTCATGGAATGCTTGTTAGGAACTCCCCAGGGAGGGGAAAAAATTTGGAAGTGTATGACTTGGTGCTTAAAAGCAAGCAAGCAAAAACCTCGGTGAGCCTATTGTAAAGGATGCTTATGGAACTAGAGTCTGGATTGAGGTTGTGTAACCAGTTACAAAGTTATACAAATCTCACTGTGCCAACTAGTTTGCTCTGATTATCGTTGTTGTTGTTGTTTTAGGTGAGACGTGTGCTGTACCAAATGATGATACCTTGGTTGGAAAAGCTGATGAGAAAGTCAGTGAACACCATTCCCTGCAAGCAGGTACAGAAACAAAGCATCCTGTTTTAAAATTCAGAAATCAGATGGCTAAAAGTCATAATTGGTAGGTGAGTAACTTTCCTTTCTCTTCTTTTGGTAGAATCCATGATCACGTCCATTGGAAATCCAACACAAGTTTTGAAAGTTAAAGAGACGTTTGGGACTTGGATAAGAGAGTCTGCTAACAAGAGTGATGAACGGATCTGGGTGACTGAACATTTTTCAGGTGCTTTCACTTGGCGGATGATCCATATCTGTGTTGTAATTGTATCTTTCATCCGTTGCCTCCTTTCAGGCTTATCCTATTTCTGTGTCTGAAGTCCCTGCTAATTGGTGTAACAGACTTGGCTCTTTATTTTAGAAAGCCCGAATAAGTAGGCAGAATACTTTGCTCAGTTGAGCACACTGGTGACAAGCCTTGCGGTTCAGGTCACAGGGACATGACCAGGGCACCCTCAGTGTAGCTTATTCCAATTTTCAGCAAAGTGTCCAGAAGGAAACAAATAGCATTATGACTGATGGCTTTATAAACCCCAAAAACCGTAATGTGGAAGAAATGTCGGAGACAAATTCTTTTGCATGGGCTATCTTTCTTTAAGGAGAGTACTTTTGGCCACTTTTCTCAGATATCTGTGGGCAGAGAGCCCAGGGGAGAGGGTGAAGTGTCATCTTGCAGGTCTGCTGCATCTGAGCATGACCCTAGTCACACTGCCCCAAAGGAATGTGGTCAGGAATTGCCAGTGGTAGTAGCAGTGGCCCCATGCCAGAAGAGGCCTGGCCATACCTACTAGTCAGAGCAATAGCTGAGATACGCTGCTTCATTTCATCAAGGCTCACACATCAGCTGGCAGTAACTGCCTGGATGACCAGCTGAGAAGGATTCTGTGGCTCAAAAGGAAAGAGCAAGGTCATGAGTCAGCATGGCCACTGTGGAGTGCAAGAGGCAGAAGGTGACTGCACGGTGCTCTTCCCGATACAGACCTATGTCAGCCTGATAGAAAATTTTATAAAATTGTAGGGGAGAGGGTGATGCCATTTTCCTGGGAGGATCAAAGCCAACTCTGTGGTTACTATGTTGAAAAGATGGTTCGGAAAAAGAAACAAAACTGAGTTATTTGTAGTGAGGTGGCAGGACCTAGAGTCTGTCATACAGAGTGAAGTGAGTCAGAAGGAGAAAAACAAATACCGTATGCTAACACATATATATGGGATCTAAAAAATAAATGGTTCTGAAGAACCTAGGGGCAGGACAGGAATAAAGACACAGACGTAGAGAATGGAATTGAGGGCACGGGGAGGGGGGAGGGTAAGCTGGGATGAAGTGAGAGAGTGGCATGGACATATATACACTACCAAATGTAAATAGATAGCTAGTGGGAAGCAGCTGCATAGCACAGGGAGATCAGCTCGGTGCTTTGTGACCAGCTAGAGGGGTGGGATAGGGAGGGTAGGAGGGAGGGAGATGCAAGAGGGAGGGGATATGGGGATATAGGTATACGTATAGCTGATTCACTTTGTTATACAGCAGAAACCAGCAAAACACTGTAAAGCAATTATACTCCAATAAAGATGTTAAAAAAAAAAAACAAACCAAAAAAAAAGATGGTTCGGGAATCCATAGAAGAGAATTGGCCTTTGAGTTTGAGAGCCTGAGACTCTTGAAGCTGAACAAGGACCCTTACAGGACATCTCACTCTCACCTTCCGTCCTTTTAACTTCCTCCCCTGACTCACTCCCAAGCGTGATTGCCTTTCGCTGGCTTCCCTCCTGCAGGCCTCAGGGTAAAGGAATTCCAAGACCAGACCTCACTGCTGAACGGCAGTTACACGCTCATCCACCTCCCTTACTATTTCCATGGCTGTGGGCACACCGTGCACAACAACTCTCTCTACTACCACAAAGGAGGCTCCAACACCATAGTGAGGTGAGTCCCCTGGGGCCCCTGGCACCCTCCTCTCTGCCCCGCAGCCCATCCTTCAACTACTTAGGGGAAGGGACTGTGGTTCCATCATCTTTATATCCCCAGGGGTGACACACAGCCAGAGGTCAGTGAGGGTTTGCTGACGAAATGAACCACAGGACACGATGAGTGAGCCCCATATCTGCATTTATTGCTGGTCTGGACACCAAGAGTAAGGTCAGGCCCAGAGAGAAGGCCTGGAGTGATAACAGCAGCAGCTTTCTCATCCTTTGGGAAAGGAAGCAGCGGAACCCAGAGCTCTCTCTAGCAGGAAGGTATCATACCCCGAAATCGGTTTTGTTCTGAAAAATGTTGGGTATGAAGAATTTCATGTCACGGCTAAGATCACCGAGGACTAGAGACTGCAAGGCAAAGTCAGGGTCCCCGCCTTCAGATCGCTCTGTCATCCTGACGGAGCCCTTGCCAGGCCACCTCCCCTGCTCCCTCCGCTTTCCCACGGGGAGGGGAGGTGGCCACACAGGTAGTTGGTGCCCAGGGCAGCAGCCCAAGCTTCCTGGCTTCACACAAGAATTGCTGAAAGTTGTCTGCATGGCTCCAGAAGAAATCAAGTTCTGGGCTTTAGAGGCAGAAGCGGGTCATCTTGGGCAACTCAAGAGAGCAGTGAACTCAAGTTCCAACTCTCCTGCCTACTTACTTGTGGCCTCAGAGGAGAGACTCCACCTCCTATGACCTCCATGTCCTCATTAAAAATGCAAAGGCGGACCAGAGCCTCTGCAGCCCCCCACTGTACCCCCCTCTGAAATGACAATTCCAGTGTTACAAAAGCCATGGTCCTCGTCATTCCAAACAAGAGACAAGGATCTTGAGGGAGGACTGGGTCCCTTCTCTCTCTCCCTCTGTGAGATCCAGCTTCAACAACCTTGTTGGTGCTGCAGAGCTAGGCTAGGATGGGGGCAGGTCTCCTAGTACATTGTGCAGTTAAACCAGCCACATTAGACACACGTGTCAGCCGTGGCTGGAAGCATCCCCTCCTGTGCCTCTCACCCCCCTCTACTGGGCTTCTGCACCACCTCGTCATCTGGACAGCATCTTGCGCTAACAGAACAAGATAGCTGACCCTCCTCCCGCTCAGAAGCCCTCTCTCCCCAGACACACTCCTTTCTGTGACATTTGTTCTCATTCAATCCTGTGGCTCCCGGGGACCGCTGTTACATGGGGTGGTAGGAGGGGAGTTCTGGGGTAAATGAGCCCAAAGGAGGACTGGCCACCCTAAGAAAGAGTGTCCTCTAATGACACTAAATTTGCGTGAGGGACTGGTTAGGAGACCTATGCTGCGGCCCTGCTCCAGTGCCAGGCCACAGACTGGGAGGAGAAGGAGAGGCAGACTGGAATTAGACCCTTTTTTTGCTGGGAGAGGCAAGCCTCATCAAGGAATGCAGTTGTAGGTGCCAGTACTAGTCAGGAACCCAATGGCAGTCCTGAATCCCGGGCATTCAGAGGAAGGAGAACCCCGAGAGCTGAGATGGGCAAACAGGGCTTTCTCAAGCCCTCACTCTTGTTTCTTTTCAAGCTTACTTCAGGGTTTCTTGATTGGTTTCAAGCTCGCCATGTTCCAGTGCATACCCGCAGCTTCACACCCTTCACAGTTCTTCTGCTGCTCAATGGCGCCCTCTAGTGTTTTACTTTTCCTTTAGCCTAAAGTTCCTGAATTTTCATTCCTGCAGTTGAATCATAATCCACTTTTGACATGATCTAGATGTGGAGTCTGCCAAATCAGACGGCCTCTGGGAGCTGAGGGGCATGGGATTTCATGCCATCACTTCATTGATCCAGTCACTTATCAGACAAGAAAAATGACATCACAGCCATGACTTTGCTGCTTCGCTTCTCAGTTGGTGACTTCCTTCGTTGAGCCTCCTGTGAAATTTTTGTCCTAAAACTCCAGCATGGAGTAGAGGAAGAACCCCCAAACTTGGAGTCAAAAGCCTGAGTTTAAACTCTGGCTCTGATACTTACCTGTGTTCCTGGGCCAGTCACTTCTCCTTTTCTCATTAGTAAAATGAAACGACTGGACTAGATTATCTTTCAAGGCCCCTTGCAACTTTGAGAGGGCATTTCAGGAGGTCAGCAAACACCTGAGGATTCAGGAGGTTAAGGAATTTTATCGGGGTCACATGCTAGTAGGTGGACACTGGGATGTAGTCACCATCCTCTACATCCTTGCTGCTCACAGCACTGCAGACGGAACAGTAGAATGAGCACAACCTGGGAACTTACTAGAAATGCAGAATCCCAGGCCCCATCTCAGTTTAATGGAGGAGCCTAAAAAACCACCCTTGTCCACAAAAATGGTGGCTCATATCTACTTTTTTATACATTTCAGATTTGAATTTGGCAAAGAGACATCCCAAACTCTGAAGCTTGAAAATGCCTTGTATTTTGATCGAAAATACCTCTTTGCAAATTCCAAGACGTACTTCAATTTAGCTGTAGATGAAAAGGGCCTTTGGATTATCTATGCTTCCAGTGTGGATGGCTCGAGCATCCTTGTCGCACAGCTGAACGAGAGGACCTTCTCTGTGGTGCAGCACATCAACACCACGTACCCCAAATCCAAGGCTGGCAACGCCTTCATTGCCCAAGGGATCCTCTATGTCACGGACACCAAAGATATGAGGATAACATTTGCCTTTGATTTGTTAGGAGGGAAACAGATCAATGCAAACTTTGATTTAAGAACTTCCCCATCTGTTCTTGCCATGTTATCATACAATATGAGAGACCAGAATTTATATTCGTGGGAAGATGGCCATTTAATGCTTTATCCTGTACAGTTTTTGTCAGCTACATTAAACCAGTGATGGGATGCATTCTATTCCCCTCAGTAAATTTCAGCTGTTCTCTGGTACCATTTATATCCCAATAGAAAACTTGTCTTTAAGGGTGGTCAGGTACTTAGCTGTCATAATCACATGACATGGGTATTTATATGGTTGGTGACCCCCTTTTAATTCAGATTCTGTAGGAGAAAATAACAGATTGGAACTCAAAAATGGCTGATATTTGGTGATTCCTTTACAAACTAGCTGGGCGAGTTACCTGTCCCTCTTTAGGTTTTGTTTTCCCCACTGGTAATTTGAAAGGGCTGGCTAATATGATTGGTAAGATTTCCTCAAGTTGTAGGGAATTCTGTGATTCTTAGCTGTTGCCACTCTCACAACTTTTACATATTTGGTTTTGTTTTTTTGGTTTTTAGCCACATGCTGAGCAATTTTACCTCTGAGTTGATCAGCCTGATTGCTTGAGCAACAAATTCCTTAGTGATGACTTGGTGCCTTGGAAGCTGCACTGACCCCTTAAGGCTGCTGAGGTACCTTATTACCCCTAATTTATTACCTTTCTCTGCATCTGCACCTGCCACCAGAGCACCAGAGTGGCCATTATCCTCAGCTCCTGATTACCACTCCAAGATTAGCAAAAGCCAGGAACAGCTACCTGCTCGTGTTTCCTAATGAAACAGAAACAGGCCCTTCCAGGTTCCTATCAATTTCTGATCATGCTGATACGCAGGTTGGGTCATAAACATTGAATCCTCACGTCTTGCAGGGTTCTTCTGCCACAGATATGGATCTGCTATCAGAGTAAATTCTGTGCTAGTGGGCATTACTCTGGCGAGAACCTTGGGAAACACTTTGCAGTTTTCAGAAGAGAGGCACCATTCGTGGTTATTATCTAGAAGAGGGATGAGCAAACTATGACCCTCGGGCCAAAGCCAGCCCATCGTCTGTTTTTGTAAACAAAGTTTTATTCCACACTGTCACAGGCATTTGGTTATGTATTATAGTATATGACTACTTTTCCTCTACACTGGTAGAGTTGAATCACTGCAAGAAAGTTGAGTAACAGCCCAAAAAACCTAAAACATTTACTCTCTGGCCCTTTACAGCAAAAGTTTGCCAACCCCTGATCTAGAATATAAAGTGAGCCTGATTCTTGAAAGGGCTTATTCACCTGAGCCTGTTTGTTATATTTTGTTTTGTTCCAGACGAAAAAGTAGTCATTTATATGGCTTGAGTTTTTGGTAAAGAAGAAGGGTGAGAACAGCATAAAATTAAGTGGCCCTCCCAAAAAGTAGTTAATGAACTGTTCTTACCCTAATATAGTTTTAAAGAATGTGATCTGGTTCCTTCGGATGCAAGGAGAAAATCCAATTTAACCTGCTCCTAAATGCCCTTAGATACGCATATTTTCTGCCAATTCAGTTCTTCAAACATCCTTCAGCCCAGCACTGAGGTCCAGGCAGCGCCACTGAGAGTCGAAAGGAATCTGGAAAGTTTCTGTGGTCCTGCAGCCAGGAAAGAGACCTAGGGAAATACTTATGTAAAGATTTTTCAGCAACTTGCCCTCACTGAGTACATGAATGTGTTGGAGGGAGAGCTTCTGAAACTTTTTCACTGGAGCCAAATCGATTCTCAGTGGCCCTGAGCCCTAAGTTTTATACCTTATTAATAGAAGCATTTTAAAACTTAGGGGATGTACAGATTTAAATATTTAAGTCTCCCCACACCCTGAATAAATCTAGGCAGCTATTAGGGAATTTATTGTTGTTGTGTTCTCAAAATAATGGGTATTTGAAACTTTTTTCCCCACTTTTTAATTAGATTGGTTGTGTCATGTCATCACAGCTTTTAAAAAATACTCTCTTTAGATTCATGTTTTATAACAAAGTAAAATAGAGTTTCATGTTCAAGATCAATGTGTTTAATATATACTAGTCTTCTTTTAAACTATTTAAAAATATGCATTGCTGTTTCTGGACATAGGGGACCTGAATATGTGTATAATTTCATAGTGATAGTTATATATACAATACTAATTGTATATACAGTAGCAACCAAAAGAGGTTACTTATTGAGTTAGCACATATTTCTTTTAGAAAAAAAGCTTTAGAAACCCTAGTCTTGATATTTGAGCTATCTTAGCACCCTTAATTTTTGGTAAGGAATCCTATACTCACTACTAGCGAAGTTTATACTGGGATTTCTCTCTCTCTCTCTCTCTTTTTTTTTTTTTTTTTTTTTTGCTATGGCAGAGTAATATAAGGACAACTGAGTTTGACCAACAAACAAAAATTAGTAATTTCATAATAAGGGTGACAAGTTTGTCTTTACAGAGTGAAAATAATTCAGATTTTACTCATTCTTTCCTGCAAACAGTGTTTGATTTAAAAAAAAAAAAAAAGAGAGAGAGAAAGGTTTGAGCTCACTGCTAAAATAGAATATACCACCTAATGTTTTTAAGTCAAGATATCATTTTAGCAGTTTACATTGTCACTTATAACCAAAGTTACTTTAAAGCACTTTCCAAATGTCTGCACTTCTGATGTCAGAATCAAACCAGATAATTCTCTAATTCTTCTTTAACCTAAAGCAGATAGCTTCCCACCAGAAAGTAAATAAAACCATCCCTCCCAACCTCAAATGTGGGTGAACCCTATTTCAAAGCATTTTCTTGCAAACTGATAATGTGTCCTATTGAAACCATGTGGTGGTTATGGTCTCAACGTATCACTAAGCACAGGTGTTATGACAAAGAAAGAGTCCTGGGGGAAAAGTTTTAAAATGAGGAATTCTGATCTTAGGTACCTTCACAGTCTCTTACCTTCCAAGTTTGCAAGATAAAAAAGTCAAACGAGACACCAAAATGCTTGAAGAACCAGGTGTCATTTTCTAGCTGCACAGACTACACTTTGGCTGTGACTGGCTGATCACAAACCATATGAAGGAGAAGTTCGTGATCAGGCTTTTCAGTCTTCATGCAGCTGCTGTGACCTGGTGTACCACACTGCATTAAAAGCCATAATATCCAATCTGTAACCACAGGTTGTTAACTATTCTGAACAACAAATGAATCATGGTGAATGTCTCTTTTTTGGTTGGAATTTATTTAACTTTAATCTAATTAGTCAATAAAAATAATCATTGCTGAACACAATCACATGTTGAAACCAGTGTAGTGTTATCTTTACCTCTTATTAATTTACATGTAACATTTAAAAGAAAAAATAACAACCAAAAACCAATATTGTGGTAGAATTATATTTGTTGCTCCTCTGTTCAAACTCTCACAGTTTGCTAGCTCTTTGGAATACTGAAAAAAATCATTGATATGGACTATGTTTTCTCTATAGGAAAACATGAAGAAGGTACAACTAGTTACTAAAACTAGATACTTACAGACATAAATGCAATGAATATTTGCTAACTTATTGGCTTAGGTGAGGCAACTACAAAGGACATGACTTTTTAGGCTAAAAATAAAAGGAAGAAATTTTTTAAATTGGATTTGTGGGAATTTGGGCAAGTCTCTCAATCCCTCAGAGCCTCTGTCTCATATGTAAAATGTGGATAATAGTACTACTTACCTCCTTTGATTTTTCTATGTGAAATGAGAAATGCTCTAAAAATTATATGATTCTTAATAAATTATAAATGCAACTTTTATAGTTCATCCCTACAGGTAACCAGAGTGACCCTGTTATTCTTACAGCCTTATTCAAGGGCTGCGGAGATGAGTGAGGGGCACAGCATCAACAGTTTCTATCTATTGGTCTGTTTGATGAGGTAGTTAACACTTCATGTCACCAAAAAATGGTCCCTTAGTCACACAACAAATTTACAATAAAACTGCCCTCAAATAATGAAAAAACAATTCAAGAACCTGCTGCCTTGATCTACAGAGCTTCTTTATAACCTTCCCTAGAAGTGTCTCTGTTACTGGGAGGCCCAGGCATGCACTACTGATGACTTTTGTCATCAAAATAATACAAAGAAAAAAAGAAATAAAAGTCCATGAAGAACATAGCCTTGCCCCTTTAATTGAACCATTCAGACCTTGCATGGGATGTTAACATATTCAATCTTAGAGCTGTTCACTCTAAGATTTAAAATAAGAAAGAAATTAACTTGTCTTCCTACCTTTCGCTCCAAGCAATTTGCCATGATCAGCCTCAAAAACTGAGCTACTTGAAAAGTGGTGGTTAAACTACTCTCTAAAATCTAAAAAATTAATTTTAAAATTGCTAAAGTCTTGTGTCTAGCAATCTGGCATGGTCAGTGTCCCAAACTCATTTGCCAAGAGGCCACATACACAATCACAGGATTACAAATGGTCAACACTAGATAGAACCTTCACAGAATACCCACTCCAACCCTCTCATTTAAAAGCCTAGAAGAGTGAGGCCAGAGAAGATTCACCCAACATCACAGCTTAAGTGCCAAGGTAAACATGAGACACTGTTTCCTGACTTTATGATCATGTTTTCCACCTCACTCTGCCACTTTCAAAGGAAGGATCTGGTCTCTGTAACAGGAAAGAGAAAATAATTAACTTTGAAGATTTTTTCAAAAGGCATTCCTTTTTGAAAAGCTCTATCTAGAGGAAAATGCCAAATCAAGCCTAGTCAGGCAGAGACCACTCCCCACCAAAGAATTTCTCAACAGTCATCACCTTCTGACTGTTGGTAGATAAGCATGCTGAAGCAGTGCCACGTGTTACTCTAAAAACTGCCTCACCACTGGACAACCCTTCCTGCCCAAAGTTTTAGAGACATCAACACAACTACTGCCTGGTGCTTACCAGCTATGGGCCATGGTCTCTTCTAGGCAATCTGAACACATTATTTCACTTAATCATAGATGCTCAAGTGGAAAAGTCCTTAAATATCATCTGTTCTCTCTGCTCAATGTTTTAATCCTCTCTCCAAGCGTAGTAGACACTGTGATGCACTCACTACATGGATTCCACCTCAGGAAAGACTTTCTGCCCCTGGTGCTGAGAGTGCTGTTGGCATATAGCCTTCAGCCGTCAGCCCCTTCAGGAATTGCCTCGTCTGCAGAGATCCCCTCCACCCAGAAAGCACTCCCTCATCCAATGACGGATCAGTGTAAGTATAAGGGCCTGGACAACTCAGCCCAACTTGGAACTACTCTAAAGGGCCATTCTAGTGCCAGAGATCCCCAGGGCTCAGCCAAATCTGTCATGGGACCTGCATCACAGACTGACTTTTCCTTCTGCCCTCTTGCTTCTTTCTCCTCCAATCCTTCCAAAGGTATTGATAACAAGGGCACTCTTTAATGACATCCTACTAGCTAAACTCCATCTCAGAGTTTGCTTCCTGAGGAACCCAACCTGTTGTAGAGTTACCAGGTGAAATACAGGATGCCCAGCTAAATTTTAATTTCAGATAAAGAACAACAATTTTTTTAGTATAAATATGTCCCGGATAAGGCATGGGATATACCTACACTAAAAATTTTGTTTTTCCGAAATTCTTACTTAACTGAGAGTCCTGTATTTATATTTACCAAATGTGGGAACCCTAACCATATGTGGTCCCAGAATGAAGCCACTGATGGGGCTTTGGAGCTGAGTGCTTCACCACCCTGTTTGCAATAAGGACCTCATGGCTGACAGTAGATTGAGCACAAATAGCCACTGGAACAATGTGGTGGTCCAGTCGTTAGAACTTTCATTGGTGGGAAGCTGGAATGGTATAGCAGTGGAAAGGAATACATCAGCTAATGTTTTATATCAGGTGTTTGAGATCATGGAGAAATAGGGACTAAAAGGATAATGAAATCAGGTGGCTGTTGCTAAGCTTGATTGACCCTCTAAAAGGAAAAAGATAATAAAAAGCTGAGAGCAATTAATTGCCAACTGAAAGCTATGTGGGAAAGCCCAGGGCCTCCTTAGCAGCACACAAAGAGTCTCCTGTCTCCTGCAGTAGAAGGGCAGAAAAAACTGAGGACCAGACCCCGGACTTGAAGATCAGCTCCAAAGAAGCTTTTTGCCAAGCTCCAAAGAAGATTAAACTCCCAGCAGAAGAAAGTCGCTATACCAAGGTGAGGACCTGGCCAGAGAAAGATTGGGACTCTGCCATTTGGGATGGAGATATCTGGGTCGGCAGTTTCCAAGTTGCAGTTTGTGTAGTGTTTGTGGTCATTTAGAAACAAAGGGGAAGTTCAAGGATACATTAAATCAAGCTTGTTGGCAAATTTTTTTCTGTAAAAGGCCTGATAATAAAGATATTAGGCTTTGTGGGGCACGCTGTCTCTGAACTGTTGCAACTCCTGAACTCTGCTGTTGTGGCTGAAAACACTCACAGACAATATGCCAATGAGTGAGCATGGCTGATTCCAATACAACTTATGGACACTGAAATTTGAATGTTATCATTTTCATGTGTCACAAAATGGTTTTAACTATTTAAAAATGTAAAAAGCATTCTTAGCTTGCAGACTGCACAAAAAAGGTGTGGGCCGGATTTCACCTACACCTGGTTTCAAGTTGCTGAAACCTGGTGTGATCTTGTGATTTATAATAATATATATTGGTCTTTGTCTCCTTTCTGGCACGGAGCTCCTAGACCTCAGAATTTCCTGTGATGAGAGCCATAAAGGTGTCTTTTGTTGTTAATGAAGTGACTTTTGGAAAGCCCCTAGGTAACATAGCATGGGGGCAGGTTGCCATTATAGCCAACCATGATTAGAGGGTTGGAACTTTCAGTCCCACACCAACCTCTGGGGAGGGGAGAGGAGCTGGAGGTTGAATCAATCAGCAATGATTTAATTATATAAGCATAATTTAATCAATCATGCCTGTATAATGAAGTCTCCATAAGAAAACCAAAAAGACAGGGTTTGGAGAACTTCTGGGTTGGTGAACATGTGGAGATTTGGGGAGAGTGGTGCCCTCAGAGAGGGCATGAAAGCTCCAAGTCCTTTTTCCATACCTTGCCCTATGCTTCTCCTCCAACTGGCTATTCCTGAGTTTTATCATTTTAAAATAAACTGGTGATCTAGTAAGGAAAATGTTTCTCTGAATTCTGTGAGATGCTGTAGAAAATTAATCAAAACCAAAGAGGAAGTCATTGGAACTTCTGATCTATAGCCGGTTAGTCAGAAGCACAGGTAACAACGTGGACTTGCAATTGGCATCTGAAGCAGCGGCAACCTTGTAGGACTGAGCCTTTATCCTGTGGGCTCTCATGCTATCTCCAGGTAGATAATGTCAGAATTGAGTTGAATTTTAAGAAACCAACCAGTATCCAAGAATTTCATAGTGGGAGAAAACTCCCACACATCTGGTGTCAGAAGCATTGTGTGTTGTAGGAGTGTGAGAGTAGAGGGGAAATGTGGAAAACTGAGTTTTTCCTTATTCACCTGGGTTAAGTCATGCTACTCCAAATGGTACTTTTTTTTACATATACATATATCCACTCGTTTTTTAGATTCTTTTCCCATACAGTTCATTCCAGAGTATTGAGTAGAGTTCTCTGTGCTATATAGTAGGTCCTTATTAGTTATCTATTTTCCAAATGGTACTTATATTTAAGAACATTTTACTCCTAGAGGATGGGGGTCATTGTGTCAACTTAAAGATTGTTGCACAAACAGGGGACAATGCTTCATTTTCTCCAAAGGAATACCACAGTGGTTGGCAACATCAGTGTCATCATCATAGTTCACATTTATTAAGTACTGACTATGTGCCAGGTGCTGTACTAAATGCTTCACATGTATTAACTCATGTAATTCTCATGGGAAGCCCATAAGGTACAAATCTTATCCCCATTTTCCAGATTAAAAGAGATTAAGAAACTCACTCACTCTCACTCGGTTTGTAAATGGTAAAACTAAGATTCAAATTCAGGAAGTCTGACACAAGAGCCCACACTGTTAGTCACTATTTTTTCCTGCCTCTCAGAAAGAAGCTTAGGATTCCTCCATTCTTTCTAGCTCCTTCGACCCTTCTAGTACAGTAGCAAGGGCTAAAGGCACACCCACATGAAGGAGGTTCGAACAGTCCTTTTCTGTCTTATTTGGTTGGCCTCGTTCCTAGGAGTCTGGCAATGAAATACGTATTGGCAACCTGATCCATTTGGCAGAAGATGTAGCCATCTTTCTGCTTGCTGACTCTCTTTGAACCCTATCCCTCCTTTTGCTCTCTAGATGTACTCTGGCTAATATTAACATAGGCCCTCCAGCTTTCTTTTGATTCATATTAGCATGGTATATCTTTTTCCATCCTTTTACTTTTAATCGGTGGGTATCATATTAAAATATTTTTTGTAGGCAGCATATATTTAGGTCTTGCTTTTTTCCCCAATCTATTTCTGCCTTTGAGTTGAGGTAAACAAGGGACTAGTAAACTATGACCTGCTATGCTGCCTGTTTTTGTAAATGTTTTATTGGAACACAGCCACATCCATTTCTTTATGTATTGACTGTGGCTGCTTTTGTGCTACAACAGCAGAGTTAGGTAGTGACAACAGACTTTATAACTTGCAAAGGTAAAATATGTACTATATGGCCTTTAAGAAAATGTTTGCTGATCTGTGGTTTACAACATTTACGTATGATGTAATTGTTGATATGGTTGGTTTAAATCTACCATCTTGCTATGGTCTCATCTGTCCTTTGGTCCTTTTTTTCTCTCTTTCTGCTGTCTTGTGGACTAATGAAAACTTTTTTATAATTTCACCTTACTTCCTTTCTTCGCTTATTAGTTACCTTATTTTGTGTTATTTTACTTTAGTTTATACTGTTTATCACAGTCTATCTTCAAGCAATACACCATTTAACACATAGTGTAAGAACTTTTTGACAATATACTTTCATTCTTCTCTCCTAGTCTTTGTGATATTTTTGTCATGTATTTCGCCAGTACATAGGTTATAAAACCAGAAGTATATTTTTATTATTTTTGCTTCAAGCAATCAATTATCTTTTTTTTATTGGAGTATAGTTGCTTTACAATGTTGTGTTAGTTTCTGCTGTACAGCAGTGAATCAGCCACACGTATATGTATATCCCCTCTTCCTTGGATTTCCTTCCCATTTAGGTCACCACATAGCATTGAGCAGAGTTCCCTGTGCTATACAGTCGGTTTTCATTTGTTATCTATTTTATACATAGTAGTGTATATATTCAATTGTCTTTTTTTTTAACATCTTTATTGGAGTATAATTGCTTTACAGTGGTGTGTTAGTTTCTGCTTTATAACAAAGTGAATCAGTTATACATATACATATGTTCCCATATCTCTTCCCTCTTGCATCTCCCTCCCTCCCACCCTCCCTATCCCACCCCTCTAGGTGGTCACAAAGCACAGAGCTGATCTCCCTGTGCTATGTGGTTGCTTCCCACTAGCTATCTATTTTACGTTTGGTAGTGTATATATGTCCATGCCACTCTCTCACTTTGTCACATTTTACCCTTCCCCCTCCCCATATCCTCAAGTCCATTCTCTAGTAGGTCTGTGTCTTTATTCCCGTCTTGCCACTAGGTTCTTCATGACCTTTTTTTTTCCCCTTAGATTCCATATATATGTGTTAGCATACTGTATTTGTTTTTCTCTTTCTGACTTACTTCACTCTGTATGACTGTCTCTAGGTCCATCCACCTCACTACAAATAACTCAATTTTGTTTCTTTTTATGACTGAGTAATATTCCATTGTATATATGTGCCACATCTTCTTTATCCATTCATCCGATGATGGACATTTAGGTTGCTTCCATGTTCTGGCTATTGTAAATAGAGCTGCAATGAACATTGTGGTACATGACTCTTTTTGAATTATGGTTTTCTCAGGGTATATGCCCAGTAGTGGGATTGCTGGGTCGTATGGTAGTTCTATTTTTAGTTTTTTAAGGAACCTCCATACTGTTCTCCATAGTGGCTGTATCAATTTACATTCCCACCAACAGTGCAAGAGTGTTCCCTTTTCTCCACACCCTCTCCAGCATTTATTGTTTCTAGATTTTTTGATGATGGCCATTCTGACCGGCGTGAGATGATATCTCATTGTAGTTTAGATTTGCATTTCTCTAATGATTAATGATGTTGAGCATTCTTTCATGTGATTGTTGGCAATCTGTATATCTTCTTTGGAGAAATGTCTATTTAGGTCTTCCACCCATTTTTGGATTGGGTTGTTTGTTTTTTTGTTATTGAGCTGCATGAGCTGCTTGTAAATCTTGGAGATTAATCCTTTGTCAGTTGCTTCATTTGAAAATATTTTCTCCCATTCTGAGGGTTGTCTTTTGGTCTTGTTTATGGTTTCCTTTGCTGTGCAAAAGCTTTTAAGTTTCATTAGGTCCCATTTGTTTATTTTTGTTTTTATTTCCATTTCTCTAGGAGGTGGGTCAAAAAGGATCTTGCTGTGATTTATGTCATAGAGTGTTCTGCCTATGTTTTCCTCTAAGAGTTTGATAGTGTCTGGCCTTACATTTAGGTCTTTAATCCATTTTGAGTTTATTTTTGTGTACGGTGTTAGGGAGTGTTCTAATTTCATACTTTTACATGTACCTGTCCAGTTTTCCCAGCACCACTTATTGAAGAGGCTGTCTTTTCTCCACTGTATATGCTTGCCTCTTTTATCAAAGATAAGGTGGCCATATGTGTGTGGGTTTATCTCTGGGCTTTCTATCCTGTTCCATTGATCTATGTTTCTGTTTTTGTGCCAGTACCATACTGTCTTGATTACTGTAGCTTTCTAGTATAGTCTGAAGTCAGGGAGCCTGATTCCTCCAGCTCCATTTTTCGTTCTCAAGATTGCTTTGGCTATTCGGGGTCTTTTGTGTTTCCATACAAATTGTGAAATTTTTTGTTCTAATTCTGTGAAAAATGCCAGTGGTAGTTTGATAGGGATTGCATTGAATCTGTAGATTGCTTTGGGTAGTAGAGTCATTTTCACAATGTTGATTCTTCCAATCCAAGAACATGGTATATCTCTCCATCTATTTGTATCATCTTTAATTTCTTTCATCAGCATCTTATATTTTTCTGCATATAGGTCTTTTGTCTCCTTAGGTAGGTTTATTCCTAGATATTTTATTCTTTTTGTTGCAATGGTAAATGGGAGTGTTTTCTTAATTTCACTTTCAGATTTTTCATCACTGGTGTATAGGAATGCAAGAGATTTCTGTGCATTAATTTTGTATCCTGCTACTTTACCAAATTCATTGATTAGCTCTAGTAGTTTTCTGGTAGCCTCTTTAGGATTCTCTATGTATAGTATCATGTCATCTGCAAACAGTGACAGCTTTACTTCTTCTTTTCCGATTTGGATTCCTCTTATTTCTTTTTCTTCTCTGATTGCTGTGGCTCAAACTTCCAAAACTATGTTGAATAATAGTGGTGAGAGTGGGCAACCTTGTCTTGTTCCTTATCTTAGTGGAAATGGTTTCAGTTTTTCACCATTGAGGACGATGTTGGCTGTGGGTTTGTCATATATGGCCTTTATTATGTTGAGGAAAGTTCCCTCTGTGCCTACTTTCTGCAGGGCTTTTATCATAAATGGGTGTTGAATTTTGTTGAAAGCTTTCTCTGCACCTATTGAGATGATCATATGGTTTTTCTCCTTCAATTTGTTAATATGGTGTATCACGTTGATTGATTTGCGTATATTGAAGAATCTTTGCATTCCTGGAATAAACCCCACTTGATCATGGTGTATGATCCTTTTAATGTGCTGTTGGATTCTGTTTGCTAGTATTTTGTTGAGGATTTTTGCATCTATGTTCATCAGTGATATTGGCCTGTCGTTTTCTTTCTTTGTGACATCTTTGCCTGGTTTTGGTATCAGGGTGATGGTGGCCTCGTAGAATGAGTTGGGGAGTGTTCCTCCCTCTGCAATATTTTGGAAGAGTTTGAGAAGGATAGGTGTTAGCTCTTCTCTAAATGTTTGATGGAATTTGCCTGTGAAGCCATCTGGTCCTGGGCTTTTGTGTGTTGGAAGATTTTTAATCACAGTTTCAATTTCAGTGCTTGTGATTGATCTGTTCATATTTTCTATTTCTTCCTGGTTCAATCTCGGCATGTTGTGCATTTCTAAGAATTTTTCCATTTCTTCCAGGTTGTCCATTTTATTCGCATAGAGTTGCTTGTAGTAATCTCTCATGATCGTTTGTATTTCTGCAGTGTCAGTTGTTACTTCTCCTTTTTCATTTCTAATTCTATTGATTTGAGTCTTCTCCCTTTTTTTCTTGATGAGTCTGGCTAATGGTTTATCAATTTTGTTTATCTTCTCAAAGAACCAGCTTTTAGTTTTATTGATCATTGCTATTGTTTCCTTCATTTCTTTTTCATTTATTTCTGATCTGATCTTTATGATTTCTTTCCTTCTGCTAACTTTGGGGTTTTTTTGTTCTTCTTTCTCTAATTGCTTTAGGTGCAAGGTTAGGTTGTTTATTCGAGATGTTTCCTGTTTCTTGAGGTAGGCTTGTATTGCTATAAACTTCCCTCTTAGAACTGCTTTTGCTGTATCCCATAGGTTTTGGGTCGTCATGTCTCCATTGTCATTTGTTTCTAGGTATTTTTTGATTTCCCCTTTGATTTCTTCAGTGATCACTTCGTTATTAAGTAGTGTATTGTTTAGCCTCCATGTGTTTATAATTTTTACAGATCTTTTCCTGTAATTGATATCTAGTCTCATAGCATTGTGGTCAGAAAAGATACTTGATACAATTTCAGTTTTCTTAAATTTACCAAGGCTTGATTTGTGACCCAAGATATGATCTATCCTGGAGAATGTTCCATGAGCACTTGAGGAAAATGTGTATTCTGTTGTTTTGGGGTGGAATGTCCTATAAATATCAATTAAGTCCATCTTGGTTAATGTATCATTTAAAGCTTGTGTTTCCTTATTTATTTTCATTTTGGATGATCTGTCCATTGGTGAAAGTGGGGTGTTAAAGTCCCCTACTATGATTGTGTTACTGTCAATTTCCCCTTTTATGGCTGTTAGTATTTGCCTTATGTATTGAGGTGCTCCTATGTTGGGTGCATAAATATTTACAATTGTTATATCTTCTTCTTGAATTGATCCCCTGATCATTATATAGTGTCCTTCTTTGTCTCTTGTAATAGTCTTTATTATAAAGTCTATTTTGTCTGATATGAGAATTGCTACTCCAACTTTCTTTTGATTTCCATTTGCATGGAATATCTTTTTCCATCCCCTCACTTTCAGTGTGTATGTGTCTCTAGGTCTGAAGTGGGTCTCTTGTAGACAGCATATATATGGGTCTTGTTTTTGTATCCATTCAGCCAGTCTGTGTCTTTTGGAGGGAGCATTTAATCCATTTACATTTAAGGTAATTATCGATATGTATGTTCCTATTGCCATTTTCTTAATTGTTTTGGGTTTGTTATTGTAGGTGTTTTCCTTCTCTTGTGTTTCTTGCCTAGAGAAGTTCCTTTAGCATTTGTTGTAAAGCTGGTTTGGTGGTGCTGAACTCTCTGAGCTTTTGCTTGTCTGTAAAGGTTTTAATTTCTCCATCAAATCTGAATGAGATCCTTGCTGGGTAGAGTAATCTTGGTTTTAGGTTTTTCTCCTTCATCACTTTAAATATGTTCTGCCACTCCCTTCTGGCTTGCAGAGTTTCTGCTGAAAGATCAGCTGTTAACCTTATGGGGATTCCTTTGTGTGTTATTTGTTGTTCTTCCCTTGCTGCTTTTTAAAAAAAATTTTTTAGCTTTTTTAAAAAAAATCAATCAATTAATTAATTTATGGCTGTGTTGGGTCTTCGTTTCTGTGCGAGGGCTTTCTCTAGTTGTGGCAAGTGGGGACCACTCTTCATCGCGGTGCGCGGGCCTCTCACTATCGCGGTCTCTCGTTGTGGAGCACAGGCTCCAGATGCGCAGGCTCAGTAATTGTGGCTCACGGGCCTAGTTGCTCCGCGGCATGTGGGATCTTCCCAGACCAGGGCTCGAACCCATGTCCCCTGCATTGGCAGGCAGACTCCCAACCACTGTGCCACCAGGGAAGCCCTCCCTTGCTGCTTTTAATATGTTTTCTTTATATTTAATTTTTGATAGTTTGATTAATATGTGTCTTGGTGTGTTTCTCCTTGGATTTATCCTGTATGGGACTCTCTGTGCTTCCAGGACTTGATTAACTATTTCCTTTCACATATTAGGGAAGTTTTCAACTATAATCTCTTCAAATATTTTCTCAGTCCCTTTCTTTTTCTCTTCTTCTTCTGGGACCCCTATAATTCGAATGTTGGTGCGTTTAATGTTGTCCCAGAGGTCTCTGAGACTGTCCTCAGTTCTTTTCATTCTTTTTTCTTTATTCTGCTCTGCAGTAGTTATTTCCACCATTTTATCTTCCAGGTCACTTATCCGTTCTTCTGCCTCAGTTATTCTGCTATTGATCCCATCTAGAGTATTTTTAATTTCATTTATTGTGCTTTTCATCGTTGCTTGGTTCCTCTTTAGTTCTTCTACGTCCTTGTTAAATGTTTCTTGCATTTTGTCTATTCTATTTCCAAGATTTTGGATCATCTTTACTATCATTATTCTGAATTCTTTTTCAGGTAGACTGCCTATTTCCTCTTCTTTTGTTAGGTCTGATGTGTTTTTACCTTGCTCCTTCATCTGCTGTGTGTTTTTCTATCTTCTCATTTTGCTTATCTTACTGTGTTTGGGGTCTCCTTTTCACAGGCTGCAGGTTCGTAGTTCCCGTTGTTTTTGGTATCTGTCCCCAGTGGCTAAGGTTGGTTCAGTGGGTTGTGTAGGCTTCCTGGTGGAGGGGACTAGTGCCTGTGTTCTGGTGGATGAGGCTGGATCTTGTCTTTCTGGTGGGCAGGTCCACGTCCAGTAGTGTGTTTTGGGGTGTCTGTGGCCTTATTATGATTTTAGGCAGCCTCTCTGCTAGTGGATGAGGCTGTGTTCCTGTCTTGCCAGTTGTTTGGCATAGGGTGTCCAGCACTATAGCTTGCTGGTCGTTGAGTGAAGCTGGGTCTTGGTGTTGAGATGGAGATCTCTGGGAGAGTTTCGTCGTTTGGTATTACATGGAGCTGGGAGGTCTCTTGTGGACCAGTGTCCTGAAGTTGGCTCTGCCACCTCAGAGGCACAGCCCTGATGCCCGGCTGGAGCACCAAGAGCCTTTCATCCACATGGCTCAGAATAAAAGGGAGAAAAAATAGAAAGAAAAAAAAGGAAGAGGATAAAATAAAATAAAGTAAGATAAAATAAAGTTATTAAAATAAAATAAAAAATAATTATTAAGAAAAAAAGAAAAAAAATTTTTTAAGTAAAACAAACAAACAAAAAAAACGGACAGACAGAACCCTAGGACAAATGGTGAAAGCAAAGCTATACAGACAAAATCTCACACAGAAGCATACACATACACACTCACAAAAAGAGGAAAAGGGGAAAAAATAATGTATCTTGCTCCCAAAGTCCACCTCCTTAATTTGGGATGATTCATTGTGTATTCAGGTATTCCACAGATGCAGGTACATCAAGTTGTTTGTGGAGCTTTAATCCGCTGCTTCTGAGGCTGCTGGGAGAAATTTCCCTTTCTCTTCTTTGTCCGCAGAGCTCCTGGGGTTCAGCTTTCGATTTGGCCCTGCCTCTGCATGTAGGTCGCCTGAGAGCATCTCTTCCCCACCCAGACAGGACGGGTTTAAAGTAGCAGCTGATTAGGGGGCTCTGGCTCACTCAGGCCGGGGGGAGGGAGGGGTACGGAGGCGGGGTGAGCCTGCGGCTGCAGAGGCCAGCGTGACGTTGCAGCAGCCTGAGGCGCGCCGTGCGTTCTCCCGGGGAAGTTGTCCCTGGATCACGGGACCCTGGCAGTGGCGGGCTGCACAGGCTCCCGGGAGGGGCAGTGTGGATAGTGACCTGTGCTTGCACACAGGCTTCTTGGTGGCGGTGGCAGCAGCAGCCTTAGCATCTCATGCCCATCTCTGGGGTCAGCACTGATAGCCGCGGCTCACGCCCATCTCTGGAGCTCTTTTAAGCGGTGCTCTTAATCCCCTCTCCTCGCACACCAGGAAACAAAGAGGCAAGAAAAAGTCTCTTGCCTGTTCGGCAGCTCCAGACCTTTTCCCGGACTCCCTCCCGGCTAGCTGTGGCGCACTAGCCCCCTTCAGGCTGTGATCACGCAGCCAACACCAGTCCTCTCCCTGCGATCCGACCGAAGCCCGAGCCTCAGCTCCCAGCCCCCGCCCGCCCCGGTGGGTGAGCAGACATGCCTCTCGGGCTGGTGAGTGCTGGTTGGCACCGATCCTCTGTGCGGGAATCTCTCCGCTTTGCCCTCCGCACCCCTGTTGCTGCGCTCTCCTCCATGGCTCCGAAGCTTCCCCCCTCTGCCACCCGCAGTCTCCGCCCGTGAAGGGGCTTCCTAGTGTATGGAAACCTTTCCTCCTTCACAGCTCCCTCCCACTGGTGCAGGTCCCGTCCCTATTCTTTTGTCCCTGTTATTTCTTTTTTCTTTTGCCCTACCCAGGTACGTGGGGAGTTTCTTGCCTTTTGGGAGGTCTGACGTCTTCTGCCAGCGTTCAGTGGGTGTTCTATAGGAGCAGTTCCACGTGTAGATGTATTTCTGATGTATCTGTGGGGAGGAAGGTGATCTCCACGTCTTACTCTTCTGCCATCTTCTCCTCTCCTATTCAATTGTCTTTTAAAGAGATATAAATAGTGAGGTAAAAGTCTTTATATAATTTATCTATATAGTTACTGCTACTGGTGCTCTTCACTCTTTTGTGTAGATCCAAACCTCCATCTGGTATCATTTTCTTTTGGCTTCAAAGACTGACTGCCTTTACATTCCTTTCACATTTCTTGTTGTACAGATCTGCTGGTGACATTGACCTTTTGCACATTTAAGTCTTTATTTCACATTTGGGAGGAACAGGCAATCAGTTGTTTGGTTGGTTTTTTTTCCCCTCCAGTTTTATTGAGATATAATTGACATACAGCATTAGGTTTAGGTGTACAACATAATGATTTGATAAATGTATGTATATGTATATATAATGCAAAATGATTATCACAGTAAGTTTAGTTAACATCCATCACCTCACATAGTTAAAACTTTTTTTTCCTTGTGGTGAGAAGTTTTAAGATCTACTCTCTTAGCAGCTTACAAATATGTAATACAATATTATTAACTATACTCAGCATGTTCTACATTACATCCTCAGGACTTATTATATAAATGGTAGTTTGTATCTTTTCAACACCTTCTTCTATTCCCCCACCACCACCAACCCCCTCCTCTGGCAACCACCAGTCAGTTCTCTGTATCTATGAGTTTGGGATTTATATTTTCTGCTTTTAAGAGATCATATGGTACTTGTATTTCTGTCTGACTTATTTCACTTAGCAAAATGCCAGTGAGGTCCATCCATGTTGTCAAAATTGGCAAGATTTCATTCTTTTTATGGCTAAATAATATTCCATTGTATGTATATCACATTTTCCTTATCCATTTGTCTAACAGTAGACACTTAGGTGGCTTCCATATCTTGGCTGTTGTAAATAAGGCTGTAATGAATATAGGGGTGTATATATCTTTTTGAGTTAGTGTTTTCATTTTCTCAGCTAAATACCCAGAAGTAGAATTGCTGGATCATATGGTAGTTCTATTTTTAATTTTTTGAGGAACCCTCATACTGTTTTCCATAGTGGCTGCACAAATTTACATTCCCACCAACAGTGCAAGAGGGTTCCTGCTCCACATCCTCACTAACACTTGTTATCTCTTGTCTTTTTGAAAATAGCCATTCTGAGAAGTGTGAGGTGATATCTCATCATGGTTTTAATTTGCATTTACCTGATGATTAGTGATGTTCAACATATTTTCCTGTACCTATTGGCCATCTATATGTCTTCTTTGAAAAAATATCTACTCAGCTCTTCTGCCCATTTTTAATCAGTTTTTTTTTTTTGCTATTGAGTTTGTTCTTTATTTATTTTGGATATTAATCCCTTATCAGATGTACAATCTGAAATATTTTCTCCCATTCAGTAGGTTGCCTTTTCATTTTGTTAATGGTTTCTTTTGCTGTATAGAAGTTTTTCAGTTTGATGTAGTCCCACTTGTTTGTTTTTGCTTTTGTTGCCTTTGCTTTTAGTGTCAAATCCAAAAAAATCATTGCCAAGACCTATATCAAGGAACTTACCACCTATGTTTTCTTCTAGGAGTTTTATGATTTCAGGTCTTATATTCAAGTCTTTAATCCATTTTGAGTTGATTTTTGTATATAGTATAAGATAATAGTCTAGTTTCATTCTTTTGCATGTTGCTGTCCAGTTTTCCCAAAACCATTTATTGAAGAGACTGCCTTTTTTCCACTGCCTATTCTTGGCTCCTCTGTCCTAAATTAGTTAACCATATGTGGCTGGGTTTATTTCTGGGCTCTCCATTCTGTTAACCTATTAACTTATCTCTCCATTAACCTATGTGTCTGTTTTTATACCAATACCATACTGTTCTTATTACTATAGCTCTGTAATATAGTTTGACATCAGTAAGTGTGATGCCTCCAGTGTTGTTCCTCTTTCTCAGGATTGCTTTGGCTATTAGGGGTCTTCAGTGGTTCCATATAAATTTTAGGATTATTTGTTCTATTTCTGTGAAAAAATGTCCTTGGAATTTTTATAGGAATTGCAATGAATCAGTAGGTTGCTTTGTGTAGAGCACACATTTTAACAATATTGATTCTTCTAATCCATGAGCACAGAATTTATTTGTACCTTCAGTTTCTTTTTTTAAATTTTTATTTTATATTGGAGAATAGTTGATTAACAGTGTTGTTAAACTAACAGTGTTAGTTTCAGGTGTACAGCAAAGTGATTCAGTTATACATATACATGTATCTATTCTTTTTCAAATTCTTTTCCCATTTAGGTTATTACAGGATATTGAACAGAGTTCCCTGTGCTATACAGTAGGTCCTTGTTGGTTATCTATTTTAAATATAGTAGTGTGTGTGCATGTCAATCCCAAACTCCCGATGTATCCCTCCCCCCAACAATTCCCCCAATAAACATAAGTTCATTCTCTAAGTCTTTGAGTCTGTTTCTGTTTTGTAAATAGGTTCATTTGTATCATTTTTTAAATTACACGTATAAATGATATCATATGATATTTGTCTTTCTCTGTCTGACTTACTTAGTGTGATCATCTCCAGCTCCATCCATGTTACTGTAAATAGCATTATTTCATTTTTTATGCCTGAGTAATATTCCATTGTATATATGTACCACACCTTTATACATATATCTGTCAATGGACATTTAGGTTGCTTCTATGGCTTGGCTATTGTAAACAGCACTGCAATGAACATTGGGGTGGATGTATCCTTTCGAACCATGTTTTTCTCCAGATATATGCCCAGGAATGGGATTGCTGGATCATAGAGTAGCTCTATTTTTAGTTTCTTAAGGAACTTCCATACTGTTCTCCATAGTGGCTATACCAGTTTACATTCCCACCAACAGTGTAAGAGGGTTCCCTTTTCTCCACACCCTCTCCAGCATTTATTGTTTGTAGACCTTTTGATGATGGCCATTCTGACCAGTGTGAGGTTGAATCTCATTGTAGTTTTGATCCGCATTTCTCTAATAATTAGCAATGTTGAGCATTTTTCATGTACCTCTTGGTCATCTGTATGTCTTTGGAGAAATCTTTATTTAGGTCTTCTGCCCATTTTTCAATTGGGTTGTTTGTTTTCTTGATATTGAGCTGCATGAGCTGTGTGGAAATTTTGGAAATTAATCTAGGTCTCATTGTTTGCAAATATTTTCTTTCATTCTGTGGGTTGTCTTTTCATTTTGTGTATGGTTTCTTTTCCTCTGCAAAAGCTTTTGAGTTTAATTAGGTCCTTTTTGTTTATTTTTGTTTTTATTTCCACTGCTCTAGAAGACAGATCAAAAAAGATATTGCTGAGATTTACGTCAAAGTGTGTTCTGCCTATACTCTAAGAGTTTTACAGCATTCGGTCTTACATTTAGGTCTTTAATCCATTTTGATTTTGTTTTTGTGTATGGTGTTAGGGAGTGTTCTAATTTCATTCTTTTACATGTAGCTGTCCAGGTTTCCCAGCACCACTTATTGAAGAGGCTGTCGTTTCTCCATTGTATATTCTTGCCTCCTTTATCAAAGATAAGGTGACCATATGTGCTTGGGTTTATCTCTGGGCTTTCTATCCTGTTCCATTGATCTATATTTCTGTTTTTGTGCCAGTACCATACTGTTTTGATTACTGTAGCTTTCTAGTATAGTCTGAAGTCAGGGAGCCTGATTCCTCCAGCTCCGTTTTTCTTTCTCAAGTTTGCTTTGGCTATTTGGGGTCTTTTGTGTCTCCATACAAATTTTAAGATTTTTTATTCTAGTTCCGTAAAAAATGCCATTGGTAATTTGATAGGGATTGCATTGAATCTGTAGATTGCTTTGGGTAGTATAGTCATTTTCACAATATTGATTCTTCCAATCCAAGAACACGGTATATCTCTCCATCTGTTGGTATCATCTTTAACTTCTTTCATCAGTGTCTTATAGTTTTCTGCATATAGGTCTTTTGTCTCCCTCAGTAGGTTTATTCCTAGGTATTTTACTCTTTTTGTTGCAGTGGTAAATGGGAGTGTTTCCTTAATTTCTCTTTAAGATTTTTCATCATTAGTGTATAGGAATGCAACAGATTGATGTGCATTAATTTTGTGTCCTGCAACTTTACCAAATTCATTGATTAGCTCTCGTAGTTTTCTGGTGGCATCTTCAGGATTCTCTATGTATAGTATCATGTCATCTGCAAACAGTGACAGTTTTACTTCTTCTTTTCCAATCTGTATTCCTTTTATTTCTTTTTCTTCTCTGATTGCCATGGCTAGGACTTCCAAAACTATGTTGAATAATAGTGGTGAGAGTAGACATCCTTGTCTTGTTCCTGATCTGAGAGGAAATGCTTTCAGTTTTTCAACATTGAGAATGATGTTTGCTGTGGGTTTGTTGTATATGGCCTTTATTATGTTGAGGTAGGTTCCCTCCATGCCCACTTTCTGGAGAGTCTTTATCATAAATGGGTGTTGAATTTTGTCCAAAGCTTTTTCTGCATCTATTGAGATGATCATATGGTTTTTATTCTTCAATTTGTCAATATGGTTTATCACATTGATTTATTTACGTCTATTGAAAAATCCTTGCATCCCTGGGATAAATCCCACTTGATCATGGTGTATGATCCTTTTAATGTGTTGTTGGATTCTGTTTGCTAGTATTTCATTGAGGATTTTTGCGTTTATATTCATCAGTGATATTGGTCTGTAATTTTCTTTTTTTGTAGTATCTTTGTCTGGTTTTGGTATCAGGGTGATGGTGGCCTCATAGAATGTGTTTGGGAGTGTTCCTTCCTCTGCAATTTTTTGGAAGGGTTTGAGAAGGATGGGTGTTAGCTCTTCTCTAAATGTTTGATAGAATTCACCTGTGAAGCCATCTGGTCCTGGACTTTTGTTTGTTGGAAGATTTTTAATCACAGTTTCAATTCCATTACTTGTGATTGGTCTGTTCATATTTTCTATTTCTTCCTGGTTCAGTCTTGGAAGGTTATATCTTTCTAAGAATTTGTCCGTTTCTTCCAGGTTGTCCATTTTATTGACATAGAGTTGCTTGTAGTAGTCTCTTAGGATGCTTTGTATTTCTGTGGTGTCTGTTATAACTTCTCCTTTTTCATTTCTAATTTTATTGATTTGAGTCCTCTCCCTCTTTTTCTTGATGAGTCTGGCTAATGGTTTATCAATTTTGTTTATCTTCTCAAAGAACCAGCTTTTCGTTTTATTGATCCTTGCTATTGTTTCCTTTGTTTCTATTTCATTTATTTCTGCTCTGATCTGTATGATTTCTTTCCTTCTGCTAACTTTGGGTTTTGTTTGTTCTTCTTTCTCTAGTTCCTTTAGGTGTAAGGTTAGATATTTTATTTGAGATGTTTCTTGAGGAAGGCTTGTATAGCTATAAACTTCCCTCTTAGAACTGCTTTTGCTGCATCCCATAGGTTTTGGATCGTCGTGTTTTCATTGTCATTTGTCTCTAGGTATTTTTTGATTTCCTCTTTGATTTCTTCAGTGATCTCTTGGTTATTTAGTAACTTATTGTTTAGCCTCCATGTGTTTGTGTTTTTTACGTTTTTTCCCCTGTATTTCATTTCTAATTTCATAGTGTTGTGGTCAGAAAAGATGCTTGATATGATTTTAATTTTTGTAAATTTACTGTGGCTTGATTTGTGACTCAAGATGCGATCTATCCTGGAGAATGTTCCGTGCACACTTGAGGAGAAAGTGTAATCTGCTGTTTCTGGATGGAATGTCCTATAAATATCAATTAAACCTATCTGGTCTATTGTGTCATTTAAAGCTTCTGTTTCCTTATTTATTTTCATTTTGGATGATCTGTCCATTGGTGAAAGTGGGGTGTTAAAGTCCTCCACTATGATTTTGTTACTGTCGATTTCCCCTTTTATGGCTGTTAGTATTTGCCTTATGTATTGAGGTGCTCCTATGTTGGGTGCATAAATATTTACAATTGTTATATCTTCTTCTTGGATTGATCCCTTGATCATTATGTAGTGTTCTTCTTTGTGTCTTGTAACATTCCTTATTTTAAAGTCTATTTTATCTGATATGAGTATTGCTACTCCAGCTTTCTTTTGATTTCCATTTGCATGGAATATCTTTATCCATCCCCTCACTTTCAGCCTGTATGTGTCCCTAGGTCTCAAGTGGGTCTCTTGTAGACAGCATATAGATGGGTCTTGTTTTTGTATCCATTCAGCAAGCCTGTGTCTTTTGGTTGGACCATTTAATCCATTCACGTTTAAGGTAATTATCGATATGTATGTTCCTATGACCATTTTCTTAATTGTTTTAGGTGTGTTTTTGTAGGTCCTTTTCTTCTGTTGTGTTTCCTACTTAGAGAAGTTCCTTTAGCATTTTTTGTAGAGCTGGTTTGGTGCTGCTGAATTCTCTTAGCTTATGCTTGTCTGGAAAGCTTTTGATTTCTCCATTGAATCTGAATGAGATCCTTGCCAGGTAGTGTAATCCTGGCTGTAGGTTCTTCCCTTTCAACCCTTTAAGTGTATCATGTCACTACCTTCTGGCTTGTAGAGTTTCTGCTGAGAAATCAGCTGTTAACCTTATGGGAGTTCCCTTGTATGTTATTTGTCATTTTTCCCTTGCTGCTTTCAATAATTTTTCTTTGTCTTCAGTTTTTGCCAGTTTGATTACTATGTGTCTTGGCGTGTTTCTCCTTGGGTTTATCCTGTATGGGACTCTCTATGCTTCCTGGACTTGGGTGGCTATTTCCTTTCCCATGTTAGGGAAGTTTCCGACTATAATCTCTTCAGATATTTTCTCTGGTCCTTTCCCTCTCTCTTCTCCTTCTGGGACCCCTATAATGCGAATGTTGTTGCGTTTAATGTTGTCCCAGAGGTCTCTTAGGCTGTCTTAATTTCTTTTTATTCTTTTTTCTTTATTCTGTTCTGCAGCAGTGAATTCCACCATTCTGTCTTCCAGGTCACTTATACATTCTTCTGCCTCAGTTATTCTGTTATTGATTCCTTCTAGTGTAGTTTTCATTTCAGTTATTGTATTGTTCATCTCTGTTTGTTTGTTCTTTAATTCTTCTAGGTGTTTGTTAAAAATTTCTTGCATCTTCTCGATCTTTGCCTCCATTCTTTTCCCAAGGTCCGGGATCATCTTCACTATCATTATTCTGAATTCTTTTTCTGGAGGGTTGCCTATCTCCACTTCATTTAGTTGTTTTTCTGGGGTTTTATCTTGCTCCTTCATCTGGTACATAGCCCTCTGCCTTTTCATCTTGTCTACCTTTCTGTGAACGTAGTTTTTGTTCCACAGGCTGCAGGATTGTGGTTCTTCTTGCTTCTGCTGTCTGCCGTCTGGTGGATCTTCTCTAAATGTTTGATAGAATTTGCCTGTGAAGCAATCTGGTCCTGGACTTTTGTATGTTGGCAGTTTTTATTTATTTTTTAAACATCTTTATTGGAGTATAACTGCTTTACAATGGTGTTTTAGTTTGTGCTGTATAAGACAGTGAATCACTACACATACACATATATCCCCATATCTTCTCCCTCTTGCGTCTTTATCAGCCCCCTTCTAGGTGGTCACAAAGCACTGAGCTGATATCCCTGTGCTGTGCGGCTGCTTCCCACTAGCTCTCTATTTTACACTTGGTAGTGTATATATGTCCATGCCACTCTGTATCTTCATCCCAGCTTACCTCCAAAAAGCCATATGGGGGTTTTGCTACAGACAAAAACACCATAAGTTTATGTCTCAGTACATCCATTCCCACATCTGGTTACTAGGGCAAAAGAGCCTTCCTGGGTGTAATGTTCCAACTTGTAAATTAGAATGGAATGTGCCAGGAAAAACCCCCATATGTTTATGTCTCATTACTTCTTGTTGGTTTTCTTAATGTAATTTTTATTTGTTATCACAGCAAATTTGATTACAATGTTTTGTTTGTTCTAGGTGTGCAAGATGTGGTTCTTTTACACATATACATATATCTATTCATCTTCGGATCCATTTCCCATGTGGGTTATGACACAATGTTGAGTAGTCTTCTCTTGGTATTCCGTAGGTCTTTGGTGCTTATATATTTCACATGTGTTGGTATATCTCTGTTTACTCCAATATCCTAATTTATCCAATCCTCACACCTTTGCATTTGGTTAACCATACGTTTGTTGATTGAATCTTTGATTACCTTCTTTGTGGAAAAATCATCATTGGTATCCATTTTTAGGTAACACCAATAAGTGACATCAAAGGTTATGTGTCCTTTGCTTTCTGACTTACTTCAAGTTGTGATTACCTCTAGACTCATCTATGGTGCTGCAGACGGCATTGTTCCATTTTTTCCTCGGCTAATATTCCACCTATACATGTACCAGTTCTTTTCCATTCATCTGTTGATGGACTTTTTGGTAGCTTCCCTGTCTTGGCTATTGTAAAAGTGCTGCAGTGCAGTTTTGCCTGCCTGTGTCTTTCTAATTCTGTCTTCTTAGGTCATAGTCCCAGGAGTGGGCCTGTTGAATCACATGGTAGCTCAATGTGTACCTTTTAAAAGCACCTCCATTCTGTATTCATTGGTGGCTCTTACCAGTTTAGTCCCACTTAGAGCTGAGGGTAGGCATTTCTCCACAGCCCCTTCAGCATTTATTGTTTGCAGAAGTTTTGCTGATGGTCATTCTCACCGGTGTGAGCTGATACGTTTTTGTAGATTGGATTTGCATGTCTTTAATAATTCCTAATGATGAGCAGTTTTCCACGCCTTTTTGTTGCTGTTAAAAAAAAAGTACGAGTAAAATATATCTCTTGAAATTTTCTTCTTAAAACCTTGCCCTCTTTTGAATTGTTTGGTCGATTTTCGACCTCAGGATTTTTTTTTGAGGGCGCCTGTCACTTACAGGCTTGCAATTGTTGTTAATATTTAGTGACCATTAGCACTGGGTTGAAAGCTGCTGTTGTGGGAAACGGCCACACGGCGGCAGGGTTTCTCCATTCCCAAACCTGGTTACTAGGGCAGCAGAGATTCCAGAGAAGTCATATTCCTAGGTTGTCAATTAGAATGGAATGTGCCAGGAAACCCCCCATAAGTTTATATCTCAGTACATCTTCTTTGTTGTTTTAATTTAATTATTTTAATCAGGGTAATGATTAGAATACTATTCATTCTAGGTGTACACAATCTGGTTCATTTGTACATTATATATATATATCTATTCATGTACAGATCCTCTTCCCATGTAAATTAATACAGAGTTCAGTAGACCCTCCATGGTATACAGTCGGTCTTTTTGATATATGTGTTTAATATGTATTGGTATACGTATGGTAACCCTAATCTTAATTTATCCATTTCTCCCACCTTTCCTTTTAGATAACCATAGTTTGTTTTCTAAGTCTGTGAGTGTCTTTCTCTGTGGAAATAAGTTGATTTGTGTCAGTTGTTAGATAACACCTATAAGGGATATCATAAGATATTTGTCTTTTGCTTTCCGACTAACCTTATGTTCTGTGATTATCTCTAGGATCATCTATGGTGCTGCAAAGAGCAGTGTTTCATTGTTTTCCAAGGCTAATATTCCATTCTGTACATGACCCACTTCTTCATTGTCCATTCATCTGTTGATGCACATTTTGGTTGCTTCCATGTCTTGGCTTTTGTGAATATTGCTGCAGTGCACCTTTGCCAGCCTGTGTCTTCTCGACTCTGGCCTTCTCAGGTGAAAGGCCCAACGGTGGGCCTGCTGGATTGAATGGTACCTCAGTTATTACTTTGAAACGCAGTTCCTTTCTCTTCTCATTATTGGCTCCTACCACTTTACATCTCACCAGCAGCTAGAGGGGACACAATTCTCTAAAACCTCTTCAGCATTTATTGTTTGTAGACTTTTTGCTGATGGTCATTCGTCTGGTGTGTGTTGAAACCTTTTTGTAGATTAGATTTGCATGAGTCTAATAATTCCTCATGTTGACCTTTTATCCATTTTCCCTTGTTTTTTTTTAAAGAGTGTGTAAAACTTACCTCTCATACGATCTTCTTGAAAAATTTGCTCTCATTTGAGTTTTTTTGGCCACTCCCTACCTCAGAACATTTTTTTGAGGGCAGGTGTCCTTTACAGCTGTGAGTCCTTGTAAATATTAAGTGACCATTAGCTGTGGTTTAAAGCTGCTCTTGCGGGAAACGGCCACAAGGCGGCAAAATTTCTACATTTACAACTCAGGGTACTTGGGCAACAGAGCCTTCCTGGAAATCGTGTTAGTAGGCTGTAAATTAGAGTGGAATGTGCCAAGGCAAACACCCAACAGCTTATATCTCCTTACTTCTTCGTTGTTTTTAAATTTAATTTTTATTTTTTATCAGAAGAAATTTGATAAAAATGTTGTGTATGTTCTAGCTGAACAGAATCTGGCTCATTATATGTATGTATCTATTCATCTTTGGATCCTTTCCCATGTACGTTATTACAGAGCGTTGAATAGACCTCTCTTGGTATTCCATAGGTCTTTGGTGATTATATGTTTCCTAGGTATTAGTATAGGTCTGTCACCCCCATATCCTAATTTATCCATTCCACACACCTTTCCATTTGGGTAAACGTAATTTTGGATTCGTAATCCATGAGTGGCCTTTTCTTGGAAATAAGTTCATGGGTATCACTTTTTAGGTAACAACCATAAGTGATATCATAGGATATCTTTCTTTCGGTTTCTTTCTTACTTCAAGTTGTGTGATTATGTCTAGGTCCTTCTATGGTGGTGTAAACAGCACTGTTTCATGCTTTTCCATGGCTAATATCCATTGTGTAGATGGACCAGTTCTTCTTCGTGAATTCCCCGGTTGATGGACTTTTTGGTTGTTCCAAGTCTTGGCTAGGGTAAATAGTGCTGCAGTGTAGGATTGTCAGCCTGTGTCTTTTTGATTCTGGTCTTCTCAGGTGATAGGGCCAGTAGTGGGCCTACCAGATCATATGGTAGCTCAACTTTTACCTTTAAACGCACCTCCTTTCTGTTCTCACTACTGGCTGTTACCAGTTTACATCCCACCAGCAGCTAGAGGGTCCACAGTTCTCTAAAACCCCTTCAGCATGTATTGTTTGTGGACTGTTTTGCTGATGATCATTCTGACTGTTGTGAGGTGAACCTTTTTTATAGATTGGATTTGCATGTCTTTATTAATTTCTGATGATGAGCAATTTCCATGCAATTGTTCCTAGGTTGTAAATTAGAAAGGAATGTGCCAGGAAAAACCCCAATTAGTTTATTATTCATTAATTGTTGTTAGTGGTTTTAATTTTTTAAATTGGTGTACTGATTACAATATTGTGATCTAGGTGCACACAATCAGGTTCAATACAACACTGTATATATCTATTCATGTACAGACCCTCTTCCCATGTAAATTATTATTTTTTTTATAAATTTATTTTATTTATTTATTTTTGGCCGAGTTGGATCTTCGTTGCTGCATGTGTGCTTTCTCCAGTTGCGGTGAGCGGGGGCTAGTCTTCGTTGCGGAGCACGGGCTTCTCACTGCAGTGACTTCTCCTGTTGCAGAGCACGGGATCTAGGCGTGCCGGCTTCTGTAGTTGTGGCACATGGGCTCAGTAGTTGTGGCTCGTGGCCTCTAGAGCGCAGGCTCAGTGGTTGTGGTGCACGGGCTTAGTTGCTCTGCAGCATGTGGGATCTTCGCGGACCAGGGATCGAACCCGTGTGCCCTGCATTGGCAGGCGGATTCTGAACCACTGCCCCACCAGGGAAGCCCCCATGTAAATTATTACAGAGCGTTCAGTAGACCTACGTTGGTATAGGATCGGTCTTTTTGATATCTGTATTTAATATGTATTTGTATGTGTATGCTAACCCTAATCTTAATGTATCCATTCCTCCCACCTTTCCGTATAGATAACCCTAGTTTGTTTTCTATGTCTGTGATTGTCTTTCTCTGTGGAAATATGTTCAATTGTGTCAGTTGTTAGGTAACACCTAGTAGTGATATCACCGGATATTTGTCATCTGCTTTCCGACTTACCTCATGTTCTGTGATTCTCTCTAGGCTCACCTATGGTGCTGGAAAGAGCAGTGTTTCATTCTTTTCCATGGCGAATATTCCACTGTGTACATGGACCACTTCTTCTTTGTGCATTCATCGGTTGATGGACATTTTGGTTGCTTCCAAGCCTTGGCTATGCTAAATATTGATGCAGTGCAGGATTGCCAGCCTGTGTCTTTCGGATTCTGGTCTTGTCAGGGCATAGGGCCAGCAGTGGGCCTACTAGATCCTATGGTAGATCAATTTTTACCTCTAAACGCACCTCCATTCTGTTCTCACTACTGGCTGTTACCAGTTTACATCCCACCAGCAAGTAGAGGGTACACAGTTCTCTAAAACCCCTTCAGCATTTATTGTTTGTAGATTTTTTACTGATGGCATGTTGAGTGTTGGGTGGTGATACCTTTTTGTAGTTTGGATTTGCATGCGTCTAATAATTCCCGATATTGAGCTTTTATCCACGTCTGTTTTTTTTCTTTTCAAAGGAAAAGAGTAAAACTTACCTCTTCAAACTGTTTCCTTGAAAACATTGGCCGCGTTCTGAATTCTTTTGGCCATTACGTACACCAGGACATTTTTTGAGGGCAGGTGTCATTTACAACCCTGTAGTAATTGTGAATATTCAGTGACCAATAGCACTGGGTTTAAAGCTGCTGTTGCAGGAAACGGCCACAAGGCGGCGGCATTTCTATATTCCCAACTCTGGTTACTAGGGCAAAGGAGCCTTCCTGGAAGTCCTGTTTGTAGGTTGCAAATTAGAGTGGAATGTACCAGGACAAACTCCCCAAAACTTATGTCTTCTTATTTGTTGTTGGTGTTCTTAGTTTAATTTTTATTTTCTTTAGAGCAAATTTGGTTGCAATGTTGTGTTTGTTCTAGGTGTACAGAATCTGTTTCATTGATACATATATCTTTTCATGTTTGGATCCTGTTCCATATAGGTTATTACAGAATGTTGTGTAGGCCTCTCTTGGTATTTGGTATGTCTTTGGCAATTCGATATTTTATAAGTATTAGCATATGTCTGTTAAACCCAATCTCCTCCGTTATACATTCCTCGCACCTTTCCATTTGGTTAACCACAAGTTTGTTTTCTGAATATGTGAGTGTCCTTCTCTGTGGAAATAAGTTCACTAGTATCAATTTTTAGATAACACCTATACGTGATATCATAGGGTATGTGTCTCTCGCTTTCTGACTTACTTGAAGTTGTGTGATTATCTCTAGCCTCCTCTATGGTGCTGCAAACGGCATTGTTTCAATTCTTTTGTGTCTGATATTCCATTGTGTACATGGACCTCTCTTTCGTCCATTCATCTGGTGATGGACATTTTTGTTGCTTCCATGTCTTGGCTATTGTAAATACTGCTGCAATACACGATGTTCCATCTGTGTCTTTTTTTTGTTTTTTTTAAAATTTATTAATTAATTTATTTATTTTTGGGTGTGTTGGGTCTTCGTTTCTGTGTGAGGGCTTTCTGTAGTTGCGGCACGTGGGGGCCACTCTTCATCGTGGTGCGCGGGCCTCTCACTGTCGCGGCCTCTCTTGTTGCGGAGAATAGGCTCCAGACGCGCAGGCTCAGTAGTTGTGGCTCACGGGCCTGGTTGGTCCACGGCATGTGGGATCTTCCCAGACCAGGGCTGGAACCCGTGTCCCCTGCATTGGCAGGCAGATTCTCAACCACTGCGCCACCAGGGAAGCCCCATCTGTGTCTTTTTGATTCTGGTCTTCACAGGTGCCAGGCCCAATAGTGGGCCTTCCGGGCCATATGGTAACTCAATGTTTACCTTTTCAACGCACTGCCATTCTGTTCCTATTATTGGCCGTTACCACTTTACATCCCACTTAGACCTAGAGGTTACGCTATTCTCCACAACTTCTTCAACATCTATTGTTTGTAGACTTTTTGCTAATGGTCATTCTGACTAGTGTGAGGTGATACCTTTGTGTGGATTGCATTTGCATGCGTCTACTAATTCCTGATGTTGAGCTTTTATCAATATCCTTTTTATTTTTTTTTAAGATTGAGTTAACCTTACAACTTCAAATTGCCTTCTTGAAACATTTGCCGTGGTTTGAATTTCTTTGGCCCTTCCCTACTCCAGGACATTTTTTGAGGGCATGTGTCATTTACACCCCTGCAGTCCTTGTGAATATTAGTGACCATTAGTAGTGGATTTAAAGCTGCCGTTTGAGGAAGCGGCCTTAGGGTGGCACCATTTGTACGTTAACAACTCTGCTTGCCAAGGTAACAGAACCTTCCTGGAAGTTGTGGTTTTACGTTGCAGATTAGAGTGGAATGTGCCAGGACAAAGCCCCGTAAGTTTAGCCTCCTTAATTCTTGTTTGTGTCTTTAATTTTTAGTTTTTATCAGAGCCAATTTGATTGAAAAATGTCGTTTGTTCTAGGTGTACAGAATCTTGTTCATTTACACATATACATGGATCTATTGATCTTGGTATCCTTTTCCATGTAGGTTATTACAGGGTGTTGAGTAGCCCACTCTTGGTATTCCATAGGTTTCTGGTGATTATGTATTTTATATGTATTAGTATGTGTTTGTTAACCCCAATATGCTAATTTATCCACTCCTCACACCTTTTCATTGGCTCAACCATAAGTTTGCCTTCTCAGTCTGAGATTGTCTTTCTCTATGGAAATATGTTCATGTTTATGAATTTTCAGATAACATAAGTGATATCATAGGACATTTGTCTTTCGCATTCTGACTTACTTCACGTTGTGTGATTATCTCTAGGCTCATCCGTGGTGCTGCAAATGGCATTGTTTTATTTTTTTCGTGGCTAATATTCCATTCTGTACATATAGCACTTCTTCTTGGTCCATTCATCTGTTTCGGGACCTTTTTTTTGCTTCCGTGTCTTGGCTATTTAAATATTGCTGCAGTGCACAGTTGCCTGCCTCTGTCTTTCCGATTCTGGTGGTCTTAGGTTATAGGCCCAGAAGGTGCCCTGCCGGATCATATGGTAGCTCAACTTTTACCTTTTAAACCACCTCCATTCTGTTTTCATTAGTGCTGTTACCACTTTTCATCCCACCGGCAGCTAGAAGGTACACAGTTCTCTAAAACCCCCCTTCAGCATTTAGAGTTTGTATACTTTTTGCTGATGGTCATTTGACTGGTGTGAGCTGAAACCTTTTTGGAGGTTGGATTTGATGCGTCTAATAATTCCTTATACTGAGCTTTAGGCATGTCCTTTCTTTTCTTTTTCTTTTTTTTTTAAAGAGTGAGTACAACTTCCCTCTTCATATTGACTGCTTGAAAAATCTGTCATGTGTTGAATTTTCTTGGCTATTCCCTACCCCAGGGCCTTTTTGGAGGGCAGGTGTCCTTTACAGCCCTGCAGTCCTTGTGAATGTTAAGTGACCATTAGCACTGTGTTTATAGCTGCTGTTGTGGGAAACAGCCACAAGGCGGCAGCATTTCTACGTTCTCAACTCTTGTTACTAGGGCAACAGAGTCTTCCTGGACGTCGTGTTCCTCGGTTGTAAATTAGACTGGAATGTGCTCGGACAAACCCCCAGAAGTTTATGTCTCCTTACTTATGTTTGTTTTTTAAATTTAATTTCTATTTCTTGTCGGAGTAAATTTGATTAGAGTGTTGTGATTGTCTGGCTGTACAGAATCTGGTCAATTATTCATACATATATCTGTTCATCTTCGGATCCTCTTACCATGTATGTTATTACAGAGTGTTGAGTAGACCTCCCTTGGTATTTGGCAGGTGTTTGGTCATTATGTATTTTATATGTATTGGTGATTATATAATTCATATAGTTTATATGTCATATGTTCATATACATTTAACATACATTAGTATATGTATGTTACCCCCATAATCCTAATTTACCCATCCTCCCACCTTTCATTTTGGTTAACCATTAGTTTGTTTTATAAGTGTGTGAGTGTCTGTTTTCTGTGGAAATATGTTCATTGGTAGCAATCTTAGGCTAACATCTATAAAGGATACCACAGGATATTTGTCATTCCCTTTTGACTTACTTAACATAATATGATTATTTCTAGGCTCATCTGTAGTCATGAAAACGGCATTGTTCATTTTTTTTCCGAGGCTAGTATGCCATTCGGTACATACACCACTTCTTCTTTGTGCATTGATCTGTTGATGGACATTTTGTTTGCTTGCATGTCTTGGCTATAGTAAATATTGCTGCAGTTCATGTTTGCCTGTCTGTGTCTTTCCGATTCTGGTCTTTGTTGGTTATAGGCCCATTAGGGGATCGGCCGCATCATATGGTAGCTCAACTTTTACCTTTGAAACGCAGCTCCATTCTGTTCTCATGATTAGCTGTTACCGGTTTACCTCCAACCAACAGCATAGTGGGTATGCATTTGTCCACAAACCCGTCAGCACTCATTGTTTGTCGACTTTTTTACGATGGCATTTTGAAAATTGGGTGGCGAAATCTTTTTGTAGTTTGGATTTGCATCCAACCAATAATTCCTGATATTGAGCTTTTATCCATGTTCTTCTTTTTTTTTTTTAAATAAAAGAGTGAGTGAAACTTACCTCTTTAAATTGTTTTCTTGAAAAATTTTCCGTGTTTCGAACTTTTTTGGCCATTACCTACCCCAGGTCATTTTTTTAGGGCACGTGTCATTTACAGCCCTACAATTCCCGTGAATATTAAGTGACCGTTAGCCCTGTGTTTAAAGCTGCTGCTGTGGGAAACGGCCACAAGGTGGCAGCATTTCTGAATTCCCAAATCTGGTTACTAGGGCAGCCGAGCCTTCCTGTAAGTTCCTAGGTTGTAAATTAGTATGGAATGTGCCAGGAAAAACCCCAATAAGTTTATGTCTCATTAATTTTTGTTAGTGGTTTTAATTTTTTTCATTGGGGTAATGATTAGAATATTGTGTGTTCTAGGTGCACACAATCAGGTTCAATTGAACATTGTATATATCTATTCATGTACACATCCTCTTCCCATGTAAATTATTATTATCTTTTTGCAATAAATTTTACTTATTTATTTATTTATTTTTGGCCGAGTTGGGTCTTCGTTGCTGCATGTGGGCTTTCTCTAGTTGCGGTGAGCAGGGGCTAGTCTTCATTGCGGTGCACGGGCTTCTCACTGCAGTGGCTTCTCTTGTTGCACAGCACGGGCTCTAGGCATGTGGGCTTCAGGAGTTGTGGCGCGTGGGCTCAGTAGTTGTAGCTCGTGGCCTCTAGAGCGCAGGCTCAGTGGTTGTGGTGCACGGGCTTAGTTGCTCTGCAGCATGTGGGATCTTCGTGGACCAGGGATCAAACCCGTGAGCCCTGCATTGGCAGGCGGATTCTTAACCACCGCCCCACCAGGGAAGCCCCCATGTAAATTATTACAGAGCGTTCAGTAGACCTACGTTGGTATAGGATCGGTCTTTTTGATATCTGTATTTAATATGTATTTGTATGTGTATGCTAACCCTAATCTTAATGTATCCATTCCTCCCACCTTTCCGTATAGATAACCCTAGTTTGTTTTCTATGTCTGTGATTGTCTTTCTCTGTGGAAATACGTTCGATTGTGTCAGTTGTTAGGTAACACCTAGTGGTGATATCACCGGATATTTGTCATCTGCTTTCCGACTTACCTCATGTTCTGTGATTCTCTCTAGGCTCACCTATGGTGCTGGAAAGAGCAGTGTTTCATTCTTTTCCATGGCGAATATTCCACTGTGTACATGGACCACTTCTTCTTTGTGCATTCATCGGTTGATGGACATTTTGGTTGCTTCCAAGCCTTGGCTATGCTAAATATTGATGCAGTGCAGCCTGTGTGCCAGCCTGTGTCTTTCGGATTCTGGTCTTCTCAGGGCATAGGGCCAGCAGTGGGCCTACTAGATCCTATGGTAGATCAATTTTTACCTCTAAACGCACCTCCATTCTGTTCTCACTACTGGCTGTTACCAGTTTACATCCCACCAGCAAGTAGAGGGTACACAGTTCTCTAAAACCCCTTCAGCATTTATTGTTTGTAGATTTTTTACTGATGGCATGTTGAGTGTTGGGTGGTGATACCTTTTTGTAGTTTGGATTTGCATGCGTCTAATAATTCCCGATATTGAGCTTTTATCCACGTCCGTTTTTTTTCTTTTCAAAGGAAAAGAGTAAAACTTACCTCTTCAAACTGTTTCCTTGAAAACATTGGCCGCGTTCTGAATTCTTTTGGCCATTACGTACACCAGGACATTTTTTGAGGGCAGGTGTCATTTACAACCCTGTAGTAATTGTGAATATTCAGTGACCAATAGCACTGGGTTTAAAGCTGCTGTTGCAGGAAACGGCCACAAGGCGGCGGCATTTCTATATTCCCAACTCTGGTTACTAGGGCAAAGGAGCCTTCCTGGAAGTCCTGTTTGTAGGTTGCAAATTAGAGTGGAATGTACCAGGACAAACTCCCCAAAACTTATGTCTTCTTATTTGTTGTTGGTGTTCTTAGTTTAATTTTTATTTTCTTTAGAGCAAATTTGGTTGCAATGTTGTGTTTGTTCTAGGTGTACAGAATCTGTTTCATTGATACGTATATCTTTTCATGTTTGGATCCTGTTCCATATAGGTTATTACAGAATGTTGTGTAGGCCTCTCTTGGTATTTGGTATGTCTTTGGCGATTCGATATTTTACAAGTATTAGCATATGTCTGTTAAACCCAATCTCCTCCGTTATACATTCCTCACACCTTTCCATTTGGTTAACCACAAGTTTGTTTTCTGAATATGTGAGTGTCCTTCTCTGTGGAAATAAGTTCACTAGTGTCAATTTTTAGATAACACCTATACGTGATATCATGGGGTATGTGTCTCTCGCTTTCTGACTTACTTGAAGTTGTGTGATTATCTCTAGCCTCCTCTATGGTGCTGCAAACGGCATTGTTTCAATTCTTTTCTGTGTCTGATATTCCATTGTGTACATGGACCTCTCTTTCGTCCATTCATCTGATGATGGACATTTTTGTTGCTTCCATGTCTTGGCTATTGTAAATACTGCTGCAATACACGATGTTCCATCTGTGTCTTTTTTTTGTTTTTTTTAAAATTTATTAATTAATTTATTTATTTTTGGGTGTGTTGGGTCTTCGTTTCTGTGTGAGGGCTTTCTGTAGTTGCGGCACGTGGGGGCCACTCTTCATCGTGGTGCGCGGGCCTCTCACTGTCGTGGCCTCTCTTGTTGCGGAGAATAGGCTCCAGACGCGCAGGCTCAGTAGTTGTGGCTCACGGGCCTGGTTGGTCCACGGCATGTGGGATCTTCCCAGACCAGGGCTGGAACCCGTGTCCCCTGCATTGGCAGGCAGATTCTCAACCACTGCGCCACCAGGGAAGCCCCATCTGTGTCTTTTTGATTCTGGTCTTCACAGGTGCCAGGCCCAATAGTGGGCCTTCCGGGCCATATGGTAACTCAATGTTTACCTTTTCAACGCACTGCCATTCTGTTCCTATTATTGGCCGTTACCACTTTACATCCCACTTAGACCTAGAGGTTACGCTATTCTCCACAACTTCTTCAACATCTATTGTTTGTAGACTTTTTGCTAATGGTCATTCTGACTAGTGTGAGGTGATACCTTTGTGTGGATTGCATTTGCATGCGTCTACTAATTCCTGATGTTGAGCTTTTATCAATATCCTTTTTATTTTTTTTTAAGATTGAGTTAACCTTACAACTTCAAATTGCCTTCTTGAAACATTTGCCGTGGTTTGAATTTCTTTGGCCCTTCCCTACTCCAGGACATTTTTTGAGGGCATGTGTCATTTACACCCCTGCAGTCCTTGTGAATATTAGTGACCATTAGTAGTGGATTTAAAGCTGCCGTTTGAGGAAGCGGCCTTAGGGTGGCACCATTTGTACGTTAACAACTCTGCTTGCCAAGGTAACAGAACCTTCCTGGAAGTTGTGGTTTTACGTTGCAGATTAGAGTGGAATGTGCCAGGACAAAGCCCCGTAAGTTTAGCCTCCTTAATTCTTGTTTGTGTCTTTAATTTTTAGTTTTTATCAGAGCCAATTTGATTGAAAAATGTCGTTTGTTCTAGGTGTACAGAATCTTGTTCATTTACACATATACATGGATCTATTGATCTTGGTATCCTTTTCCATGTAGGTTATTACAGGGTGTTGAGTAGCCCACTCTTGGTATTCCATAGGTTTCTGGTGATTATGTATTTTATATGTATTAGTATGTGTTTGTTAACCCCAATATGCTAATTTATCCACTCCTCACACCTTTTCATTGGCTCAACCATAAGTTTGCCTTCTCAGTCTGAGATTGTCTTTCTCTATGGAAATATGTTCATGTTTATGAATTTTCAGATAACATAAGTGATATCATAGGACATTTGTCTTTCGCATTCTGACTTACTTCACGTTGTGTGATTATCTCTAGGCTCATCCGTGGTGCTGCAAATGGCATTGTTTTATTTTTTTCGTGGCTAATATTCCATTCTGTACATATAGCACTTCTTCTTGGTCCATTCATCTGTTTCGGGACCTTTTTTTTGCTTCCGTGTCTTGGCTATTTAAATATTGCTGCAGTGCACAGTTGCCTGCCTCTGTCTTTCCGATTCTGGTGGTCTTAGGTTATAGGCCCAGAAGGTGCCCTGCCGGATCATATGGTAGCTCAACTTTTACCTTTTAAACCACCTCCATTCTGTTTTCATTAGTGCTGTTACCACTTTTCATCCCACCGGCAGCTAGAAGGTACACAGTTCTCTAAAACCCCCCTTCAGCATTTAGAGTTTGTATACTTTTTGCTGATGGTCATTTGACTGGTGTGAGCTGAAACCTTTTTGGAGGTTGGATTTGATGCGTCTAATAATTCCTTATACTGAGCTTTAGGCATGTCCTTTCTTTTCTTTTTCTTTTTTTTTTAAAGAGTGAGTACAACTTCCCTCTTCATATTGACTGCTTGAAAAATCTGTCATGTGTTGAATTTTCTTGGCTATTCCCTACCCCAGGGCCTTTTTGGAGGGCAGGTGTCCTTTACAGCCCTGCAGTCCTTGTGAATGTTAAGTGACCATTAGCACTGTGTTTATAGCTGCTGTTGTGGGAAACAGCCACAAGGCGGCAGCATTTCTACGTTCTCAACTCTTGTTACTAGGGCAACAGAGTCTTCCTGGACGTCGTGTTCCTCGGTTGTAAATTAGACTGGAATGTGCTCGGACAAACCCCCAGAAGTTTATGTCTCCTTACTTATGTTTGTTTTTTAAATTTAATTTCTATTTCTTGTCGGAGTAAATTTGATTAGAGTGTTGTGATTGTCTGGCTGTACAGAATCTGGTCAATTATTCATACATATATCTGTTCATCTTCGGATCCTCTTACCATGTATGTTATTACAGAGTGTTGAGTAGACCTCCCTTGGTATTTGGCAGGTGTTTGGTCATTATGTATTTTATATGTATTGGTGATTATATAATTCATATAGTTTATATGTCATATGTTCATATACATTTAACATACATTAGTATATGTATGTTACCCCCATAATCCTAATTTACCCATCCTCCCACCTTTCATTTTGGTTAACCATTAGTTTGTTTTATAAGTGTGTGAGTGTCTGTTTTCTGTGGAAATATGTTCATTGGTAGCAATCTTAGGCTAACATCTATAAAGGATACCACAGGATATTTGTCATTCCCTTTTGACTTACTTAACATAATATGATTATTTCTAGGCTCATCTGTAGTCATGAAAACGGCATTGTTCATTTTTTTTCCGAGGCTAGTATGCCATTCGGTACATACACCACTTCTTCTTTGTGCATTGATCTGTTGATGGACATTTTGTTTGCTTGCATGTCTTGGCTATAGTAAATATTGCTGCAGTTCATGTTTGCCTGTCTGTGTCTTTCCGATTCTGGTCTTTGTTGGTTATAGGCCCATTAGGGGATCGGCCGCATCATATGGTAGCTCAACTTTTACCTTTGAAACGCAGCTCCATTCTGTTCTCATGATTAGCTGTTACCGGTTTACCTCCAACCAACAGCATAGTGGGTATGCATTTGTCCACAAACCCGTCAGCACTCATTGTTTGTCGACTTTTTTACGATGGCATTTTGAAAATTGGGTGGCGAAATCTTTTTGTAGTTTGGATTTGCATCCAACCAATAATTCCTGATATTGAGCTTTTATCCATGTTCTTCTTTTTTTTTTTTAAATAAAAGAGTGAGTGAAACTTACCTCTTTAAATTGTTTTCTTGAAAAATTTTCCGTGTTTCGAACTTTTTTGGCCATTACCTACCCCAGGTCATTTTTTTAGGGCACGTGTCATTTACAGCCCTACAATTCCCGTGAATATTAAGTGACCGTTAGCCCTGTGTTTAAAGCTGCTGCTGTGGGAAACGGCCACAAGGTGGCAGCATTTCTGAATTCCCAAATCTGGTTACTAGGGCAGCCGAGCCTTCCTGTAAGTTCCTAGGTTGTAAATTAGTATGGAATGTGCCAGGAAAAACCCCAATAAGTTTATGTCTCATTAATTTTTGTTAGTGGTTTTAATTTTTTTAATTGGGGTAATGATTAGAATATTGTGTGTTCTAGGTGCACACAATCAGGTTCAATTGAACATTGTATATATCTATTCATGTACACATCCTCTTCCCATGTAAATTATTATTATCTTTTTGCAATAAATTTTACTTATTTATTTATTTATTTTTGGCCGAGTTGGGTCTTCGTTGCTGCATGTGGGCTTTCTCTAGTTGCGGTGAGCAGTGGCTAGTCTTCATTGCGGTGCACGGGCTTCTCACTGCAGTGGCTTCTCTTGTTGCACAGCACGGGCTCTAGGCATGTGGGCTTCAGGAGTTGTGGTGCGTGGGCTCAGTAGTTGTAGCTCGTGGCCTCTAGAGCGCAGGCTCAGTGGTTGTGGTGCACGGGCTTAGTTGCTCTGCAGCATGTGGGATCTTCGTGGACCAGGGATCGAACCCGTGAGCCCTGCATTGGCAGGCGGATTCTTAACCACCGCCCCACCAGGGAAGCCCCCATGTAAATTATTACAGAGCGTTCAGTAGACCTACGTTGGTATAGGATCGGTCTTTTTGATATCTGTATTTAATATGTATTTGTATGTGTATGCTAACCCTAATCTTAATGTATCCATTCCTCCCACCTTTCCGTATAGATAACCCTAGTTTGTTTTCTATGTCTGTGATTGTCTTTCTCTGTGGAAATACGTTCGATTGTGTCAGTTGTTAGGTAACACCTAGTGGTGATATCACCGGATATTTGTCATCTGCTTTCCGACTTACCTCATGTTCTGTGATTCTCTCTAGGCTCACCTATGGTGCTGGAAAGAGCAGTGTTTCATTCTTTTCCATGGCGAATATTCCACTGTGTACATGGACCACTTCTTCTTTGTGCATTCATCGGTTGATGGACATTTTGGTTGCTTCCAAGCCTTGGCTATGCTAAATATTGATGCAGTGCAGCCTGTGTGCCAGCCTGTGTCTTTCGGATTCTGGTCTTCTCAGGGCATAGGGCCAGCAGTGGGCCTACTAGATCCTATGGTAGATCAATTTTTACCTCTAAACGCACCTCCATTCTGTTCTCACTACTGGCTGTTACCAGTTTACATCCCACCAGCAAGTAGAGGGTACACAGTTCTCTAAAACCCCTTCAGCATTTATTGTTTGTAGATTTTTTACTGATGGCATGTTGAGTGTTGGGTGGTGATACCTTTTTGTAGTTTGGATTTGCATGCGTCTAATAATTCCCGATATTGAGCTTTTATCCACGTCCGTTTTTTTTCTTTTCAAAGGAAAAGAGTAAAACTTACCTCTTCAAACTGTTTCCTTGAAAACATTGGCCGCGTTCTGAATTCTTTTGGCCATTACGTACACCAGGACATTTTTTGAGGGCAGGTGTCATTTACAACCCTGTAGTAATTGTGAATATTCAGTGACCAATAGCACTGGGTTTAAAGCTGCTGTTGCAGGAAACGGCCACAAGGCGGCGGCATTTCTATATTCCCAACTCTGGTTACTAGGGCAAAGGAGCCTTCCTGGAAGTCCTGTTTGTAGGTTGCAAATTAGAGTGGAATGTACCAGGACAAACTCCCCAAAACTTATGTCTTCTTATTTGTTGTTGGTGTTCTTAGTTTAATTTTTATTTTCTTTAGAGCAAATTTGGTTGCAATGTTGTGTTTGTTCTAGGTGTACAGAATCTGTTTCATTGATACGTATATCTTTTCATGTTTGGATCCTGTTCCATATAGGTTATTACAGAATGTTGTGTAGGCCTCTCTTGGTATTTGGTATGTCTTTGGCGATTCGATATTTTACAAGTATTAGCATATGTCTGTTAAACCCAATCTCCTCCGTTATACATTCCTCACACCTTTCCATTTGGTTAACCACAAGTTTGTTTTCTGAATATGTGAGTGTCCTTCTCTGTGGAAATAAGTTCACTAGTGTCAATTTTTAGATAACACCTATACGTGATATCATGGGGTATGTGTCTCTCGCTTTCTGACTTACTTGAAGTTGTGTGATTATCTCTAGCCTCCTCTATGGTGCTGCAAACGGCATTGTTTCAATTCTTTTCTGTGTCTGATATTCCATTGTGTACATGGACCTCTCTTTCGTCCATTCATCTGATGATGGACATTTTTGTTGCTTCCATGTCTTGGCTATTGTAAATACTGCTGCAATACACGATGTTCCATCTGTGTCTTTTTTTTGTTTTTTTTAAAATTTATTAATTAATTTATTTATTTTTGGGTGTGTTGGGTCTTCGTTTCTGTGTGAGGGCTTTCTGTAGTTGCGGCACGTGGGGGCCACTCTTCATCGTGGTGCGCGGGCCTCTCACTGTCGCGGCCTCTCTTGTTGCGGAGAATAGGCTCCAGACGCGCAGGCTCAGTAGTTGTGGCTCACGGGCCTGGTTGGTCCACAGCATGTGGGATCTTCCCAGACCAGGGCTGGAACCCGTGTCCCCTGCATTGGCAGGCAGATTCTCAACCACTGCGCCACCAGGGAAGCCCCATCTGTGTCTTTTTGATTCTGGTCTTCACAGGTGCCAGGCCCAATAGTGGGCCTTCCGGGCCATATGGTAACTCAATGTTTACCTTTTCAACGCACTGCCATTCTGTTCCTATTATTGGCCGTTACCACTTTACATCCCACTTAGACCTAGAGGTTACGCTATTCTCCACAACTTCTTCAACATCTATTGTTTGTAGACTTTTTGCTAATGGTCATTCTGACTAGTGTGAGGTGATACCTTTGTGTGGATTGCATTTGCATGCGTCTACTAATTCCTGATGTTGAGCTTTTATCAATATCCTTTTTATTTTTTTTTAAGATTGAGTTAACCTTACAACTTCAAATTGCCTTCTTGAAACATTTGCCGTGGTTTGAATTTCTTTGGCCCTTCCCTACTCCAGGACATTTTTTGAGGGCATGTGTCATTTACACCCCTGCAGTCCTTGTGAATATTAGTGACCATTAGTAGTGGATTTAAAGCTGCCGTTTGAGGAAGCGGCCTTAGGGTGGCACCATTTGTACGTTAACAACTCTGCTTGCCAAGGTAACAGAACCTTCCTGGAAGTTGTGGTTTTACGTTGCAGATTAGAGTGGAATGTGCCAGGACAAAGCCCCGTAAGTTTAGCCTCCTTAATTCTTGTTTGTGTCTTTAATTTTTAGTTTTTATCAGAGCCAATTTGATTGAAAAATGTCGTTTGTTCTAGGTGTACAGAATCTTGTTCATTTACACATATACATGGATCTATTGATCTTGGTATCCTTTTCCATGTAGGTTATTACAGGGTGTTGAGTAGCCCACTCTTGGTATTCCATAGGTTTCTGGTGATTATGTATTTTATATGTATTAGTATGTGTTTGTTAACCCCAATATGCTAATTTATCCACTCCTCACACCTTTTCATTGGCTCAACCATAAGTTTGCCTTCTCAGTCTGAGATTGTCTTTCTCTATGGAAATATGTTCATGTTTATGAATTTTCAGATAACATAAGTGATATCATAGGACATTTGTCTTTCGCATTCTGACTTACTTCACGTTGTGTGATTATCTCTAGGCTCATCCGTGGTGCTGCAAATGGCATTGTTTTATTTTTTTCGTGGCTAATATTCCATTCTGTACATATAGCACTTCTTCTTGGTCCATTCATCTGTTTCGGGACCTTTTTTTTGCTTCCGTGTCTTGGCTATTTAAATATTGCTGCAGTGCACAGTTGCCTGCCTCTGTCTTTCCGATTCTGGTGGTCTTAGGTTATAGGCCCAGAAGGTGCCCTGCCGGATCATATGGTAGCTCAACTTTTACCTTTTAAACCACCTCCATTCTGTTTTCATTAGTGCTGTTACCACTTTTCATCCCACCGGCAGCTAGAAGGTACACAGTTCTCTAAAACCCCCCTTCAGCATTTAGAGTTTGTATACTTTTTGCTGATGGTCATTTGACTGGTGTGAGCTGAAACCTTTTTGGAGGTTGGATTTGATGCGTCTAATAATTCCTTATACTGAGCTTTAGGCATGTCCTTTCTTTTCTTTTTCTTTTTTTTTTAAAGAGTGAGTACAACTTCCCTCTTCATATTGACTGCTTGAAAAATCTGTCATGTGTTGAATTTTCTTGGCTATTCCCTACCCCAGGGCCTTTTTGGAGGGCAGGTGTCCTTTACAGCCCTGCAGTCCTTGTGAATGTTAAGTGACCATTAGCACTGTGTTTATAGCTGCTGTTGTGGGAAACAGCCACAAGGCGGCAGCATTTCTACGTTCTCAACTCTTGTTACTAGGGCAACAGAGTCTTCCTGGACGTCGTGTTCCTCGGTTGTAAATTAGACTGGAATGTGCTCGGACAAACCCCCAGAAGTTTATGTCTCCTTACTTATGTTTGTTTTTTAAATTTAATTTCTATTTCTTGTCGGAGTAAATTTGATTAGAGTGTTGTGATTGTCTGGCTGTACAGAATCTGGTCAATTATTCATACATATATCTGTTCATCTTCGGATCCTCTTACCATGTATGTTATTACAGAGTGTTGAGTAGACCTCCCTTGGTATTTGGCAGGTGTTTGGTCATTATGTATTTTATATGTATTGGTGATTATATAATTCATATAGTTTATATGTCATATGTTCATATACATTTAACATACATTAGTATATGTATGTTACCCCCATAATCCTAATTTACCCATCCTCCCACCTTTCATTTTGGTTAACCATTAGTTTGTTTTATAAGTGTGTGAGTGTCTGTTTTCTGTGGAAATATGTTCATTGGTAGCAATCTTAGGCTAACATCTATAAAGGATACCACAGGATATTTGTCATTCCCTTTTGACTTACTTAACATAATATGATTATTTCTAGGCTCATCTGTAGTCATGAAAACGGCATTGTTCATTTTTTTTCCGAGGCTAGTATGCCATTCGGTACATACACCACTTCTTCTTTGTGCATTGATCTGTTGATGGACATTTTGTTTGCTTGCATGTCTTGGCTATAGTAAATATTGCTGCAGTTCATGTTTGCCTGTCTGTGTCTTTCCGATTCTGGTCTTTGTTGGTTATAGGCCCATTAGGGGATCGGCCGCATCATATGGTAGCTCAACTTTTACCTTTGAAACGCAGCTCCATTCTGTTCTCATGATTAGCTGTTACCGGTTTACCTCCAACCAACAGCATAGTGGGTATGCATTTGTCCACAAACCCGTCAGCACTCATTGTTTGTCGACTTTTTTACGATGGCATTTTGAAAATTGGGTGGCGAAATCTTTTTGTAGTTTGGATTTGCATCCAACCAATAATTCCTGATATTGAGCTTTTATCCATGTTCTTCTTTTTTTTTTTTAAATAAAAGAGTGAGTGAAACTTACCTCTTTAAATTGTTTTCTTGAAAAATTTTCCGTGTTTCGAACTTTTTTGGCCATTACCTACCCCAGGTCATTTTTTTAGGGCACGTGTCATTTACAGCCCTACAATTCCCGTGAATATTAAGTGACCGTTAGCCCTGTGTTTAAAGCTGCTGCTGTGGGAAACGGCCACAAGGTGGCAGCATTTCTGAATTCCCAAATCTGGTTACTAGGGCAGCCGAGCCTTCCTGTAAGTTCCTAGGTTGTAAATTAGTATGGAATGTGCCAGGAAAAACCCCAATAAGTTTATGTCTCATTAATTTTTGTTAGTGGTTTTAATTTTTTTCATTGGGGTAATGATTAGAATATTGTGTGTTCTAGGTGCACACAATCAGGTTCAATTGAACATTGTATATATCTATTCATGTACACATCCTCTTCCCATGTAAATTATTATTATCTTTTTGCAATAAATTTTACTTATTTATTTATTTATTTTTGGCCGAGTTGGGTCTTCGTTGCTGCATGTGGGCTTTCTCTAGTTGCGGTGAGCAGGGGCTAGTCTTCATTGCGGTGCACGGGCTTCTCACTGCAGTGGCTTCTCTTGTTGCACAGCACGGGCTCTAGGCATGTGGGCTTCAGGAGTTGTGGCGCGTGGGCTCAGTAGTTGTAGCTCGTGGCCTCTAGAGCGCAGGCTCAGTGGTTGTGGTGCACGGGCTTAGTTGCTCTGCAGCATGTGGGATCTTCGTGGACCAGGGATCAAACCCGTGAGCCCTGCATTGGCAGGCGGATTCTTAACCACCGCCCCACCAGGGAAGCCCCCATGTAAATTATTACAGAGCGTTCAGTAGACCTACGTTGGTATAGGATCGGTCTTTTTGATATCTGTATTTAATATGTATTTGTATGTGTATGCTAACCCTAATCTTAATGTATCCATTCCTCCCACCTTTCCGTATAGATAACCCTAGTTTGTTTTCTATGTCTGTGATTGTCTTTCTCTGTGGAAATACGTTCGATTGTGTCAGTTGTTAGGTAACACCTAGTGGTGATATCACCGGATATTTGTCATCTGCTTTCCGACTTACCTCATGTTCTGTGATTCTCTCTAGGCTCACCTATGGTGCTGGAAAGAGCAGTGTTTCATTCTTTTCCATGGCGAATATTCCACTGTGTACATGGACCACTTCTTCTTTGTGCATTCATCGGTTGATGGACATTTTGGTTGCTTCCAAGCCTTGGCTATGCTAAATATTGATGCAGTGCAGCCTGTGTGCCAGCCTGTGTCTTTCGGATTCTGGTCTTCTCAGGGCATAGGGCCAGCAGTGGGCCTACTAGATCCTATGGTAGATCAATTTTTACCTCTAAACGCACCTCCATTCTGTTCTCACTACTGGCTGTTACCAGTTTACATCCCACCAGCAAGTAGAGGGTACACAGTTCTCTAAAACCCCTTCAGCATTTATTGTTTGTAGATTTTTTACTGATGGCATGTTGAGTGTTGGGTGGTGATACCTTTTTGTAGTTTGGATTTGCATGCGTCTAATAATTCCCGATATTGAGCTTTTATCCACGTCCGTTTTTTTTCTTTTCAAAGGAAAAGAGTAAAACTTACCTCTTCAAACTGTTTCCTTGAAAACATTGGCCGCGTTCTGAATTCTTTTGGCCATTACGTACACCAGGACATTTTTTGAGGGCAGGTGTCATTTACAACCCTGTAGTAATTGTGAATATTCAGTGACCAATAGCACTGGGTTTAAAGCTGCTGTTGCAGGAAACGGCCACAAGGCGGCGGCATTTCTATATTCCCAACTCTGGTTACTAGGGCAAAGGAGCCTTCCTGGAAGTCCTGTTTGTAGGTTGCAAATTAGAGTGGAATGTACCAGGACAAACTCCCCAAAACTTATGTCTTCTTATTTGTTGTTGGTGTTCTTAGTTTAATTTTTATTTTCTTTAGAGCAAATTTGGTTGCAATGTTGTGTTTGTTCTAGGTGTACAGAATCTGTTTCATTGATACGTATATCTTTTCATGTTTGGATCCTGTTCCATATAGGTTATTACAGAATGTTGTGTAGGCCTCTCTTGGTATTTGGTATGTCTTTGGCAATTCGATATTTTACAAGTATTAGCATATGTCTGTTAAACCCAATCTCCTCCGTTATACATTCCTCACACCTTTCCATTTGGTTAACCACAAGTTTGTTTTCTGAATATGTGAGTGTCCTTCTCTGTGGAAATAAGTTCACTAGTGTCAATTTTTAGATAACACCTATACGTGATATCATGGGGTATGTGTCTCTCGCTTTCTGACTTACTTGAAGTTGTGTGATTATCTCTAGCCTCCTCTATGGTGCTGCAAACGGCATTGTTTCAATTCTTTTCTGTGTCTGATATTCCATTGTGTACATGGACCTCTCTTTCGTCCATTCATCTGATGATGGACATTTTTGTTGCTTCCATGTCTTGGCTATTGTAAATACTGCTGCAATACACGATGTTCCATCTGTGTCTTTTTTTTGTTTTTTTTTAAATTTATTAATTAATTTATTTATTTTTGGGTGTGTTGGGTCTTCGTTTCTGTGTGAGGGCTTTCTGTAGTTGCGGCACGTGGGGGCCACTCTTCATCGTGGTGCGCGGGCCTCTCACTGTCGCGGCCTCTCTTGTTGCGGAGAATAGGCTCCAGACGCGCAGGCTCAGTAGTTGTGGCTCACGGGCCTGGTTGGTCCACGGCATGTGGGATCTTCCCAGACCAGGGCTGGAACCCGTGTCCCCTGCATTGGCAGGCAGATTCTCAACCACTGCGCCACCAGGGAAGCCCCATCTGTGTCTTTTTGATTCTGGTCTTCACAGGTGCCAGGCCCAATAGTGGGCCTTCCGGGCCATATGGTAACTCAATGTTTACCTTTTCAACGCACTGCCATTCTGTTCCTATTATTGGCCGTTACCACTTTACATCCCACTTAGACCTAGAGGTTACGCTATTCTCCACAACTTCTTCAACATCTATTGTTTGTAGACTTTTTGCTAATGGTCATTCTGACTAGTGTGAGGTGATACCTTTGTGTGGATTGCATTTGCATGCGTCTACTAATTCCTGATGTTGAGCTTTTATCAATATCCTTTTTATTTTTTTTTAAGATTGAGTTAACCTTACAACTTCAAATTGCCTTCTTGAAACATTTGCCGTGGTTTGAATTTCTTTGGCCCTTCCCTACTCCAGGACATTTTTTGAGGGCATGTGTCATTTACACCCCTGCAGTCCTTGTGAATATTAGTGACCATTAGTAGTGGATTTAAAGCTGCCGTTTGAGGAAGCGGCCTTAGGGTGGCACCATTTGTACGTTAACAACTCTGCTTGCCAAGGTAACAGAACCTTCCTGGAAGTTGTGGTTTTACGTTGCAGATTAGAGTGGAATGTGCCAGGACAAAGCCCCGTAAGTTTAGCCTCCTTAATTCTTGTTTGTGTCTTTAATTTTTAGTTTTTATCAGAGCCAATTTGATTGAAAAATGTCGTTTGTTCTAGGTGTACAGAATCTTGTTCATTTACACATATACATGGATCTATTGATCTTGGTATCCTTTTCCATGTAGGTTATTACAGGGTGTTGAGTAGCCCACTCTTGGTATTCCATAGGTTTCTGGTGATTATGTATTTTATATGTATTAGTATGTGTTTGTTAACCCCAATATGCTAATTTATCCACTCCTCACACCTTTTCATTGGCTCAACCATAAGTTTGCCTTCTCAGTCTGAGATTGTCTTTCTCTATGGAAATATGTTCATGTTTATGAATTTTCAGATAACATAAGTGATATCATAGGACATTTGTCTTTCGCATTCTGACTTACTTCACGTTGTGTGATTATCTCTAGGCTCATCCGTGGTGCTGCAAATGGCATTGTTTTATTTTTTTCGTGGCTAATATTCCATTCTGTACATATAGCACTTCTTCTTGGTCCATTCATCTGTTTCGGGACCTTTTTTTTGCTTCCGTGTCTTGGCTATTTAAATATTGCTGCAGTGCACAGTTGCCTGCCTCTGTCTTTCCGATTCTGGTGGTCTTAGGTTATAGGCCCAGAAGGTGCCCTGCCGGATCATATGGTAGCTCAACTTTTACCTTTTAAACCACCTCCATTCTGTTTTCATTAGTGCTGTTACCACTTTTCATCCCACCGGCAGCTAGAAGGTACACAGTTCTCTAAAACCCCTTCAGCATTTAGAGTTTGTATACTTTTTGCTGATGGTCATTTGACTGGTGTGAGCTGAAACCTTTTTGGAGGTTGGATTTGATGCGTCTAATAATTCCTTATACTGAGCTTTAGGCATGTCCTTTCTTTTCTTTTTCTTTTTTTTTTAAAGAGTGAGTACAACTTCCCTCTTCATATTGACTGCTTGAAAAATCTGTCATGTGTTGAATTTTCTTGGCTATTCCCTACCCCAGGGCCTTTTTGGAGGGCAGGTGTCCTTTACAGCCCTGCAGTCCTTGTGAATGTTAAGTGACCATTAGCACTGTGTTTATAGCTGCTGTTGTGGGAAACAGCCACAAGGCGGCAGCATTTCTACGTTCTCAACTCTTGTTACTAGGGCAACAGAGTCTTCCTGGACGTCGTGTTCCTCGGTTGTAAATTAGACTGGAATGTGCTCGGACAAACCCCCAGAAGTTTATGTCTCCTTACTTATGTTTGTTTTTTAAATTTAATTTCTATTTCTTGTCGGAGTAAATTTGATTAGAGTGTTGTGATTGTCTGGCTGTACAGAATCTGGTCAATTATTCATACATATATCTGTTCATCTTCGGATCCTCTTACCATGTATGTTATTACAGAGTGTTGAGTAGACCTCCCTTGGTATTTGGCAGGTGTTTGGTCATTATGTATTTTATATGTATTGGTGATTATATAATTCATATAGTTTATATGTCATATGTTCATATACATTTAACATACATTAGTATATGTATGTTACCCCCATAATCCTAATTTACCCATCCTCCCACCTTTCATTTTGGTTAACCATTAGTTTGTTTTATAAGTGTGTGAGTGTCTGTTTTCTGTGGAAATATGTTCATTGGTAGCAATCTTAGGCTAACATCTATAAAGGATACCACAGGATATTTGTCATTCCCTTTTGACTTACTTAACATAATATGATTATTTCTAGGCTCATCTGTAGTCATGAAAACGGCATTGTTCATTTTTTTTCCGAGGCTAGTATGCCATTCGGTACATACACCACTTCTTCTTTGTGCATTGATCTGTTGATGGACATTTTGTTTGCTTGCATGTCTTGGCTATAGTAAATATTGCTGCAGTTCATGTTTGCCTGTCTGTGTCTTTCCGATTCTGGTCTTTGTAGGTTATAGGCCCATTAGGGGATCGGCCGCATCATATGGTAGCTCAACTTTTACCTTTGAAACGCAGCTCCATTCTGTTCTCATGATTAGCTGTTACCGGTTTACCTCCAACCAACAGCATAGTGGGTATGCATTTGTCCACAAACCCGTCAGCACTCATTGTTTGTCGACTTTTTTACGATGGCATTTTGAAAATTGGGTGGCGAAATCTTTTTGTAGTTTGGATTTGCATCCAACCAATAATTCCTGATATTGAGCTTTTATCCATGTTCTTCTTTTTTTTTTTTAAATAAAAGAGTGAGTGAAACTTACCTCTTTAAATTGTTTTCTTGAAAAATTTTCCGTGTTTCGAACTTTTTTGGCCATTACCTACCCCAGGTCATTTTTTTAGGGCACGTGTCATTTACAGCCCTACAATTCCCGTGAATATTAAGTGACCGTTAGCCCTGTGTTTAAAGCTGCTGCTGTGGGAAACGGCCACAAGGTGGCAGCATTTCTGAATTCCCAAATCTGGTTACTAGGGCAGCCGAGCCTTCCTGTAAGTTCCTAGGTTGGAAATTAGTGTGGAATGTGCCAGGAAAAACCCCAATAAGTTTATGTCTCATTAATTTTTGTTAGTGGTTTTAATTTTTTTAATTGGGGTAATGATTAGAATATTGTGTGTTCTAGGTGCACACAATCAGGTTCAATTGAACATTGTATATATCTATTCATGTACACATCCTCTTCCCATGTAAATTATTATTATCTTTTTGCAATAAATTTTACTTATTTATTTATTTATTTTTGGCCGAATTGGGTCTTCGTTGCTGCATGTGGGCTTTCTCTAGTTGCGGTGAGCAGGGGCTAGTCTTCATTGCGGTGCACGGGCTTCTCACTGCAGTGGCTTCTCTTGTTGCACAGCACGGGCTCTAGGCATGTGGGCTTCAGGAGTTGTGGCGCGTGGGCTCAGTAGTTGTAGCTCGTGGCCTCTAGAGCGCAGGCTCAGTGGTTGTGGTGCACGGGCTTAGTTGCTCTGCAGCATGTGGGATCTTCGTGGACCAGGGATCGAACCCGTGAGCCCTGCATTGGCAGGCGGATTCTTAACCACCGCCCCACCAGGGAAGCCCCCATGTAAATTATTACAGAGCGTTCAGTAGACCTACGTTGGTATAGGATCGGTCTTTTTGATATCTGTATTTAATATGTATTTGTATGTGTATGCTAACCCTAATCTTAATGTATCCATTCCTCCCACCTTTCCGTATAGATAACCCTAGTTTGTTTTCTATGTCTGTGATTGTCTTTCTCTGTGGAAATACGTTCGATTGTGTCAGTTGTTAGGTAACACCTAGTGGTGATATCACCGGATATTTGTCATCTGCTTTCCGACTTACCTCATGTTCTGTGATTCTCTCTAGGCTCACCTATGGTGCTGGAAAGAGCAGTGTTTCATTCTTTTCCATGGCGAATATTCCACTGTGTACATGGACCACTTCTTCTTTGTGCATTCATCGGTTGATGGACATTTTGGTTGCTTCCAAGCCTTGGCTATGCTAAATATTGATGCAGTGCAGCCTGTGTGCCAGCCTGTGTCTTTCGGATTCTGGTCTTCTCAGGGCATAGGGCCAGCAGTGGGCCTACTAGATCCTATGGTAGATCAATTTTTACCTCTAAACGCACCTCCATTCTGTTCTCACTACTGGCTGTTACCAGTTTACATCCCACCAGCAAGTAGAGGGTACACAGTTCTCTAAAACCCCTTCAGCATTTATTGTTTGTAGATTTTTTACTGATGGCATGTTGAGTGTTGGGTGGTGATACCTTTTTGTAGTTTGGATTTGCATGCGTCTAATAATTCCCGATATTGAGCTTTTATCCACGTCCGTTTTTTTTCTTTTCAAAGGAAAAGAGTAAAACTTACCTCTTCAAACTGTTTCCTTGAAAACATTGGCCGCGTTCTGAATTCTTTTGGCCATTACGTACACCAGGACATTTTTTGAGGGCAGGTGTCATTTACAACCCTGTAGTAATTGTGAATATTCAGTGACCAATAGCACTGGGTTTAAAGCTGCTGTTGCAGGAAACGGCCACAAGGCGGCGGCATTTCTATATTCCCAACTCTGGTTACTAGGGCAAAGGAGCCTTCCTGGAAGTCCTGTTTGTAGGTTGCAAATTAGAGTGGAATGTACCAGGACAAACTCCCCAAAACTTATGTCTTCTTATTTGTTGTTGGTGTTCTTAGTTTAATTTTTATTTTCTTTAGAGCAAATTTGGTTGCAATGTTGTGTTTGTTCTAGGTGTACAGAATCCGTTTCATTGATACGTATATCTTTTCATGTTTGGATCCTGTTCCATATAGGTTATTACAGAATGTTGTGTAGGCCTCTCTTGGTATTTGGTATGTCTTTGGCGATTCGATATTTTACAAGTATTAGCATATGTCTGTTAAACCCAATCTCCTCCGTTATACATTCCTCACACCTTTCCATTTGGTTAACCACAAGTTTGTTTTCTGAATATGTGAGTGTCCTTCTCTGTGGAAATAAGTTCACTAGTGTCAATTTTTAGATAACACCTATACGTGATATCATGGGGTATGTGTCTCTCGCTTTCTGACTTACTTGAAGTTGTGTGATTATCTCTAGCCTCCTCTATGGTGCTGCAAACGGCATTGTTTCAATTCTTTTCTGTGTCTGATATTCCATTGTGTACATGGACCTCTCTTTCGTCCATTCATCTGATGATGGACATTTTTGTTGCTTCCATGTCTTGGCTATTGTAAATACTGCTGCAATACACGATGTTCCATCTGTGTCTTTTTTTTGTTTTTTTTAAAATTTATTAATTAATTTATTTATTTTTGGGTGTGTTGGGTCTTCGTTTCTGTGTGAGGGCTTTCTGTAGTTGCGGCACGTGGGGGCCACTCTTCATCGTGGTGCGCGGGCCTCTCACTGTCGCGGCCTCTCTTGTTGCGGAGAATAGGCTCCAGACGCGCAGGCTCAGTAGTTGTGGCTCACGGGCCTGGTTGGTCCACGGCATGTGGGATCTTCCCAGACCAGGGCTGGAACCCGTGTCCCCTGCATTGGCAGGCAGATTCTCAACCACTGCGCCACCAGGGAAGCCCCATCTGTGTCTTTTTGATTCTGGTCTTCACAGGTGCCAGGCCCAATAGTGGGCCTTCCGGGCCATATGGTAACTCAATGTTTACCTTTTCAACGCACTGCCATTCTGTTCCTATTATTGGCCGTTACCACTTTACATCCCACTTAGACCTAGAGGTTACGCTATTCTCCACAACCTCTTCAACATCTATTGTTTGTAGACTTTTTGCTAATGGTCATTCTGACTAGTGTGAGGTGATACCTTTGTGTGGATTGCATTTGCATGCGTCTACTAATTCCTGATGTTGAGCTTTTATCAATATCCTTTTTATTTTTTTTTAAGATTGAGTTAACCTTACAACTTCAAATTGCCTTCTTGAAACATTTGCCGTGGTTTGAATTTCTTTGGCCCTTCCCTACTCCAGGACATTTTTTGAGGGCATGTGTCATTTACACCCCTGCAGTCCTTGTGAATATTAGTGACCATTAGTAGTGGATTTAAAGCTGCCGTTTGAGGAAGCGGCCTTAGGGTGGCACCATTTGTACGTTAACAACTCTGCTTGCCAAGGTAACAGAACCTTCCTGGAAGTTGTGATTTTACGTTGCAGATTAGAGTGGAATGTGCCAGGACAAAGCCCCGTAAGTTTAGCCTCCTTAATTCTTGTTTGTGTCTTTAATTTTTAGTTTTTATCAGAGCCAATTTGATTGAAAAATGTCGTTTGTTCTAGGTGTACAGATTCTTGTTCATTTACACATATACATGGATCTATTGATCTTGGTATCCTTTTCCACGTAGGTTATTACAGGGTGTTGAGTAGCCCACTCTTGGTATTCCATAGGTTTCTGGTGATTATGTATTTTATATGTATTAGTATGTGTTTGTTAACCCCAATATGCTAATTTATCCACTCCTCACACCTTTTCATTGGCTCAACCATAAGTTTGCCTTCTCAGTCTGAGATTGTCTTTCTCTATGGAAATATGTTCATGTTTATGAATTTTCAGATAACATAAGTGATATCATAGGACATTTGTCTTTCGCATTCTGACTTACTTCACGTTGTGTGATTATCTCTAGGCTCATCCGTGGTGCTGCAAATGGCATTGTTTTATTTTTTTCGTGGCTAATATTCCATTCTGTACATATAGCACTTCTTCTTGGTCCATTCATCTGTTTCGGGACCTTTTTTTTGCTTCCGTGTCTTGGCTATTTAAATATTGCTGCAGTGCACAGTTGCCTGCCTCTGTCTTTCCGATTCTGGTGGTCTTAGGTTATAGGCCCAGAAGGTGCCCTGCCGGATCATATGGTAGCTCAACTTTTACCTTTTAAACCACCTCCATTCTGTTTTCATTAGTGCTGTTACCACTTTTCATCCTACCGGCAGCTAGAAGGTACACAGTTCTCTAAAACCCCTTCAGCATTTAGAGTTTGTATACTTTTTGATGATGGTCATTTGACTGGTGTGAGCTGAAACCTTTTTGGAGGTTGGATTTGATGCGTCTAATAATTCCTTATACTGAGCTTTAGGCATGTCCTTTCTTTTCTTTTTCTTTTTTTCTTTAAAGAGTGAGTACATCTTCCCTCTTCATATTGACTGCTTGAAAAATCTGTCATGTGTTGAATTTTCTTGGCTATTCCCTACCCCAGGGCCTTTTTGGAGGGCAGGTGTCCTTTACAGCCCTGCAGTCCTTGTGAATGTTAAGTGACCATTAGCACTGTGTTTATAGCTGCTGTTGTGGGAAACAGCCACAAGGCGGCAGCATTTCTACGTTCTCAACTCTTGTTACTAGGGCAACAGAGTCTTCCTGGACGTCGTGTTCCTCGGTTGTAAATTAGACTGGAATGTGCTCGGACAAACCCCCAGAAGTTGATGTCTCCTTACTTATGTTTGTTTTTTAAATTTAATTTCTATTTCTTATCGGAGTAAATTTGATTAGAGTGTTGTGATTGTCTGGCTGTACAGAATCTGGTCAATTATTCATACATATATCTGTTCATCTTCGGATCCTCTTACCATGTATGTTATTACAGAGTGTTGAGTAGACCTCCCTTGGTATTTGGCAGGTGTTTGGTCATTATGTATTTTATATGTATTGGTGATTATATAATTCATATAGTTTATATGTCATATGTTCATATACATTTAACATACATTAGTATATGTATGTTACCCCCATAATCCTAATTTACCCATCCTCCCACCTTTCATTTTGGTTAACCATTAGTTTGTTTCATAAGTGTGTGAGTGTCTGTTTTCTGTGGAAATATGTTCATTGGTAGCAATCTTAGGCTAACATCTATAAAGGATACCACAGGATATTTGTCATTCCCTTTTGACTTACTTAACATAATATGATTATTTCTAGGCTCATCTGTAGTCATGAAAACGGCATTGTTCATTTTTTTTCCGAGGCTAGTATGCCATTCGGTACATATACCACTTCTTCTTTGTGCATTGATCTGTTGATGGACATTTTGTTTGCTTGCATGTCTTGGCTATAGTAAATATTGCTGCAGTTCATGTTTGCCTGTCTGTGTCTTTCCGATTCTGGTCTTTGTAGGTTATAGGCCCATTAGGGGATCGGCCGCATCATATGGTAGCTCAACTTTTACCTTTGAAACGCAGCTCCATTCTGTTCTCATGATTAGCTGTTACCGGTTTACCTCCAACCAACAGCATAGTGGGTATGCATTTGTCCACAAACCCGTCAGCACTCATTGTTTGTCGACTTTTTTACGATGGCATTTTGAAAATTGGGTGGCGAAATCTTTTTGTAGTTTGGATTTGCATCCAACCAATAATTCCTGATATTGAGCTTTTATCCATGTTCTTCTTTTTTTTTTTAAATAAAAGAGTGAGTGAAACTTACCTCTTTAAATTGTTTTCTTGAAAAATTTTCCGTGTTTCGAACTTTTTTGGCCATTACCTACCCCAGGTCATTTTTTTAGGGCACGTGTCATTTACAGCCCTACAATTCCCGTGAATATTAAGTGACCGTTAGCCCTGTGTTTAAAGCTGCTGCTGTGGGAAACGGCCACAAGGTGGCAGCATTTCTGAATTCCCAAATCTGGTTACTAGGGCAGCCGAGCCTTCCTGTAAGTTCCTAGGTTGTAAATTAGTATGGAATGTGCCAGGAAAAACCCCAATAAGTTTATGTCTCATTAATTTTTGTTAGTGGTTTTAATTTTTTTAATTGGGGTAATGATTAGAATATTGTGTGTTCTAGGTGCACACAATCAGGTTCAATTGAACATTGTATATATCTATTCATGTACACATCCTCTTCCCATGTAAATTATTATTATCTTTTTGCAATAAATTTTACTTATTTATTTATTTATTTTTGGCCGAATTGGGTCTTCGTTGCTGCATGTGGGCTTTCTCTAGTTGCGGTGAGCAGGGGCTAGTCTTCATTGCGGTGCACGGGCTTCTCACTGCAGTGGCTTCTCTTGTTGCACAGCACGGGCTCTAGGCATGTGGGCTTCAGGAGTTGTGGCGCGTGGGCTCAGTAGTTGTAGCTCGTGGCCTCTAGAGCGCAGGCTCAGTGGTTGTGGTGCACGGGCTTAGTTGCTCTGCAGCATGTGGGATCTTCGTGGACCAGGGATCGAACCCGTGTGCCCTGCATTGGCAGGCGGATTCTTAACCACCGCCCCACCAGGGAAGCCCCCATGTAAATTATTACAGAGCGTTCAGTAGACCTACGTTGGTATAGGATCGGTCTTTTTGATATCTGTATTTAATATGTATTTGTATGTGTATGCTAACCCTAATCTTAATGTATCCATTCCTCCCACCTTTCCGTATAGATAACCCTAGTTTGTTTTCTATGTCTGTGATTGTCTTTCTCTGTGGAAATACGTTCGATTGTGTCAGTTGTTAGGTAACACCTAGTGGTGATATCACCGGATATTTGTCATCTGCTTTCCGACTTACCTCATGTTCTGTGATTCTCTCTAGGCTCACCTATGGTGCTGGAAAGAGCATTGTTTCATTTTTTCCATGGCGAATATTCCACTGTGTACATGGACCACTTCTTCTTTGTGCATTCATCGGTTGATGGACATTTTGGTTGCTTCCAAGCCTTAGCTATGCTAAATATTGATGCAGTGCAGGATTGCCAGCCTGTGTCTTTCGGATTCTGGTCTTGTCAGGGCATAGGGCCAGCAGTGGGCCTACTAGATCCTATGGTAGATCAATTTTTACCTCTAAACGCACCTCCATTCTGTTCTCACTACTGGCTGTTACCAGTTTACATCCCACCAGCAAGTAGAGGGTACACAGTTCTCTAAAACCCCTTCAGCATTTATTGTTTGTAGATTTTTTACTGATGGCATGTTGAGTGTTGGGTGGTGATACCTTTTTGTAGTTTGGATTTGCATGCGTCTAATAATTCCCGATATTGAGCTTTTATCCACGTCCGTTTTTTTTTCTTTTAAAAGGAAAAGAGTAAAACTTACCTCTTCAAACTGTTTCCTTGAAAACATTGGCCGTGTTCTGAATTCTTTTGGCCATTACGTACACCAGGACATTTTTTGAGGGCAGGTGTCATTTACAACCCTGTAGTAATTGTGAATATTCAGTGACCAATAGCACTGGGTTTAAAGCTGCTGTTGCAGGAAACGGCCACAAGGCGGCGGCATTTCTATATTCCCAACTCTGGTTACTAGGGCAACGGAGCCTTCCTGGAAGTCCTGTTTGTAGGTTGCAAATTAGAGTGGAATGTACCAGGACAAACTCCCCAAAACTTATGTCTTCTTAGTTGTTGTTGGTGTTCTTAGTTTAATTTTTATTTTCTTTAGAGCAAATTTGGTTGCAATGTTGTGTTTGTTCTAGGTGTACAGAATCTGTTTCATTGATACGTATATCTTTTCATGTTTGGATCCTGTTCCATATAGGTTATTACAGAATGTTGTGTAGGCCTCTCTTGGTATTTGGTATGTCTTTGGCGATTCGATATTTTACAAGTATTAGCATATGTCTGTTAAACCCAATCTCCTCCGTTATACATTCCTCACACCTTTCCATTTGGTTAACCACAAGTTTGTTTTCTGAATATGTGAGTGTCCTTCTCTGTGGAAATAAGTTCATTAGTGTCAATTTTTAGATAACACCTATACGTGATATCATGGGGTATGTGTCTCTCGCTTTCTGACTTACTTGAAGTTGTGTGATTATCTCTAGCCTCCTCTATGGTGCTGCAAACGGCATTGTTTCAATTCTTTTCTGTGTCTGATATTCCATTGTGTACATGGACCTCTCTTTCGTCCATTCATCTGATGATGGACATTTTTGTTGCTTCCATGTCTTGGCTATTGTAAATACTGCTGCAATACACGATGTTCCATCTGTGTCTTTTTTTTGTTTTTTTTTAAATTTATTTATTAATTTATTTATTTTTGGGTGTGTTTGGTCTTCGTTTCTGTGTGAGGGCTTTCTGTTGTTGCGGCACGTGGGGGCCACTCTTCATCGTGGTGCGCGGGCCTCTCACTGTCGTGGCCTCTCTTGTTGCGGAGAATAGGCTCCAGACGCGCAGGCTCAGTAGTTGTGGCTCACGGGCCTGGTTGGTCCACGGCATGTGGGATCTTCCCAGACCAGGGCTGGAACCCGTGTCCCCTGCATTGGCAGGCAGATTCTCAACCACTGCGCCACCAGGGAAGCCCCATCTGTGTCTTTTTGATTCTGGTCTTCACAGGTGCCAGGCCCAATAGTGGGCCTTCCGGGCCATATGGTAACTCAATGTTTACCTTTTCAACGCACTGCCATTCTGTTCCTATTATTGGCCGTTACCACTTTACATCCCACTTAGACCTAGAGGTTACGCTAGTCTCCACAACTTCTTCAACATCTATTGTTTGTAGACTTTTTGCTAATGGTCATTCTGACTAGTGTGAGGTGATACCTTTGTGTGGATTGCATTTGCATGCGTCTACTAATTCCTGATGTTGAGCTTTTATCAATATCCTTTTTATTTTTTTTTAAGATTGAGTTAACCTTACAACTTCAAATTGCCTTCTTGAAACATTTGCCGTGGTTTGAATTTCTTTGGCCCTTCCCTACTCCAGGACATTTTTTGAGGGCATGTGTCATTTACACCCCTGCAGTCCTTGTGAATATTAGTGACCATTAGTAGTGGATTTAAAGCTGCCGTTTGAGGAAGCGGCCTTAGGGTGGCACCATTTGTACGTTAACAACTCTGCTTGCCAAGGTAACAGAACCTTCCTGGAAGTTGTGATTTTACGTTGCAGATTAGAGTGGAATGTGCCAGGACAAAGCCCCGTAAGTTTAGCCTCCTTAATTCTTGTTTGTGTCTTTAATTTTTAGTTTTTATCAGAGCCAATTTGATTGAAAAATGTCGTTTGTTCTAGGTGTACAGAATCTTGTTCATTTACACATACACATGGATCTATTGATCTTGGTATCCTTTTCCATGTAGGTTATTACAGGGTGTTGAGTAGCCCACTCTTGGTATTCCCTAGGTTTCTGGTGATTATGTATTTTATATGTATTAGTATGTGTTTGTTAACCCCAATATGCTAATTTATCCACTCCTCACACCTTTTCATTGGCTCAACCATAAGTTTGCCTTCTCAGTCTGAGATTGTCTTTCTCTATGGAAATATGTTCATTTTTATGAATTTTCAGATAACATAAGTGATATCATAGGACATTTGTCTTTCGCATTCTGACTTACTTCACGTTGTGTGATTATCTCTAGGCTCATCCGTGGTGCTGCAAATGGCATTGTTTTATTTTTTTCGTGGCTAATATTCCATTCTGTACATATAGCACTTCTTCTTGGTCCATTCATCTGTTTCGGGACCTTTTTTTTGCTTCCGTGTCTTGGCTATTTAAATATTGCTGCAGTGCACAGTTGCCTGCCTCTGTCTTTCCGATTCTGGTGGTCTTAGGTTATAGGCCCAGAAGGTGCCCTGCCGGATCATATGGTAGCTCAACTTTTACCTTTTAAACCACCTCCATTCTGTTTTCATTAGTGCTGTTACCACTTTTCATCCCACCGGCAGCTAGAAGGTACACAGTTCTCTAAAACCCCTTCAGCATTTAGAGTTTGTATACTTTTTGCTGATGGTCATTTGACTGGTGTGAGCTGAAACCTTTTTGGAGGTTGGATTTGATGCGTCTAATAATTCCTTATACTGAGCTTTAGGCATGTCCTTTCTTTTCTTTTTCTTTTTTTCTTTAAAGAGTGAGTACAACTTCCCTCTTCATATTGACTGCTTGAAAAATCTGTCATGTGTTGAATTTTCTTGGCTATTCCCTACCCCAGGGCCTTTTTGGAGGGCAGGTGTCCTTTACAGCCCTGCAGTCCTTGTGAATGTTAAGTGACCATTAGCACTGTGTTTATAGCTGCTGTTGTGGGAAACAGCCACAAGGCGGCAGCATTTCTACGTTCTCAACTCTTGTTACTAGGGCAACAGAGTCTTCCTGGACGTCGTGTTCCTCGGTTGTAAATTAGACTGGAATGTGCTCGGACAAACCCCCAGAAGTTGATGTCTCCTTACTTATGTTTGTTTTTTAAATTTAATTTCTATTTCTTATCGGAGTAAATTTGATTAGAGTGTTGTGATTGTCTGGCTGTACAGAATCTGGTCAATTATTCATACATATATCTGTTCATCTTCGGATCCTCTTACCATGTATGTTATTACAGAGTGTTGAGTAGACCTCCCTTGGTATTTGGCAGGTGTTTGGTCATTATGTATTTTATATGTATTGGTGATTATATAATTCATATAGTTTATATGTCATATGTTCATATACATTTAACATACATTAGTATATGTATGTTACCCCCATAATCCTAATTTACCCATCCTCCCACCTTTCATTTTGGTTAACCATTAGTTTGTTTCATAAGTGTGTGAGTGTCTGTTTTCTGTGGAAATATGTTCATTGGTAGCAATCTTAGGCTAACATCTATAAAGGATACCACAGGATATTTGTCATTCCCTTTTGACTTACTTAACATAATATGATTATTTCTAGGCTCATCTGTAGTCATGAAAACGGCATTGTTCATTTTTTTTCCGAGGCTAGTATGCCATTCGGTACATATACCACTTCTTCTTTGTGCATTGATCTGTTGATGGACATTTTGTTTGCTTGCATGTCTTGGCTATAGTAAATATTGCTGCAGTTCATGTTTGCCTGTCTGTGTCTTTCCGATTCTGGTCTTTGTAGGTTATAGGCCCATTAGGGGATCGGCCGCATCATATGGTAGCTCAACTTTTACCTTTGAAACGCAGCTCCATTCTGTTCTCATGATTAGCTGTTACCGGTTTACCTCCAACCAACAGCATAGTGGGTATGCATTTGTCCACAAACCCGTCAGCACTCATTGTTTGTCGACTTTTTTACGATGGCATTTTGAAAATTGGGTGGCGAAATCTTTTTGTAGTTTGGATTTGCATCCAACCAATAATTCCTGATATTGAGCTTTTATCCATGTTCTTCTTTTTTTTTTAAATAAAAGAGTGAGTGAAACTTACCTCTTTAAATTGTTTTCTTGAAAAATTTTCTGTGTTTCGAACTTTTTTGGTCATTACCTACCCCAGGTCATTTTTTTAGGGCACGTGTCATTTACAGCCCTACAATTCCCGTGAATATTAAGTGACCGTTAGCCCTGTGTTTAAAGCTGCTGCTGTGGGAAACGGCCACAAGGTGGCAGCATTTCTGAATTCCCAAATCTGGTTACTAGGGCAGCCGAGCCTTCCTGTAAGTTCCTAGGTTGTAAATTAGTATGGAATGTGCCAGGAAAAACCCCAATAAGTTTATGTCTCGTTAATTTTTGTTAGTGGTTTTAATTTTTTTAATTGGGGTAATGATTAGAATATTGTGTGTTCTAGGTGCACACAATCAGGTTCAATTGAACATTGTATATATCTATTCATGTACACATCCTCTTCCCATGTAAATTATTATTATCTTTTTGCAATAAATTTTACTTATTTATTTATTTATTTTTGGCCGAATTGGGTCTTCGTTGCTGCATGTGGGCTTTCTCTAGTTGCGGTGAGCAGGGGCTAGTCTTCGTTGCGGTGCACGGGCTTCTCACTGCAGTGGCTTCTCTTGTTGCACAGCACGGGCTCTAGGCATGTGGGCTTCAGGAGTTGTGGCGCGTGGGCTCAGTAGTTGTAGCTCGTGGCCTCTAGAGCGCAGGCTCAGTGGTTGTGGTGCACGGGCTTAGTTGCTCTGCAGCATGTGGGATCTTCGTGGACCAGGGATCGAACCCGTGAGCCCTGCATTGGCAGGCGGATTCTTAACCACCGCCCCACCAGGGAAGCCCCCATGTAAATTATTACAGAGCGTTCAGTAGACCTACGTTGGTATAGGATCGGTCTTTTTGATATCTGTATTTAATATGTATTTGTATGTGTATGCTAACCCTAATCTTAATGTATCCATTCCTCCCACCTTTCCGTATAGATAACCCTAGTTTGTTTTCTATGTCTGTGATTGTCTTTCTCTGTGGAAATACGTTCGATTGTGTCAGTTGTTAGGTAACACCTAGTGGTGATATCACCGGATATTTGTCATCTGCTTTCCGACTTACCTCATGTTCTGTGATTCTCTCTAGGCTCACCTATGGTGCTGGAAAGAGCAGTGTTTCATTCTTTTCCATGGCGAATATTCCACTGTGTACATGGACCACTTCTTCTTTGTGCATTCATCGGTTGATGGACATTTTGGTTGCTTCCAAGCCTTGGCTATGCTAAATATTGATGCAGTGCAGGATTGCCAGCCTGTGTCTTTCGGATTCTGGTCTTGTCAGGGCATAGGGCCAGCAGTGGGCCTACTAGATCCTATGGTAGATCAATTTTTACCTCTAAACGCACCTCCATTCTGTTCTCACTACTGGCTGTTACCAGTTTACATTCCACCAGCAAGTAGAGGGTACACAGTTCTCTAAAACCCCTTCAGCATTTATTGTTTGTAGATTTTTTACTGATGGCATGTTGAGTGTTGGGTGGTGATACCTTTTTGTAGTTTGGATTTGCATGCGTCTAATAATTCCTGATATTGAGCTTTTATCCATGTTCTTCCTTTTTTTTTTTTAAATAAAAGAGTGAGTAAAACTTTCCTCTTTAAATTATTTTATTGAATAATTTTCCGTGTTTTGAACCTTTTTAGCCATTACCTACCCTAGGACATTTTGTGGTTTACCAAATCAAAGGTGTGAGGAATAGGTAAATTAGGATATTGGGTTTAACAAACATATACTAATACATATAAAATATAGAATCACCAAAGACCTATGGAATACCAAGAGTGGTCTACTGAACACTCTGTAATAACCTATATGGAAAAAGGACAAAAAGATCAATAGATATATGTATATGTGTAAATGAAAAAGATTCTGTACACCTAGAACAAAGGACATTTTACAATCAAATTGGCTCTGACAAACACTAAAATTGAAAGACACAAACAAAAATTAAGGAGGCTACAACTCATGGGGGTTTGTCCTGGCACATTCCACTCTAATTTACAACCTACAAACAGGACGTTCAGGAAGGCTCTGTGCCATAGTACCCAGAGTTGGGAATATAGAAATGCTGCCACCTTGAGGCCGTTTCCTGCAAAGGCAAATTTAAACCCAGTGCTAGTGGTCACTTAATATTCACAAGTACTACAGGGTTGTAAATGACACCAACCCTCAAAGAATGTCCTGGTGTAGGTAATGGCCAGAGGAATTCAGAACATGGCATATTTTTCAAGGAAACAGTTTGAAGGGGTAAGGTTTTCGGTTTTAGTTAAAAAAAAAAGAAAACAGACGTTTATAAAAGCTCAATATATGGAATTATTAGACACATGCAAATCCAAACTACAAAAAGTGTCACCACTCAACACTCAAAATGCCATCATTAAAAAGTCTACAAACAATGAATGCTGACGTGTTTGTGGAGAAATGCATACCCAATATGCTGTTGGTTGGATGCAAACTGGTAAAAGTTAATCATGAGAACAGAATGCAACTGCATTTAAAAGATAAAAATTGAGCTACCATATGATGCGGCCCATCTCCTAATAGACCTATTAACTAAGAAGACCAGAATCGGAAAGACACAGACAGGCAAACATGCACTGCAGCAATATTTACAATTGGCAAGACATGCAAGTAAAGAAAATGTTCTTCAACAGATAAATGGACAAAGAAGAAGTGGTATATGTACCGAATGGAATATCAGCCTCGGATAGAAATGATCAATGCAGTTTTTAGGACTGCAGATGAGCCTAGAAATAATCATAGTACGTTAAGTCAAAAGGGAATGACAAATAACCTATGATATCATTTATAGGTGTTACCCTAAGATATTGCTACAAATGAACATATTTCCACAGAAAACGACACTCACAGACTTAGAAAACAAACTAATGGTAATCCAAAATGAAACAAGGGAGGATGGATAAATTAGGATTATGGGGGTAACACACATATACTAATGTATATTAAATGTATATAAACATATAACATATAAAGTATAAAAATTATCTAATCACCAATACATATAAAATATATAATGACCAAACACCTGCCAAATACCAAGGGAGGTCTACTCAACACTCTGTAATAACATACATGGTAACAGAATCCGAAAATGAACAGATATATGTATGAATACTTGACCACATTCTGTACAGCCAGTCCATCACAACACTCTAATCAAGTATACTCTGACAAGGCATATAAATTAAATTAGAAAGCATAAGGAAGGAGTCATAACCTTCTGAGGGTTTGTCTGAGCACCTTCCACTCTAATTTACAATCGAGGGACACGAGGACCAGGAAGACACTGTTTCCCTAGTAACAAGAGTTGAGGACGTAATAATGCTGCCGCCCTGTGGCTGTTTCCGAAAACTGCAGCTTTAAAAAGAGGGCTAGTCATCACTTAATATTCACAAGGATTGCAGGCCTGTAAATGACCCCTGGCCTGCAAAAATGCCCTGTGGTAGGGAAGAGCAAAGAAATTCAACACTTAACAAATTTTTCAAGAAGTAAGTTGGAAGAGGGAAGTTGTACTCACTCTTTACAAAAAAAAAAAAAAAACACGGACATGCCTTAAGCTCAGCATAAGGAATTATTAGACACATGCAAATCCAACCTCCAAAAAGGTTTCACATCACACCAGTCAAATGACCATCAGCAAACAGTCTACAAAGTATAAATGCTGAAGGGGTTTTAGAGAACTGTGTACCTTCTAGCTGCCGTTGGGATATAAAGTAGTACCAGCACTAAAGAAAACAGACTGGAGGTGATTTAAAAAATAAAAATTGAGCAACCATATGATCTGGCAGGGCACGTTCTGGGCCTATAACCTAAGACCACGAGAATCGGAAAGACAGAGGCAGGCAAATGTGCACTTTAGCAGTATGTAAATAGCCAAGACATGGAAGCAAAAAAAAGGACCATAAACAGAAGAATGGACGAGAAAGAAGTGGTATATGTACAGAATGGAATACTAGCCATGAAAAAAATAAAACAATACAATTTGCAGAACCACAGATGAGCCTAGAAATAATCACACAACGTGAAGTAAGTCAAAATGAAAAGAAAAATGTCCTATGAGATCACTTATGTTATCTGAAAATTCATATAAATGAACATATTTCCAGAGAGAAAGAGAATCTCAGATTGAGAAAACAAACTTATGGTTAAGCCAATGAAAAGGTGTGAGGAATGGATACATTAGGATATTGGGATTAACAAACATTTACTAATACATATAAAATATAGAATCACCAAAGACCTATGGAATACCAAGAGTGGTCTACTCAACACTCGGTAATAACCTACATGGAAAAGGACACAAAGATCAACAGATATATGTATATGTGTAAATGAACAAGATTCTGTACACCTAGAACAAACGACAGTTTTAAGTCAAATTGGCTCTGATAAACACTATAAATTAAAGACACAAACAAGAATTAAGGAGGCTAAAAGTTATGGGGGTTTGTCCTGCCACATTCCACTCTAATCTGCAACCTAAAAGCACAACTTGCAGGAAGGTTCTGTTTCCCTAGCAAGCAGAGTTGGTAACGTAGAAATGCCGCCACCCTAAGGCCGTTTCCTCACACAGCAGCTTTAAATGCACTGCTAATGGTCACTAACATTCAGAAGGACTGCAGGGGTGTAAATGACTCATGCCCGCATAAAATGTCCTGGGGTAGGCAATGGCCAAAAGAATTCAAACGTGGCAAATTTCTCAAGAAGGCAATTTGAAGTTGTAAGTTTCACTCAATCTTAAAAAAAATTAAAAGGATATTGATAAAAGCTGAACATCACGAATTACTAGACCCATGCAAATCCATTCTACCCAAAGGTATCACCTCACACCAGTGAGAATGACCATCAGCAAAAAGTCTACAAACAACAGATGTTGAAGAAGTTGTGGAGGATAGCGTAACCTCTAGGTCTAAGTGGGATGTAAACTGGTAACCGCCAATAATTGGAAGAGAATGGCAGTGCGTTTCAAGGTAAGCATTGAGTTACCATATGATCCGGAAGGCCCACTATTGGGCCTGTCACCTGTGAAGGCCAGAATCAAAAAGACACGGGATGGAAAATCGTGTATTGCAGCAGTATTTACAATAGCCAAGACATGGAAGCAGCAAAAATGTCCATCATCAGGTGAATGGACGAAAAAGAGGTCCATGTACACAATGGAATATTAGACACAGAAAAGAAAGAAACAACGCCGTTTGCCGCACCATAGATGACGCTAGAGATAAGCACACAACTTGAAGTAACTCAGAAAGCGAGAGACACATATCCTATGATATCACGTATAGGTGTTATCTAAAAATTGATATTAATGAACTTATGTCCACAGAGAAGGACACTCACGTATTCAGGAAACAAACTTGTGATTAACCAAATGGAAAGGTGTGAGGAATGTATATCGGAGGATATTGCGTTTAACAGACATACGCTAATACTTCTAAAAGAGAGAATCACCAAAGACATACCAAACACCAAGAGAGGTCTACACAACATTCTGTAATAACCTATATGGAACAGGATCCAAAAATGAAAAGATAAATGTATCAATGAAACAGATTCTGTACACCTGGAACAAGCAAAACATTGCAATCAAATTTGCTCTGATTAAAACGAAAATTAAGCTAAGAACACCAAAAACAATTTAGTAGACATAAGTTTTGGGGGGTTTGTCCTGGCACATTCCACTCTAATTTACAACCTACAAGCCGGACGTCCAGGAAGGCCCTGTTGCCCTAGTCACCAGAGTTGGGAATATAGAAATGCTGCCGCCTTGTGGTCGTTTCCTGCAAAGGCAGCTTTAAACCCAGTGCTAACGGTCACTTAATATTCACAATTACTACAGGGCTGTAAATGACACCTGCCCTCAAAAAATGTCCTGGTGTAGGTAATGGCCACAGGAATTCAGAACACGGCAAATTTTTCAAGGAAACAGTTTGAAGAGGTAAGTTTTTCTGTTTTCCCTTAAAGAAAAAAAAAGAAAATGGACGTGGATGAAAGCTCAATATAGGGAACTATTAGATGCATGCAAATCCAAACTACAAAAGGTATCACCACCCAACCCTCAAAATGCCATCAGTAAAATGTCTACAAACAATAAATGCTGAAGGGGTTTTAGAGAACTGTGTACCCTCTAGTTGCTGGTGGGATGTCAACTGGTAAGAGCCAGTAGTGAGAACAGAATGGAGGTGCGTCTAAAGGTAAAAATTGAACTACCATATGACCTAGTAGGCCCACTGCTGGGCCTATCCCTTGAGAAGACCAGAATCAAAAAGACGCAGGCTGGCAATCCTGCACTGCATCAATATTTAGCATAGCCAAGAGTTGGAAGCAACCAAAATGTCCATCAACAGATGAATGCACAAAGAAGAAGTGGACCATGTACACAACGGAATATTCGGCATAGACAAGAACGAAACACTGCTCTTTGCAGCAACATAGATGAGCCTACAGATAATCAGAGAACATGAGGTAAGTCGGAAAGCAGACGACAAATATCCTGTGATATCACTTCTAGGTGTTACCTAACAACTGACACAAATGAACATATTTCCACAGAGAAAGACACTCACAGACTTAGAAAACAAACTATGGTTATCTAAAAGGAAAGGTGGGAGGAATGGATAAATTAAGATTAGGGTTACCATACGTGTACAAATACATATTAAATACATATATCAAAAAGACTGACCATATACCAAGGGCGGTCTACTGAAAGCTCTGTAATAATATACACGGGGGCTTCCCTGGTGGCGCCGTGGTTAAGAATCCGCCTGGCAATGCAGGGCACAGGGGGTAGATCCCTGGTCAGGGAAGATCCCACATGCTGCAGAGCAACTAAGCCCGTGCACCACAACTACTGAGCCTGCGCTCTAGAGCCCACGAGCCACGACAACTGAGCCCACGCACCAAAACTACTGAAGCCCGCACGCCTAGAATACGTGCTCCACAGCAAGAGAAGCCACTGCAGTGAGAAGCCCGTGCACTGCAACGGAGATTAACCCCGGCTCACCACAGCTAGAGAAAGCCCACATGCAGCAACGAAGATCCAACTCAGCCAAAAATAAATACATAAATAAAATAAATTTATTAAAAAAATACTAGTTTACATGGGAAGAGGAACTGTATATGAATAGATACATATGATGTTCAATTGAACCTGATTGTGCCCACCTAGGACAAACACTATTCTAATCATTACCCCAATTTAAAAAATTAAAACCAGGAACAACAATCAATGAGACATAAACTTATTGGGGTTTTCCCTGGCACATTCCATTCTAATTTACAACCTAGGGACACGACTTTCAGGAAGGCTCTGCTGCCCTAGTAACCAGATTTGGAATGGAGAAATGCTGTCACCTTGTGGCCGTTTCCCACAACAGCAGTTTTAATCACAGGGCTAACGGTCCCTTAAGATTCACAGTAATTGTAGGGCTGTAAATGACACGTGTCCTCAAAACATGTGGGTGATCCCACATGCCGCGGAGCAACTAGGCCCCTGAGCCACAACTACTGAGCCTGCGCGTCTGGAGACTGTGCTCCGCAACAAGAGAGGCCGCGATAGTGAGAGGCCCACGCACCACGATGAAGAGTGGGCCCCGCTTGCGACAACTATAGAAAGCCCTTGCACAGAAACGCAGACCTCACACAGCCAAAAATAAATAAATAAATATTTTAACAAAATAAAAAAAATTACTCCGATAAGAGATATAAATTAAATTTAAAAACCAAACATAAGGAAGGAGACATAAACTTCTGGGGGTTTGTCTGAGCACATTCCACTCTAATTTACAACCGAAGAACACGACATCCAGGAAGACTCTGTTTCCCTACTAACAAGAGTTGAGGACGTAATAATGCTGCCGCCTTGTGGCTGTTTCCCACAGGAGCAGCTTTAGACACAGTGCTTATGGTCACTTACTATTCACAGGAATGCAGGGCTGTATTGAAACGTGCCCTCAAAAAATGCCCTGGGGTAGGGAATAGCCAAGAGAATTCAACACATGACAAATATTTCAAGAAGTCAATATGAAGAGGGAAATTGTACTCACTCTTTAAAAGAAAAAGAAAAAAAGGACATACCTAAAGCTCAGTATAAGGAATTAATAGATGCCTGAAAATCCAACCTCCAAAAAGGTTTCACCTCACACCTGTCACGTGACCATCAGCAAAAATCTAAAAACTATAAATGCTGAAGGGGTTTTAGAGAACCGTATACCTTCTAGCTGGTGGAGGGATGTAAAGTGGTAACAGGACTAATGAAAACTGAAAACAGGAGCTTTAAAAGGTAAAACTTGAGCTACCATATGATCCGGCAGGGCACCTTCTGGGTCTATAACCTACGACCACCAGAATCGGAAAGACAGAGGCAGGCAAACGTGCACTGCAGCAATATTTAAATAGCCAAGAGATGGAAGCAAAAAAAAAAGGTCCAAAAACAGATGAATGGACAAAGAAGAAGTGGTATATGTACAGAATGGAATATTAGCCATGAAAAAAATAAAGCAATGCCATTTGCAGCACCACAGATGAGCCTAGAGATAATCACACAACGTGAAGTAAGTCAAAATGAAAAGAAAAATGTCCTATGAGATCACTTATGTTATCTGAAAAGTCATATAAATGAACATATTTCCAGAGAGAAAGAGAATCTCAGATTGAGAAAACAAACTTATGGTTAAGCCAATGAAAAGGTGTGAGGAATGGATACATTAGGATATTGGGATTAACAAACATTTACTAATACATATAAAATATAGAATCACCAAAGACCTATGGAATACCAAGAGTGGTCTACTCAACACTCGGTAATAACCTACATGGAAAAGGACACAAAGATCAACAGATATATGTATATGTGTAAATGAACAAGATTCTGTACACCTAGAACAAACGACAGTTTTAAGTCAAATTGGCTCTGATAAACACTATAAATTAAAGACACAAACAAGAATTAAGGAGGCTAAAAGTTATGGGGGTTTGTCCTGCCACATTCCACTCTAATCTGCAACCTAAAAGCACAACTTGCAGGAAGGTTCTGTTTCCCTAGCAAGCAGAGTTGGTAACGTAGAAATGCCGCCACCCTAAGGCCGTTTCCTCACACAGCAGCTTTAAATGCACTGCTAATGGTCACTAACATTCAGAAGGACTGCAGGGGTGTAAATGACTCATGCCCGCATAAAATGTCCTGGGGTAGGCAATGGCCAAAAGAATTCAAACGTGGCAAATTTCTCAAGAAGGCAATTTGAAGTTGTAAGTTTCACTCAATCTTAAAAAAAATTAAAAGGATATTGATAAAAGCTGAACATCACGAATTACTAGACCCATGCAAATCCATTCTACCCAAAGGTATCACCTCACACCAGTGAGAATGACCATCAGCAAAAAGTCTACAAACAACAGATGTTGAAGAAGTTGTGGAGGATAGCGTAACCTCTAGGTCTAAGTGGGATGTAAACTGGTAACCGCCAATAATTGGAAGAGAATGGCAGTGCGTTTCAAGGTAAGCATTGAGTTACCATATGATCCGGAAGGCCCACTATTGGGCCTGTCACCTGTGAAGGCCAGAATCAAAAAGACACGGGATGGAAAATCGTGTATTGCAGCAGTATTTACAATAGCCAAGACATGGAAGCAGCAAAAATGTCCATCATCAGGTGAATGGACGAAAAAGAGGTCCATGTACACAATGGAATATTAGACACAGAAAAGAAAGAAACAACGCCGTTTGCCGCACCATAGATGACGCTAGAGATAAGCACACAACTTGAAGTAACTCAGAAAGCGAGAGACACATATCCTATGATATCACGTATAGGTGTTATCTAAAAATTGATATTAATGAACTTATGTCCACAGAGAAGGACACTCACGTATTCAGGAAACAAACTTGTGATTAACCAAATGGAAAGGTGTGAGGAATGTATATCGGAGGATATTGCGTTTAACAGACATACGCTAATACTTCTAAAAGAGAGAATCACCAAAGACATACCAAACACCAAGAGAGGTCTACACAACATTCTGTAATAACCTATATGGAACAGGATCCAAAAATGAAAAGATAAATGTATCAATGAAACAGATTCTGTACACCTGGAACAAGCAAAACATTGCAATCAAATTTGCTCTGATTAAAACGAAAATTAAGCTAAGAACACCAAAAACAATTTAGTAGACATAAGTTTTGGGGGGTTTGTCCTGGCACATTCCACTCTAATTTACAACCTACAAGCCGGACGTCCAGGAAGGCCCTGTTGCCCTAGTCACCAGAGTTGGGAATATAGAAATGCTGCCGCCTTGTGGTCGTTTCCTGCAAAGGCAGCTTTAAACCCAGTGCTAATGGTCACTTAATATTCACAATTACCACAGGGCTGTAAATGACACCTGCCCTCAAAAAATGTCCTGGTGTAGGTAATGGCCACAGGAATTCAGAACACGGCAAATTTTTCAAGGAAACAGTTTGAAGAGGTAAGTTTTTCTGTTTTCCCTTAAAGAAAAAAAAAGAAAATGGACGTGGATGAAAGCTCAATATAGGGAACTATTAGATGCATGCAAATCCAAACTACAAAAGGTATCACCACCCAACCCTCAAAATGCCATCAGTAAAATGTCTACAAACAATAAATGCTGAAGGGGTTTTAGAGAACTGTGTACCCTCTAGTTGCTGGTGGGATGTCAACTGGTAAGAGCCAGTAGTGAGAACAGAATGGAGGTGCGTCTAAAGGTAAAAATTGAACTACCATATGACCTAGTAGGCCCACTGCTGGGCCTATCCCTTGAGAAGACCAGAATCAAAAAGACGCAGGCTGGCAATCCTGCACTGCATCAATATTTAGCATAGCCAAGAGTTGGAAGCAACCAAAATGTCCATCAACAGATGAATGCACAAAGAAGAAGTGGACCATGTACACAACGGAATATTCGGCATAGACAAGAACGAAACACTGCTCTTTGCAGCAACATAGATGAGCCTACAGATAATCAGAGAACATGAGGTAAGTCGGAAAGCAGACGACAAATATCCTGTGATATCACTTCTAGGTGTTACCTAACAACTGACACAAATGAACATATTTCCACAGAGAAAGACACTCACAGACTTAGAAAACAAACTATGGTTATCTAAAAGGAAAGGTGGGAGGAATGGATAAATTAAGATTAGGGTTACCATACGTGTACAAATACATATTAAATACATATATCAAAAAGACTGACCATATACCAAGGGCGGTCTACTGAAAGCTCTGTAATAATATACACGGGGGCTTCCCTGGTGGCGCCGTGGTTAAGAATCCGCCTGGCAATGCAGGGCACAGGGGGTAGATCCCTGGTCAGGGAAGATCCCACATGCTGCAGAGCAACTAAACCCGTGCACCACAACTACTGAGCCTGCGCTCTAGAGCCCACGAGCCACGACAACTGAGCCCACGCACCAAAACTACTGAAGCCCGCACGCCTAGAGTACGTGCTCCACAACAAGAGAAGCCACTGCAGTGAGAAGCCCGTGCACCGCAACGGAGAGTAGCCCCGGCTCACCACAGGTAGAGAAAGCCCACATGCAGCAACGAAGATCCAACTCAACCAAAAATAAATACATAAATAAAATAAATTTATAAAAAAATTACTAGTTTACATGGGAAGAGGAACTGTACATGAATAGATATATATGATGTTCAATTGAACCTGATTGTGCCCACCTAGGACAAACACTATTCTAATCATTACCCCAATTTAAAAAATTAAAACCAGGAACAACAATCAATGAGACATAAACTTATTGGGGTTTTCCCTGGCACATTCCATTCTAATTTACAACCTAGGGACACGACTTTCAGGAAGGCTCTGCTGCCCTAGTAACCAGATTTGGAATGGAGAAATGCTGTCACCTTGTGGCCGTTTCCCACAACAGCAGCTTTAATCACAGGGCTAACGGTCCCTTAAGATTCACAGTAATTGTAGGGCTGTAAATGACACGTGTCCTCAAAAAATGTCCTGGGGTAGGTAATGGTCAAAAAAGTTCACAACACGGAAAAGTTTTCAAGAAAACAATTTGAAGAGGTAAGTTTTACTCACTCTTTTGTTTAAAAAAGAAGAAGAACATGGATAAAACCTCAATATCAGGAATTATTGGTTGGATGCAAATCCAAACTACAAAAGGAGTCCGCCACCCAATATTCAAAATGACATCAGTAAAAACTATACAAACAATGACTGGTGACGGGTTTGTCGAGAAATCCATACCCACTATGCTGTTGGTTGGATGTAAACTGGTAACAGCTAATCATGAGAACAGAATGGAGCTGCGTTGAAAAGCTAAAAACTGAGCTACCATACGATGAGGCCGATCCCCTTATGGGCCTATAAGCTAAGAAGACCAGAATCGGAAAGACACAGACAGGAAAACATGCACTACAGCAATATTTACAATAGCCAAGACATGCAAGCAAACAAAATGTCCATCAACAGATAAATGGACAAAGAAGAAGTGGTATAAGTACCGAATGGAATATTAGCCTCAGAGAAAAATGATCAATGCCGTTTTCAGGACTACAGATGAGCCTAGAAATAATCATATTACGTTAAGTAAGTCAAAAGGGAATGACAAATATCCTATGACAACATTTATAGATGTTATCCTAAGATTGCTACCAATGAACATATTTCCACAGAAAAGGACGCTCACAGATTTAGAAAACAAACTAATGGTTAACCAAAATGAAAGGTGGGAGGAAGATAAACTGGGATTATGGGGGTAACATATATATACTAAGGTATGTTAAATGTATAAAAACATATAACACATAAACTATATGAATTATCTAATCACCAATACATATAAAATAGATAATGACCAAACACCTACCAAATATCAAGGGAGGTCCACTCAACACTCTGTAATAACATACATGGTAACAGGATCCGAAGATGAACAGATATATGTATATATAATTGACCCGATTCTGTACAGCCAGACAATCACAACACTCTAATCAAATTTGCTCCGATAGGGGCTTCCCTGGTGTGGCAGTGGTTGAGAATCTGCCTGCCAATGCAGGGGACACGGGTTCGAGCCGTGGTCTGGGAAGATCCCACATGCCGCGGAGCAACTAGGCCCCTGAGCCACAACTACTGAGCCTGCGCGTCTGGAGACTGTGCTGCGCAACAAGAGAGGCCGCGATAGTGAGAAGCCCGCGCACCACGATGAAGAGTGGGCCCCGCTTGCGACAACTATAGAAAGCCCTTGCACAGAAACGCAGACCTAACACAGCCAAAAATAAATAAATAAAATTTTTAACAAAATAAAAGAAATTACTCCGATAAGAGATATAAATTAAATTTAAAAACCAAACATAAGGAAGGAGACATAAACTTCTGGGGGTTTGTCTGAGCACATTCCACTCTAATTTACAACCGAAGAACACGACATCCAGGAAGACTCTGTTTCCCTACTAACAAGAGTTGAGGACGTAATAATGCTGCCGCCTTGTGGCCGTTTCCCACAAGAGCAGCTTTAGACACAGTGCTTATGGTCACTTAATATTCACAGGAATGCAGGGCTGTATTAAAACGTGCCCTCAAAAAATGCCCTGGGGTAGGGAATAGCCAAGAGAATTCAACACATGACAAATATTTCAAGAAGTCAATATGAAGAGGGAAGTTGTACTCACTCTTTAAAAAAAAAGAAAAAGAAAAAAAGGACATACCTAAAGCTCAGTATAAGGAATTAATAGATGCCTGAAAATCCAACCTCCAAAAAGGTTTCACCTCACACCTGTCACGTGACCATCAGCAAAAATCTAAGAACTATAAATGCTGAAGGGGTTTTAGAGAACCGTATACCTTCTAGCTGGTGGAGGGATGTAAAGTGGTAACAGCACTAATGAAAACTGAAAACAGGAGCTTTAAAAGGTAAAACTTGAGCTACCATATGATCCGGCAGGGCACCTTCTGGGTCTATAACCTACGACCACCAGAATCGGAAAGACAGAGGCAGGCAAACGTGCACTGCAGCAATATTTAAATAGCCAAGAGATGGAAGCAAAAAAAAAAAGTCCAAAAACAGATGAATGGACAAAGAAGAAGTGGTATATGTACAGAATGGAATATTAGCCATGAAAAAAATAAAGCAATGCCATTTGCAGCACCACAGATGAGCCTAGAGATAATCACACAACGTGAAGTAAGTCAAAATGAAAAGAAAAATGTCCTATGAGATCACTTATGTTATCTGAAAATTCATATAAATGAACATATTTCCAGAGAGAAAGAGAATCTCAGATTGAGAAAACAAACTTATGGTTAAGCCAATGAAAAGGTGTGAGGAATGGATAAATTAGGATATTGGGATTAACAAACATTTACTAATACATATAAAATATAGAATCACCAAAGACCTATGGAATACCAAGAGTGGTCTACTCAACACTCGGTAATAACCTACATGGAAAAGGACACAAAGATCAACAGATATATGTATATGTGTAAATGAACAAGATTCTGTACACCTAGAACAAACGACAGGTTTAAGTCAAATTGGCTCTGATAAACACTATAAATTAAAGACACAAACAAGAATTAAGGAGGCTAAAAGTTATGGGGGTTTGTCCTGCCACATTCCACTCTAATCTGCAACCTAAAAGCACAACTTGCAGGAAGGTTCTGTTTCCCTAGCAAGCAGAGTTGGTAACGAAGAAATGCCGCCACCCTAAGGCCGTTTCCTCACACAGCAGCTTTAAATGCACTGTTAATGGTCACTAACATTCAGAAGGACTGCAGGGGTGTAAATGACTCATGCCCTCATAAAATGTCCTGGGGTAGGCAATGGTCAAAAGAATTCAAACGTGGCAAATTTCTCAAGAAGGCAATTTGAAGTTGTAAGTTTCACTCAATCTTAAAAAAAATTAAAAGGATATTGATAAAAGCTGAACATCAGGAATTACTAGACCCATGCAAATCCATTCTACCCAAAGGTATCACCTCACGCCAGTGAGAATGGCCATCAGCAAAAAGTCTACAAACAACAGATGTTGAAGAAGTTGTGGAGGATAGCGTAACCTCTAGGTCTAAGTGGGATGTAAACTGGTAACCGCCAATAATTGGAAGAGAATGGCAGTGCGTTTCAAGGTAAGCATTGAGTTACCATATGATCCGGAAGGCCCACTATTGGGCCTGTCACCTGTGAGGGCCAGAATCAAAAAGACACGGGATGGAAAATCGTGTACTGCAGCAGTATTTACAATAACCAAGACATGGAAGCAGCAAAAATGTCCATCATCAGATGAATGGACGAAAAAGAGGTCCATGTACACAATGGAATATTAGACACAGAAAAGAAAGAAACAACGCCGTTTGCCGCACCATAGATGAGGCTAGAGATAATCACACAACTTGAAGTAACTCAGAAAGCGAGAGACACATATCCTATGATATCACGTATAGGTGTTATCTAAAAATTGATATTAATGAACTTATGTCCACAGAGAAGGACACTCACGTATTCAGGAAACAAACTTGTGATTAACCAAATGGAAAGGTGTGAGGAACGTATATCGGAGGATATTGCGTTTAACAGACATACGCTAATACTTCTAAAAGAGAGAATCACCAAAGACATACCAAACACCAAGAGAGGTCTACACAACATTCTGTAATAACCTATATGGAACAGGATCCAAAAATGAAAAGATAAATGTATCAATGAAACAGATTCTGTACACCTGGAACAAGCAAAACATTGCAATCAAATTTGCTCTGATTAAAACGAAAATTAAGCTAAGAACACCAAAAACAATTTAGTAGACATAAGTTTTGGGGGATTTGTCCTGGCACATTCCACTCTAATTAACAACCTACAAGCCGGACGTCCAGGAAGGCCCTGTTGCCCTAGTCACCAGAGTTGGGAATATAGAAATGCTGCCGCCTTGTGGTCGTTTCCTGCAAAGGCAGCTTTAAACCCAGTGCTAATGGTCACTTAATATTCACAATTACTACAGGGCTGTAAATGACACCTGCCCTCAAAAAATGTCCTGGTGTAGGTAATGGCCACAGGAATTCAGAACACAGCAAATTTTTCAAGGAAACAGTTTGAAGAGGTAAGTTTTTCTGTTTTACCTTAAAGAAAAAAAAAGAAAATGGACGTGGATGAAAGCTCAATATAGGGAACTATTAGATGCATGCAAATCCAAACTACAAAAGGTATCACCACTCAACACTCAAAATGCCATCAGTAAAATGTCTACAAACAATAAATGCTGAAGGGGTTTTAGAGAACTGTGTACCCTCTAGTTGCTGGTGGGATGTCAACTGGTAAGAGCCAGTAGTGAGAACAGAATGGAGGTGCGTCTAAAGGTAAAAATTGAACTACCATATGACCTAGTAGGCCCACTGCTGGGCCTATCCCTTGAGAAGACCAGAATCAAAAAGACGCAGGCTGGCAATCCTGCACTGCATCAATATTTAGCATAGCCAAGAGTTGGAAGCAACCAAAATGTCCATCAACAGATGAATGCACAAAGAAGAAGTGGACCATGTACACAATGGAATATTCGGCATAGACAAGAACGAAACACTGCTCTTTGCAGCAACATAGATGAGCCTACAGATAATCAGAGAACATGAGGTAAGTCGGAAAGCAGACGACAAATATCCTGTGATATCACTTCTAGGTGTTACCTAACAACTGACACAAATGAACATATTTCCACAGAGAAAGACACTCACAGACTTAGAAAACAAACTATGGTTATCTAAAAGGAAAGGTGGGAGGAATGGATAAATAAAGATTAGGGTTACCATACGTGTACAAATACATATTAAATACATATATCAAAAAGACTGACCATATACCAAGGGAGGTCTACTGAAAGCTCTGTAATAATATACACGGGGGCTTCCCTGGTGGCGCCGTGGTTAAGAATCCGCCTGGCAATGCAGGGCACAGGGGGTAGATCCCTGGTCAGGGAAGATCCCACATGCTGCAGAGCAACTAAACCCGTGCACCACAACTACTGAGCCTGCGCTCTAGAGCCCACGAGCCACGACAACTGAGCCCACGCACCAAAACTACTGAAGCCCGCACGCCTAGAGTACGTGCTCCACAACAAGAGAAGCCACTGCAGTGAGAAGCCCGTGCACCGCAACGGAGAGTAGCCCCGGCTCACCACAGGTAGAGAAAGCCCACATGCAGCAACGAAGATCCAACTCAGCCAAAAATAAATACATAAATAAAATAAATTTATAAAAAAATTACTAGTTTACATGGGAAGAGGAACTGTACATGAATAGATATATATGATGTTCAATTGAACCTGATTGTGCCCACCTAGGACAAACACTATTCTAATCATTACCCCAATTTAAAAAATTAAAACCAGGAACAACAATCAATGAGACATAAACTTATTGGGGTTTTCCCTGGCACATTCCATTCTAATTTACAACCTAGGGACACGACTTTCAGGAAGGCTCTGCTGCCCTAGTAACCAGATTTGGAATGGAGAAATGCTGTCACCTTGTGGCCGTTTCCCACAACAGCAGCTTTAATCACAGGGCTAACGGTCCCTTAAGATTCACAGTAATTGTAGGGCTGTAAATGACACGTGTCCTCAAAAAATGTCCTGGGGTAGGTAATGGTCAAAAAAGTTCACAACACGGAAAAGTTTTCAAGAAAACAATTTGAAGAGGTAAGTTTTACTCACTCTTTTGTTTAAAAAAGAAGAAGAACATGGATAAAACCTCAATATCAGGAATTATTGGTTGGATGCAAATCCAAACTACAAAAGGAGTCCGCCACCCAATATTCAAAATGACATCAGTAAAAACTATACAAACAATGACTGGTGACGGGTTTGTCGAGAAATCCATACCCACTATGCTGTTGGTTGGATGTAAACTGGTAACAGCTAATCATGAGAACAGAATGGAGCTGCGTTGAAAAGCTAAAAACTGAGCTACCATACGATGAGGCCGATCCCCTTATGGGCCTATAAGCTAAGAAGACCAGAATCGGAAAGACACAGACAGGAAAACATGCACTACAGCAATATTTACAATAGCCAAGACATGCAAGCAAACAAAATGTCCATCAACAGATAAATGGACAAAGAAGAAGTGGTATAAGTACCGAATGGAATATTAGCCTCAGAGAAAAATGATCAATGCCGTTTTCAGGACTACAGATGAGCCTAGAAATAATCATATTACGTTAAGTAAGTCAAAAGGGAATGACAAATATCCTATGACAACATTTATAGATGTTATCCTAAGATTGCTACCAATGAACATATTTCCACAGAAAAGGACGCTCACAGATTTAGAAAACAAACTAATGGTTAACCAAAATGAAAGGTGGGAGGAAGATAAACTGGGATTATGGGGGTAACATATATATACTAAGGTATGTTAAATGTATAAAAACATATAACACATAAACTATATGAATTATCTAATCACCAATACATATAAAATAGATAATGACCAAACACCTACCAAATATCAAGGGAGGTCCACTCAACACTCTGTAATAACATACATGGTAACAGGATCCGAAGATGAACAGATATATGTATATATAATTGACCCGATTCTGTACAGCCAGACAATCACAACACTCTAATCAAATTTGCTCCGATAGGGGCTTCCCTGGTGTGGCAGTGGTTGAGAATCTGCCTGCCAATGCAGGGGACACGGGTTCGAGCCGTGGTCTGGGAAGATCCCACATGCCGCGGAGCAACTAGGCCCCTGAGCCGCAACTACTGAGCCTGCGCGTCTGGAGACTGTGCTGCGCAACAAGAGAGGCCGCGATAGTGAGAAGCCCGCGCACCACGATGAAGAGTGGGCCCCGCTTGCGACAACTATAGAAAGCCCTTGCACAGAAACGCAGACCTAACACAGCCAAAAATAAATAAATAAAATTTTTAACAAAATAAAAGAAATTACTCCGATAAGAGATATAAATTAAATTTAAAAACCAAACATAAGGAAGGAGACATAAACTTCTGGGGGTTTGTCTGAGCACATTCCACTCTAATTTACAACCGAAGAACACGACATCCAGGAAGACTCTGTTTCCCTACTAACAAGAGTTGAGGACGTAATAATGCTGCCGCCTTGTGGCCGTTTCCCACAAGAGCAGCTTTAGACACAGTGCTTATGGTCACTTAATATTCACAGGAATGCAGGGCTGTATTGAAACGTGCCCTCAAAAAATGCCCTGGGGTAGGGAATAGCCAAGAGAATTCAACACATGACAAATATTTCAAGAAGTCAATATGAAGAGGGAAGTTGTACTCACTCTTTAAAAAAAAAGAAAAAGAAAAAAAGGACATACCTAAAGCTCAGTATAAGGAATTAATAGATGCCTGAAAATCCAACCTCCAAAAAGGTTTCACCTCACACCTGTCACGTGACCATCAGCAAAAATCTAAGAACTATAAATGCTGAAGGGGTTTTAGAGAACCGTATACCTTCTAGCTGGTGGAGGGATGTAAAGTGGTAACAGCACTAATGAAAACTGAAAACAGGAGCTTTAAAAGGTAAAACTTGAGCTACCATATGATCCGGCAGGGCACCTTCTGGGTCTATAACCTACGACCACCAGAATCGGAAAGACAGAGGCAGGCAAACGTGCACTGCAGCAATATTTAAATAGCCAAGAGATGGAAGCAAAAAAAAAAAGTCCAAAAACAGATGAATGGACAAAGAAGAAGTGGTATATGTACAGAATGGAATATTAGCCATGAAAAAAATAAAGCAATGCCATTTGCAGCACCACAGATGAGCCTAGAGATAATCACACAACGTGAAGTAAGTCAAAATGAAAAGAAAAATGTCCTATGAGATCACTTATGTTATCTGAAAATTCATATAAATGAACATATTTCCAGAGAGAAAGAGAATCTCAGATTGAGAAAACAAACTTATGGTTAAGCCAATGAAAAGGTGTGAGGAATGGATAAATTAGGATATTGGGATTAACAAACATTTACTAATACATATAAAATATAGAATCACCAAAGACCTATGGAATACCAAGAGTGGTCTACTCAACACTCGGTAATAACCTACATGGAAAAGGACACAAAGATCAACAGATATATGTATATGTGTAAATGAACAAGATTCTGTACACCTAGAACAAACGACAGGTTTAAGTCAAATTGGCTCTGATAAACACTATAAATTAAAGACACAAACAAGAATTAAGGAGGCTAAAAGTTATGGGGGTTTGTCCTGCCACATTCCACTCTAATCTGCAACCTAAAAGCACAACTTGCAGGAAGGTTCTGTTTCCCTAGCAAGCAGAGTTGGTAACGAAGAAATGCCGCCACCCTAAGGCCGTTTCCTCACACAGCAGCTTTAAATGCACTGTTAATGGTCACTAACATTCAGAAGGACTGCAGGGGTGTAAATGACTCATGCCCTCATAAAATGTCCTGGGGTAGGCAATGGTCAAAAGAATTCAAACGTGGCAAATTTCTCAAGAAGGCAATTTGAAGTTGTAAGTTTCACTCAATCTTAAAAAAAATTAAAAGGATATTGATAAAAGCTGAACATCAGGAATTACTAGACCCATGCAAATCCATTCTACCCAAAGGTATCACCTCACGCCAGTGAGAATGGCCATCAGCAAAAAGTCTACAAACAACAGATGTTGAAGAAGTTGTGGAGGATAGCGTAACCTCTAGGTCTAAGTGGGATGTAAACTGGTAACCGCCAATAATTGGAAGAGAATGGCAGTGCGTTTCAAGGTAAGCATTGAGTTACCATATGATCCGGAAGGCCCACTATTGGGCCTGTCACCTGTGAGGGCCAGAATCAAAAAGACACGGGATGGAAAATCGTGTACTGCAGCAGTATTTACAATAACCAAGACATGGAAGCAGCAAAAATGTCCATCATCAGATGAATGGACGAAAAAGAGGTCCATGTACACAATGGAATATTAGACACAGAAAAGAAAGAAACAACGCCGTTTGCCGCACCATAGATGAGGCTAGAGATAAGCACACAACTTGAAGTAACTCAGAAAGCGAGAGACACATATCCTATGATATCACGTATAGGTGTTATCTAAAAATTGATATTAATGAACTTATGTCCACAGAGAAGGACACTCACGTATTCAGGAAACAAACTTGTGATTAACCAAATGGAAAGGTGTGAGGAACGTATATCGGAGGATATTGCGTTTAACAGACATACGCTAATACTTCTAAAAGAGAGAATCACCAAAGACATACCAAACACCAAGAGAGGTCTACACAACATTCTGTAATAACCTATATGGAACAGGATCCAAAAATGAAAAGATAAATGTATCAATGAAACAGATTCTGTACACCTGGAACAAGCAAAACATTGCAATCAAATTTGCTCTGATTAAAACGAAAATTAAGCTAAGAACACCAAAAACAATTTAGTAGACACAAGTTTTGGGGGATTTGTCCTGGCACATTCCACTCTAATTAACAACCTACAAGCTGGACGTCCAGGAAGGCCCTGTTGCCCTAGTCACCAGAGTTGGGAATATAGAAATGCTGCCGCCTTGTGGTCGTTTCCTGCAAAGGCAGCTTTAAACCCAGTGCTAATGGTCACTTAATATTCACAATTACTACAGGGCTGTAAATGACACCTGCCCTCAAAAAATGTCCTGGTGTAGGTAATGGCCACAGGAATTCAGAACACGGCAAATTTTTCAAGGAAACAGTTTGAAGAGGTAAGTTTTTCTGTTTTACCTTAAAGAAAAAAAAAGAAAATGGACGTGGATGAAAGCTCAATATAGGGAACTATTAGATGCATGCAAATCCAAACTACAAAAGGTATCACCACTCAACACTCAAAATGCCATCAGTAAAATGTCTACAAACAATAAATGCTGAAGGGGTTTTAGAGAACTGTGTACCCTCTAGTTGCTGGTGGGATGTCAACTGGTAAGAGCCAGTAGTGAGAACAGAATGGAGGTGCGTCTAAAGGTAAAAATTGAACTACCATATGACCTAGTAGGCCCACTGCTGGGCCTATCCCTTGAGAAGACCAGAATCAAAAAGACGCAGGCTGGCAATCCTGCACTGCATCAATATTTAGCATAGCCAAGAGTTGGAAGCAACCAAAATGTCCATCAACAGATGAATGCACAAAGAAGAAGTGGACCATGTACACAATGGAATATTCGGCATAGACAAGAATGAAACACTGCTCTTTGCAGCAACATAGATGAGCCTACAGATAATCAGAGAACATGAGGTAAGTCGGAAAGCAGACGACAAATATCCTGTGATATCACTTCTAGGTGTTACCTAACAACTGACACAAATGAACATATTTCCACAGAGAAAGACACTCACAGACTTAGAAAACAAACTATGGTTATCTAAAAGGAAAGGTGGGAGGAATGGATAAATAAAGATTAGGGTTACCATACGTGTACAAATACATATTAAATACATATATCAAAAAGACTGACCATATACCAAGGGAGGTCTACTGAAAGCTCTGTAATAATATACACGGGGGCTTCCCTGGTGGCGCCGTGGTTAAGAATCCGCCTGGCAATGCAGGGCACAGGGGGTAGATCCCTGGTCAGGGAAGATCCCACATGCTGCAGAGCAACTAAACCCGTGCACCACAACTACTGAGCCTGCGCTCTAGAGCCCACGAGCCACGACAACTGAGCCCACGCACCAAAACTACTGAAGCCCGCACGCCTAGAGTACGTGCTCCACAACAAGAGAAGCCACTGCAGTGAGAAGCCCGTGCACCGCAATGGAGAGTAGCCCCGGCTCACCACAGGTAGAGAAAGCCCACATGCAGCAACGAAGATCCAACTCAGCCAAAAATAAATACATAAATAAAATAAATTTATAAAAAAATTACTAGTTTACATGGGAAGAGGAACTGTACATGAATAGATATATATGATGTTCAATTGAACCTGATTGTGCCCACCTAGGACAAACACTATTCTAATCATTACCCCAATTTAAAAAATTAAAACCAGGAACAACAATCAATGAGACATAAACTTATTGGGGTTTTCCCTGGCACATTCCATTCTAATTTACAACCTAGGGACACGACTTTCAGGAAGGCTCTGCTGCCCTAGTAACCAGATTTGGAATGGAGAAATGCTGTCACCTTGTGGCCGTTTCCCACAACAGCAGCTTTAATCACAGGGCTAACGGTCCCTTAAGATTCACAGTAATTGTAGGGCTGTAAATGACACGTGTCCTCAAAAAATGTCCTGGGGTAGGTAATGGTCAAAAAAGTTCACAACACGGAAAAGTTTTCAAGAAAACAATTTGAAGAGGTAAGTTTTACTCACTCTTTTGTTTAAAAAAGAAGAAGAACATGGATAAAACCTCAATATCAGGAATTATTGGTTGGATGCAAATCCAAACTACAAAAGGAGTCCGCCACCCAATATTCAAAATGACATCAGTAAAAACTATACAAACAATGACTGGTGACGGGTTTGTCGAGAAATCCATACCCACTATGCTGTTGGTTGGATGTAAACTGGTAACAGCTAATCATGAGAACAGAATGGAGCTGCGTTGAAAAGCTAAAAACTGAGCTACCATACGATGAGGCCGATCCCCTTATGGGCCTATAAGCTAAGAAGACCAGAATCGGAAAGACACAGACAGGAAAACATGCACTACAGCAATATTTACAATAGCCAAGACATGCAAGCAAACAAAATGTCCATCAACAGATAAATGGACAAAGAAGAAGTGGTATAAGTACCGAATGGAATATTAGCCTCAGAAAAAAATGATCAATGCCGTTTTCAGGACTACAGATGAGCCTAGAAATAATCATATTACGTTAAGTAAGTCAAAAGGGAATGACAAATATCCTATGACAACATTTATAGATGTTATCCTAAGATTGCTACCAATGAACATATTTCCACAGAAAAGGACGCTCACAGATTTAGAAAACAAACTAATGGTTAACCAAAATGAAAGGTGGGAGGAAGATAAACTGGGATTATGGGGGTAACATATATATACTAAGGTATGTTAAATGTATAAAAACATATAACACATAAACTATATGAATTATCTAATCACCAATACATATAAAATAGATAATGACCAAACACCTACCAAATATCAAGGGAGGTCCACTCAACACTCTGTAATAACATACATGGTAACAGGATCCGAAGATGAACAGATATATGTATATATAATTGACCCGATTCTGTACAGCCAGACAATCACAACACTCTAATCAAATTTGCTCCGATAGGGGCTTCCCTGGTGTGGCAGTGGTTGAGAATCTGCCTGCCAATGCAGGGGACACGGGTTCGAGCCGTGGTCTGGGAAGATCCCACATGCCGCGGAGCAACTAGGCCCCTGAGCCACAACTACTGAGCCTGCGCGTCTGGAGACTGTGCTGCGCAACAAGAGAGGCCGCGATAGTGAGAAGCCCGCGCACCACGATGAAGAGTGGGCCCCGCTTGCGACAACTATAGAAAGCCCTTGCACAGAAACGCAGACCTAACACAGCCAAAAATAAATAAATAAAATTTTTTTTACAAAATAAAAGAAATTACTCCGATAAGAGATATAAATTAAATTTAAAAACCAAACATAAGGAAGGAGACATAAACTTCTGGGGGTTTGTCTGAGCACATTCCACTCTAATTTACAACTGAAGAACATGACATCCAGGAAGACTCTGTTTCCCTACTAACAAGAGTTGAGGACGTAATAATGCTGCCGCCTTGTGGCTGTTTCCCACAAGAGCAGCTTTAGACACAGTGCTTATGGTCACTTAATATTCACAGGAATGCAGGGCTGTATTGAAACGTGCCCTCAAAAAATGCCCTGGGGTAGGGAATAGCCAAGAGAATTCAACACATGACAAATATTTCAAGAAGTCAATATGAAGAGGGAAGTTGTACTCACTCTTTAAAAAAAAAGAAAAAGAAAAAAAGGACATACCTAAAGCTCAGTATAAGGAATTAATAGATGCCTGAAAATCCAACCTCCAAAAAGGTTTCACCTCACACCTGTCACGTGACCATCAGCAAAAATCTAAGAACTATAAATGCTGAAGGGGTTTTAGAGAACCGTATACCTTCTAGCTGGTGGAGGGATGTAAAGTGGTAACAGGACTAATGAAAACTGAAAACAGGAGCTTTAAAAGGTAAAACTTGAGCTACCATATGATCCGGCAGGGCACCTTCTGGGTCTATAACCTACGACCACCAGAATCGGAAAGACAGAGGCAGGCAAACGTGCACTGCAGCAATATTTAAATAGCCAAGAGATGGAAGCAAAAAAAAAAGGTCCAAAAACAGATGAATGGACAAAGAAGAAGTGGTATATGTACAGAATGGAATATTAGCCATGAAAAAAATAAAGCAATGCCATTTGCAGCACCACAGATGAGCCTAGAGATAATCACACAACGTGAAGTAAGTCAAAATGAAAAGAAAAATGTCCTATGAGATCACTTATGTTATCTGAAAATTCATATAAATGAACATATTTCCAGAGAGAAAGAGAATCTCAGATTGAGAAAACAAACTTATGGTTAAGCCAATGAAAAGGTGTGAGGAATGGATAAATTAGGATATTGGGATTAACAAACATTTACTAATACATATAAAATATAGAATCACCAAAGACCTATGGAATACCAAGAGTGGTCTACTCAACACTCGGTAATAACCTACATGGAAAAGGACACAAAGATCAACAGATATATGTATATGTGTAAATGAACAAGATTCTGTACACCTAGAACAAACGACAGGTTTAAGTCAAATTGGCTCTGATAAACACTATAAATTAAAGACACAAACAAGAATTAAGGAGGCTAAAAGTTATGGGGGTTTGTCCTGCCACATTCCACTCTAATCTGCAACCTAAAAGCACAACTTGCAGGAAGGTTCTGTTTCCCTAGCAAGCAGAGTTGGTAACGAAGAAATGCCGCCACCCTAAGGCCGTTTCCTCACACAGCAGCTTTAAATGCACTGTTAATGGTCACTAACATTCAGAAGGACTGCAGGGGTGTAAATGACTCATGCCCTCATAAAATGTCCTGGGGTAGGCAATGGTCAAAAGAATTCAAACGTGGCAAATTTCTCAAGAAGGCAATTTGAAGTTGTAAGTTTCACTCAATCTTAAAAAAAATTAAAAGGATATTGATAAAAGCTGAACATCAGGAATTACTAGACCCATGCAAATCCATTCTACCCAAAGGTATCACCTCACGCCAGTGAGAATGGCCATCAGCAAAAAGTCTACAAACAACAGATGTTGAAGAAGTTGTGGAGGATAGCGTAACCTCTAGGTCTAAGTGGGATGTAAACTGGTAACCGCCAATAATTGGAAGAGAATGGCAGTGCGTTTCAAGGTAAGCATTGAGTTACCATATGATCCGGAAGGCCCACTATTGGGCCTGTCACCTGTGAGGGCCAGAATCAAAAAGACACGGGATGGAAAATCGTGTATTGCAGCAGTATTTACAATAACCAAGACATGGAAGCAGCAAAAATGTCCATCATCAGATGAATGGACGAAAAAGAGGTCCATGTACACAATGGAATATTAGACACAGAAAAGAAAGAAACAACGCCGTTTGCCGCACCATAGATGAGGCTAGAGATAAGCACACAACTTGAAGTAACTCAGAAAGCGAGAGACACATATCCTATGATATCACGTATAGGTGTTATCTAAAAATTGATATTAATGAACTTATGTCCACAGAGAAGGACACTCACGTATTCAGGAAACAAACTTGTGATTAACCAAATGGAAAGGTGTGAGGAACGTATATCGGAGGATATTGCATTTAACAGACATACGCTAATACTTCTAAAAGAGAGAATCACCAAAGACATACCAAACACCAAGAGAGGTCTACACAACATTCTGTAATAACCTATATGGAACAGGATCCAAAAATGAAAAGATAAATGTATCAATGAAACAGATTCTGTACACCTGGAACAAGCAAAACATTGCAATCAAATTTGCTCTGATTAAAACGAAAATTAAGCTAAGAACACCAAAAACAATTTAGTAGACATAAGTTTTGGGGGATTTGTCCTGGCACATTCCACTCTAATTAACAACCTACAAGCTGGACGTCCAGGAAGGCCCTGTTGCCCTAGTCACCAGAGTTGGGAATATAGAAATGCTGCCGCCTTGTGGTCGTTTCCTGCAAAGGCAGCTTTAAACCCAGTGCTAATGGTCACTTAATATTCACAATTACTACAGGGCTGTAAATGACACCTGCCCTCAAAAAATGTCCTGGTGTAGGTAATGGCCACAGGAATTCAGAACACGGCAAATTTTTCAAGGAAACAGTTTGAAGAGGTAAGTTTTTCTGTTTTACCTTAAAGAAAAAAAAAGAAAATGGACGTGGATGAAAGCTCAATATAGGGAACTATTAGATGCATGCAAATCCAAACTACAAAAGGTATCACCACTCAACACTCAAAATGCCATCAGTAAAATGTCTACAAACAATAAATGCTGAAGGGGTTTTAGAGAACTGTGTACCCTCTAGTTGCTGGTGGGATGTCAACTGGTAAGAGCCAGTAGTGAGAACAGAATGGAGGTGCGTCTAAAGGTAAAAATTGAACTACCATATGACCTAGTAGGCCCACTGCTGGGCCTATCCCTTGAGAAGACCAGAATCAAAAAGACGCAGGCTGGCAATCCTGCACTGCATCAATATTTAGCATAGCCAAGAGTTGGAAGCAACCAAAATGTCCATCAACAGATGAATGCACAAAGAAGAAGTGGACCATGTACACAATGGAATATTCGGCATAGACAAGAATGAAACACTGCTCTTTGCAGCAACATAGATGAGCCTACAGATAATCAGAGAACATGAGGTAAGTCGGAAAGCAGACGACAAATATCCTGTGATATCACTTCTAGGTGTTACCTAACAACTGACACAAATGAACATATTTCCACAGAGAAAGACACTCACAGACTTAGAAAACAAACTATGGTTATCTAAAAGGAAAGGTGGGAGGAATGGATAAATAAAGATTAGGGTTACCATACGTGTACAAATACATATTAAATACATATATCAAAAAGACTGACCATATACCAAGGGAGGTCTACTGAAAGCTCTGTAATAATATACACGGGGGCTTCCCTGGTGGCGCCGTGGTTAAGAATCCGCCTGGCAATGCAGGGCACAGGGGGTAGATCCCTGGTCAGGGAAGATCCCACATGCTGCAGAGCAACTAAACCCGTGCACCACAACTACCGAGCCTGCGCTCTAGAGCCCACGAGCCACGACAACTGAGCCCACGCACCAAAACTACTGAAGCCCGCACGCCTAGAGTACGTGCTCCACAACAAGAGAAGCCACTGCAGTGAGAAGCCCGTGCACCGCAACGGAGAGTAGCCCCGGCTCACCACAGGTAGAGAAAGCCCACATGCAGCAACGAAGATCCAACTCAGCCAAAAATAAATACATAAATAAAATAAATTTATAAAAAAATTACTAGTTTACATGGGAAGAGGAACTGTACATGAATAGATATATATGATGTTCAATTGAACCTGATTGTGCCCACCTAGGACAAACACTATTCTAATCATTACCCCAATTTAAAAAATTAAAACCAGGAACAACAATCAATGAGACATAAACTTATTGGGGTTTTCCCTGGCACATTCCATTCTAATTTACAACCTAGGGACACGACTTTCAGGAAGGCTCTGCTGCCCTAGTAACCAGATTTGGAATGGAGAAATGCTGTCACCTTGTGGCCGTTTCCCACAACAGCAGCTTTAATCACAGGGCTAACGGTCCCTTAAGATTCACAGTAATTGTAGGGCTGTAAATGACACGTGTCCTCAAAAAATGTCCTGGGGTAGGTAATGGTCAAAAAAGTTCACAACACGGAAAAGTTTTCAAGAAAACAATTTGAAGAGGTAAGTTTTACTCACTCTTTTGTTTAAAAAAGAAGAACATGGATAAAACCTCAATATCAGGAATTATTGGTTGGATGCAAATCCAAACTACAAAAGGAGTCCGCCACCCAATATTCAAAATGACATCAGTAAAAACTATACAAACAATGACTGGTGACGGGTTTGTCGAGAAATCCATACCCACTATGCTGTTGGTTGGATGTAAACTGGTAACAGCTAATCATGAGAACAGAATGGAGCTGCATTGAAAAGCTAAAAACTGAGCTACCATACGATGAGGCCGATCCCCTTATGGGCCTATAAGCTAAGAAGACCAGAATCGGAAAGACACAGACAGGAAAACATGCACTACAGCAATATTTACAATAGCCAAGACATGCAAGCAAACAAAATGTCCATCAACAGATAAATGGACAAAGAAGAAGTGGTATAAGTACCGAATGGAATATTAGCCTCAGAGAAAAACGATCAATGCCGTTTTCAGGACTACAGATGAGCCTAGAAATAATCATATTACGTTAAGTAAGTCAAAAGGGAATGACAAATATCCTATGACAACATTTATAGATGTTATCCTAAGATTGCTACCAATGAACATATTTCCACAGAAAAGGACGCTCACAGATTTAGAAAACAAACTAATGGTTAACCAAAATGAAAGGTGGGAGGAGGATAAACTGGGATTATGGGGGTAACATACATATACTAAGGTATGTTAAATGTATATAAACATATAACACATAAACTATATGAATTATCTAATCACCAATACATATAAAATAGATAATGACCAAACACCTACCAAATATCAAGGGAGGTCCACTCAACACTCTGTAATAACATACATGGTAACAGGATCCGAAGATGAACAGATATATGTATATATAATTGACCCGATTCTGTACAGCCAGACAATCACAACACTCTAATCAAATTTGCTCCGATAGGGGCTTCCCTGGTGTGGCAGTGGTTGAGAATCTGCCTGCCAATGCAGGGGACACGGGTTCGAGCCGTGGTCTGGGAAGATCCCACATGCCGCGGAGCAACTAGGCCCCTGAGCCACAACTACTGAGCCTGCGCGTCTGGAGACTGTGCTGCGCAACAAGAGAGGCCGCGATAGTGAGAAGCCCGCGCACCACGATGAAGAGTGGGCCCCGCTTGCGACAACTATAGAAAGCCCTTGCACAGAAACGCAGACCTAACACAGCCAAAAATAAATAAATAAAATTTTTAACAAAATAAAAGAAATTACTCCGATAAGAGATATAAATTAAATTTAAAAACCAAACATAAGGAAGGAGACATAAACTTCTGGGGGTTTGTCTGAGCACATTCCACTCTAATTTACAACCGAAGAACACGACATCCAGGAAGACTCTGTTTCCCTACTAACAAGAGTTGAGGACGTAATAATGCTGCCGCCTTGTGGCTGTTTCCCACAAGAGCAGCTTTAGACACAGTGCTTATGGTCACTTAATATTCACAGGAATGCAGGGCTATATTGAAACGTGCCCTCAAAAAATGCCCTGGGGTAGGGAATAGCCAAGAGAATTCAACACATGACAAATATTTCAAGAAGTCAATATGAAGAGGGAAGTTGTACTCACTCTTTAAAAAAAAAAGAAAAAGAAAAAAAGGACATACCTAGAGCTCAGTATAAGGAATTAATAGATTCCTGAAAATCCAACCTACGAAAAGGTTTCACCTCACACCTGTCACGTGACCATCAGCAAAAATCTAAGAACTATAAATGCTGAAGGGGTTTTAGAGAACCGTATACCTTCTAGCTGGTGGAGGGATGTAAAGTGGTAACAGCACTAATGAAAACTGAAAACAGGAGCTTTAAAAGGTAAAACTTGAGCTACCATATGATCCGGCAGGGCACCTTCTGGGTCTATAACCTACGACCACCAGAATCGGAAAGACAGAGGCAGGCAAACGTGCACTGCAGCAATATTTAAATAGCCAAGAGATGGAAGCAAAAAAAAAAAGTCCAAAAACAGATGAATGGACAAAGAAGAAGTGGTATATGTACAGAATGGAATATTAGCCATGAAAAAAATAAAGCAATGCCATTTGCAGCACCACAGATGAGCCTAGAGATAATCACACAACGTGAAGTAAGTCAAAATGAAAAGAAAAATGTCCTATGAGATCACTTATGTTATCTAAAAATTCATATAAATGAACATATTTCCAGAGAGAAAGAGAATCTCAGATTGAGAAAACAAACTTATGGTTAAGCCAATGAAAAGGTGTGAGGAATAGATAAATTAGGATATTGGGATTAACAAACATTTACTAATACATATAAAATATAGAATCACCAAAGACCTATGGAATACCAAGAGTGGTCTACTCAACACTCGGTAATAACCTACATGGAAAAGGACACAAAGATCAACAGATATATGTATATGTGTAAATGAACAAGATTCTGTACACCTAGAACAAACGACAGTTTTAAGTCAAATTGTCTCTGATAAACACTATAAATTAAAGACACAAACAAGAATTAAGGAGGCTAAAAGTTATGGGGGTTTGTCCTGCCACATTCCACTCTAACCTGCAACCTAAAAGCACAACTTGCAGGAAGGTTCTGTTTCCCTAGCAAGCAGAGTTGGTAACGTAGAAATGCCGTCACCCTAAGGCCGTTTCCTCAAACAGCAGCTTTAAATGCACTGCTAATGGTCACTAACATTCAGAAGGACTGTAGGGGTGTAAATGACTCATGCCCTCATAAAATGTCCTGGGGTAGGCAATGGTCAAAAGAATTCAAACGTGGCAAATTTCTCAAGAAGGCAATTTGAAGTTGTAAGTTTAACTCAATCTCAAAAAATATATAAATGATATTCATAAAAGCTGAACATCAGGAATTATTACACACACGCAAATCCTATCTACAGAAAGGTATCACGTCACACCAGTGAGAATGACCACCGGCAAAATCTACAAACAATAGATTTTGAGGAAATTGTGAAGAATAGCATTACCTCTAGTTCTAAGTGGGATGTAAACTGGTAACAACCAATAATAGGAACAGAATGGCAGTGCGTTTCAAGGTAAAAATTGAGTTACCATATGATCCATAAGGCCCACTATTGGGCCTGTCACCTGTGAAGGCCAGAATTAAAAAGATACAGGATGGAAAATCGTGTATTGCAGCAGTATTTACAATAACCAGGATATGGAAACAACAAAAATGTCCATCACCAGATGAATGGACGTAAAAGACGTCAATGTACACAATGGAATATTAGATACAGAAAAGAATGAAACAATGCCGTTTGCAGCACCATAGATGAGGCTAGAGATAATCACACAACATGAAGTAAGTCACAAAGCGAAAGACACATATCCTATGACATCACTTCTAGGTGTTAATTAAAAATTGATATCCATGAACTTATTTCCAAAAAAAGGCCACGCATGGGTTACGAAAACAAAATTATATGTAACCTAATGGAAAGGTATAAGGAATGGATGAATTAGAATATGGGGATTAACAGACATGTACTAATACATATGAAATATAAAATCACAAAATACCTATGGAATACCAAGAGAGGTCTACGCAACAGTCTATAATAACCTACATGGGAAAGGATCCAAAGATGAATACATAGATACATAGATATAATAAACCGGATTCTGTACACCTAGAACAAGCACAACATTTTTATCAAATTTGCTCTGATAATAAATAAAAATTAAATTTAAAAAGCAAACAAGAAGTAATGAGATATAAGCTCTTGGGGGTTTGCCCTGGCACAATCCACTTTAACTTGCAACCTACTAACACGATTTCCAGGAAGGCTTTGTTGCCCAAATACCCAGAGTTGGAAATGTAGAAATGCTGCCGCCTTGTGGCCGTTTCCCGCAAGAGAGGCTTGAAACCCACAGGTAATGGTCACTTAACATTCACAAGGACTCAGAGCTGGAAAGGACACCTGCCCTCAAAAAATATCCTGAGCTAGGGAATGGCCAAAAAAATTCAAAACTGGCAAATTTTTCAAAAAGATACTATGAAGAGGTAAGTTTTAATCACTTTTTTATTTTTACAAAGAAAATGGATAAAAGCTCAACATCAGGAATTATTAGACTCATCCAAATCTAATCTATAAAAAGTTTTCAACTCACACCAGTCGACTGACCATCATCAAAAAGTATACAAGCAATAAACGCTGAAGGGGTTTTAAAGAACTGTGTACCCTCTAGCTGCTGTTGTGATGTAAAGTGGTAACAGCCAATAATGAGACAGAAAAGTGCTGCATGTAAAAGTAAAAATTGAGCTACCATTTGATCCAGTGGGCCCACCGCTGGGACTCTCACCTCAGAAGACCAGAATCGAGAAGACACAGGCTGCAACAGCTGCACTGCAGCCATATTCACAATAGAGAAGACATGGAAGCAACCAAAATGTCCATCAACAGATGAATGAATAAAGAAGAAGTGGTCCATGTACACAATGGAATATTAGCCATGGAAACCAATGAACACTTATCTTTGAAGCACCACAGATGAGCCTAGAGATAATCACGGAACATGAGGTAAGTCGGAAAGCAAAAGACATATATCCTATGATATCACTTATAGGTATTATCTAACAACTGACACAAATGAACATATTTCCACAGAGAAAGCCACTCACAGACTTAGAAAACAAACTATGGTTATCTAAAAGGAAAGGTGGGAGGAATGGATAAATTAAGATTAGGTTTACCATACGTATACAAATACATATTAAATACATATAACAAAAAGACTGACTATATAGCAAGGGAGGCCTACGGAACACTCTGTAATGATTTACATGGGAAGGGGATCTGTACATGAATATATATATATATATAATATGCAAATGAACCAGAGTGTGTACACCTTGGAAAAACAACATTCTAATCATTACCCTGATTTAAAAAATTAAAACAACGAACAAGTAAAGAGACATAAACTTATGGGGATTTTTGCTGACACATTCCATTTTAATTTACAACCTAGGAAAACGACTTCCAGAAAGGCTCTGCTCTCCTAGTAACCAGATTCGGGAATGGAGAAATGCTGCTCCCTAGTGGCCGTTTCCCGCAACAGCAGCTTAAACCCAGTGCTAATGGTCACTAAATATTCACAATCAATGCAGGCCTGTAAATGACAACTGCCCTCAAAAAAAGATCCTGGGGTCGAAAATCCACCAGAAAATTCAAAAGAGGGCAACCTTTCAAGAAGAGAATTTCAAGAGGTATATTTTACTCACACTTTTTCTCTTTTTTCTTTTTAACAGAAAAGAAAAAGGTGTGGAAAAATGCTAAACATTAGGAATTATTAAAGACATGCAATTCCAAATTTCAAAAACCTGTCAGCTCACACCAGTCAGAATGGATATCATCAAAAATTCTGCAAATAATAAATGCTGAAGGGTTTGTGGAGAAATGTGTACCCGCGGTTCTAAGTGGGACGTAGTAAGAGCCACTAATGAAAACACAATGGAGGTGCCTTAAAAAGGTAAACATTTAGCTACCATTCAATAAAGCATATGCACTGCTGGGCCTATCACCTGAGAAGATGTGATCCAAAAAGTCACAGGCTGGCAATCCTGCACTCCAGCAATGTTTACCATAGCCAAGTCTTGGAAGAAACCAAAATTTCCACCAACAGAAACACGCACAAAGAAGAAGTGGTCCATGTACACAATGGAATCTTAGCCATGGAAAAGAATGAAACAGTGCCGTTTTCACCACCGTATAAGGACCTAGAGATAATCACCCAACTTGAAGTAAGAAAGAAACTAAAAGACAGATATCCTATGACATCACTTCTAGGTGTTACCTAAAAATTGATACCCATGAACTTATTTCCAAGAGAAGGACACGCATGGATTAAGAAAACAAAATTATGTTTAACCAAATGGAAAGGTATAAGGAATGAATGAATTAGGATATGGGGGTTAACAGACATGTACTAATACGTATGAAATATATAATCACAAAATACCTATGGAATACCAAGAGAGGTCTACTCAACACTGTAATAACCTACATAGGAAAGGATCCAAAGATGAGTAGATACAAACATAGGTATGATAAACCGGATTCTGTACACCTAGAAAAAGCACAACATTTTTATCACATTTGCTCTGATAATAAATAAAAATTAAATTTAAAAAACAAACAAGAAGTAAGGAGATATAAGCTCTTGGGGGTTTGCCCTGGCACATTCCACTTTCATTTGCAGCCTACTAACAGGATTTCCAGGAAGGATTTATTGCCTAAAAACCCAGAGTTGGAAATGTAGAAATGCTGCCGCCTTGTGGCCGTTTCCCGCAAGAGAAGCTTGAAACCCACAACTAATGGTCACTTAACATTCACAAGGAGTCAGAGCTGTAAAGGACACCTGCCCTCAAAAAATATCCTGAGCTAGGGAATGGCCAAAAAATTTCAAAACTGGCAAATTTTTCAGAAAGATAGTATGAAGAGGTAATTTTTACTCACTCTTTTTTTTTAAAAAAGTAAATGGATAAAAGCTCAACATCAGGAATTATTAGACTCATGCAAATCTAGTCTACAAAAAGGTTTCAACTCACACCAGTCGACTGACCATCAGCAAAACATCTACAAGCAATAAATGCTGAAGTGGTTTTAGAGAACTGTGTACCCTCTAGCCGCTGTTGAGATGTAAAGTGGTAACAGCTAATAATGAGAACAGAAAGGAGCTGCGTTTAAAAGTAAAAATTGAGATAACATTGGATCCAGTGGGCCCACCGCTGGGCCTCTCACCTCAGAAGAACAGAATCCAGAAGACATACGCTACAGCAGCAGCACTGCAGCCATATTTACAATAGAGAAGACATGGAAGCAACGAAAATGTCCATCAACAGATGAATGGATAAAGAAGAAGTGGTCCCTGTACACAATGGAATATTACTCCACTAAAAAATATAAATTAATTTTAAAAAACAAACATTAGTAAGGAGACATAAGCTTTTGGGGGTTTATCCGGGCACATTCCACTCTAATTTATAACTGAGGAACACCACTGGCAGGAAGGTCTGTTTCCCTAGGTACCAGAGTGGGGAACGTAGAAATGCGGCCACCCTCTGACCGTTACCTGCAACAGCAACTTTAAAATCTGTGCTAATGGTCACTTCATATGCACAAGTACTGCAGAGCTGTAAATGAAAACTGCCCTCAAAATGTCTTGACACAGGTAAACACCAAAAAATTTCAAAATGTGGCACATACAAAAGGAAACAATTTGAAGATGTAAGCTGTACTCAGAGTTTGAAAAGTAAAAGGACATGCCTGAAAGCTCAATTTCAAGTGATTATGAGACACATGCAAATCCAACCACAAAGAGGTAACAGGTCACACCACTCAGAATAACCATCAGCAAAAAAACTACAAACAATCAATGCTGAAGGGGTTGTAGAGAAATGCATCCCCTCAATTTCAAGCGTGATGTAACCTGGTAAGAGCCACTAATCGGAACAGAATGGAGGTGCCTTTAAAGGTAAACATTGAGCTACTATATGATCCAGCAGGCCCACTCCTGGACCTATAAACTAAGAAGACAGAATTGGAAAGACACAGGCAGGCACATCTGCACTGCAGCATTATTACAATAGCCAAGATATGGAAGCAACCAAAAAGTCCATCAACAGATGAGTGGACAAAGAAGAACTGGTACATGTAAAGATGGAATATTAGCCAAGGAGAAAAATGAAACAATGCCATTTGCAGCACCATAGCTGAGTCTAGAGGTAATCACGCAGCTGGTAGTAAGTGAGAAAGCGAAAGACACATATTGTATGATTTCACTTATAGGTGTTACCTAAAAACTGATGCCAATGAAGATATTTCCACAGAGAAAGGTAATCACAAATTCATTAAACAAACTTATGGTTCACCAAATGGAAAGGTGTGAGGATTGGATACATTAAGATATTGGGGTTAACAGAGATATACAAACACATGTGAAATATATAATCACCAAAGACCTACGGCATACCAAGAGAAGATTACTCGACCTTGTGTCATAACCTACATGGGAAAAGGATCCGAAGAAGAGTAAATATATGTATATGTCTAAAAGAAACACATCTTGCACACCTAGAACAAACAAAACATTGTAATCAAATTTGGTGTGATAAATAATAAAAATTAAATTAAAAAAATGAACAAGAAGTAATGAGACATAAAGTTAAGGGGATTTTTCCTGCCACATTCCATTCTAATTTACAAACTAAGAACAAGACTTCCAGAAAGGCTCTGCTGCCCTAGCAACCAGAGTTGGGAATGGAGAAATGCTGCTGCCTTGTGGGCGTTTCCCACAATAGCAGCTTTAATCCCAGTGATAATGGTCACTAAATATTCACAATCATTGCAGACCTGTAAATGTCACCTGTCCTCAAAAAAAATCCTGGGGTCGAAAATCAACAAAAAAATTCAGAAGAGGGAAATCTTCCAAGAAGACAATTTCAGGAGGTATATTGTACTCACACATTTTTACTTTTTTTTTTTTTAACAGAAAATGGTGTGGAAAAATGCTGAACATTAGGAATTATTAAAGACATGCAAATCCAAATTACATAAACCTGTCAGCTCACACCAATCAGAATAGCCATCAGCAAAAATTCTGCAAATGATAAATGCTGAAGGGGTTGTGGAGAAATGCGTACCCTCAGTGCTAAGTGGGACGTGGTAAGTGCCACTAATGAAAACACAATGGAGGTGTTTTGAAAAGGTAAACGTTGAGCTACCAGTCAATCAAGTATACCCACTGATGGGTGTATCACCTGAGAAAATGCAAATCAAAAGTCACAGGCTGGCAATCCTGCACTCCAGCAATATTTACCATAGCCCACACTTGGAAGCAATGAAAATGTCCATCAACAGAGGAATGCACCAAAAAGAAGTGGTCCATGTACACAATGGACTATTACTCCACTAAAAAATATAAATTCAATTTTAAAAACAAACATAGGTAATGAGACATAAGCTTTTGGGGGTTTATCCAGGCACCTTCCACTCTAATTTATAACTGAGGAACACCACTGGCATGAAGGTCTGTTTCCCAAGGTACCACAGTGGGGAATGTAGTAATGCTGCTGCCCTCCAGCGGTTACCTGCAACAGCAGTTTTAATACCTGCGCTAATGGTCACTTCATATGAACAAGTACTGCAAAGGTGTAAATGAAACCTGCCCTCAAAATGTCTTGAGGGAGGTAATGGCCAAAAAATTTCAAAATGTGGCACATACTTCAAGAAAACTATTTGAAGAGGTAAGCTGTACTCACAGTATGAAAAAAAAGAACATGTCTTAAAGCTCAACTTCAAGGGATTATCAGATGGATGCAAATCCAACCACAAAGGTGTATTAGCTCACACCAGTCAGAATAACCATCAGAAAAAAAACTGCAAACAATAAATGCTGAAGGGATTGTGTAGACATGCATACCTTCAACTTTAAGTGGTACATAACCTGGTAAGAGCCACTAATGAGACAGAATGGAGGTGCCTTTAAAAGCTAAACATTGAGCTACCATATGATCCAGCAGGTACACTCCTGGAACTATAGCTTAAGAATACAGAATTGGAAAGACACAGGCAGGCAAATCTGTGTTGCACAGTATTACAATACCCAAGACATGGAAGCAACCAAAAAGTCCATCAACAGATGAGTGGACAAAGAAGAACTGGTACATGTACAGATGGAATATTAGCCAAGGAAAAATATGAAACAATGCCATTTGTAGCACCATAGATGAGTCTAGAGGTAATCATGCAACTTGTAGTAAGTCAGAAAGCAAAAGACACATATCTTATGATATCAGTTATAGGTGTTACCTAAAAATTGGTACCAATGAAGATATTTCCACAGAGAAGGCAATCACAGATTCATTAAAGAAACTTCTGGTTCACCAAATGGAAAGGCATGAGGATTGGATACATTAAGATATTGCACTTAACAGAGATATACAAACACATGTGAAATATATAATCACCAAAGATCTTTGGAATACCAAGAGAACACTACTCAACATTGTGTCATAACTGACATGGGATGGGGATCTGAAGAAAAAAACATATATGTATATGTGTAAAAGAACCACATCTTGCACACCAGGAACAAACAAAACATTGTAATCAAATTTGCTGTGATAAAAAATACAAATTAAATTAAAAAAACGAACAAGAAGTAATGAGACATAAAGCTAAGGGGCCTTTTCCTCAGTCATTCCATTCTAATTTACAACCTAGAACAGGACTTCCACTAAGGCTCTTTTGCCCTAGTAACCAGATTTGGTAAAGGAGAAATGCTGCCGCCTTGTGGCTGATTCACACAACAGCAGCTTTAAACCCAGCGCTAATTGTCACTTAATATTCAAAATAATTGCAGGCCTGTAAATAACACCTGCCCTCAAAAAAAATCCTGGGCTCGTAAATCAATCAGAAAATTCAAAATACCTCAACATTTCAAGAAGACAAGTTCAACAGGCAAAATTTACACACACTTTGTCTTTTCTTTCTTTCCTTTTTTTGTTGTTTAAAAAAAGGCATGGAAAAATGATCAACATCAGGAATAAATAAAGCCATGCAAATCCAATCTACAGCAACGTTCACCTCACAGCCGTGAGAATGATCATCAGCAAAAAGTTTAGAAAGAATAAAAGCTGAAGGAGTTTTAGAGAACTGTGTACCCTCTAGCTGCAGGGGGGATGTAAACTGTTAACAGCCAGTAGTGAGAAGAGAATGGAGGTGCATTTAAACGTAAAACTTGAGGTACCATGTGATCTGGTAGGCTCTTTGATGGGCCTATCACCTGAGCAGAGCAGAATCAAAAAGACACAGGCTGGCAATAGTGTACTGCAGCAAAATTTACCATAGCCAAGACTTGGAAGAAACCAAAATGTCCATCAACAGAACAACACGCAAAGAACAAGTGGTCCATGTACACAATGGAATATTAACCATGGAAAAGAATGAAACAGTGCCATTTGCACCACCATAGAAGGACCTAGAGATGATCACCCAACTTGAAATAAGAAAGAAACCAGAAGACACATATACTATGACATGACTTCTAGGTGTTACCAAAAAATTAATACCCATGAACTTATTTCCAAGAGAAGGACACGCATGGATTAAGAAAACAAAATGATGTTTAACCAAATGGAAAGGTATAAGGAATGAATGAATTAAGATATGGGGGTTAACAGACATGTACTAATACATATGAAATATATAATCACAAAATACCTATGGAATACCAAGAGAGGTCTACTCAACACTGTGTAATAACCTACATAGGAAAGGATCCAAAGATGAGTAGATAGATACATAGGTATGATAAACCGGATTCTGTACACCTAGAACAAGCACAACATTTTTATCACATTTGCTCTGATAAAAAATAAAAATTAAATTTAAAAAACAAACAAGAAGTAAGGAGACATAAGCTCTTCGAGATTTGCCCTGGCACATTCCACTCTAATTTGCAGCCTACTAACAGGATTTCCAGGAAGGATTTGTTGCCCAAAAACCCAGAGTTGCAAATGTAGAAATGCTGCCGCCTTGTGGTCGTTTCAAGCAAGAGAGGCTTTAAGCCCGCAGTTAATGGTCACTTAACATTCACAACGACTCAGGGCTGTAAAGGACACCTGCTCTCAAAAAATATCCTGAGCTAGGAAATGGCCAAAAAAATCCAAAACAGGCAAATTTTTTCAAGAAGATAGTATGAAGAGGTAAGATTTACTCACTCTTTTTTTAAAAACAGGAAAATGGATAAAGCCTCAACATCAGGAATTATTAGACTCATGCAAATCTAATCTACAAAATGGTTTCAACTCACACCAGTCGACTGACCATCAGCAAAAAGTCTACAAACAATAAATGCTGAAGGGGTTTTAAAGAACTGTGTACCCTCTAGCTGCTGATGAGATGTAAAGTGGTAACAGCCAATAATGACAACAGAAAGGAGCTGCATGTAAAAGTAAAAATTGAGCTACCATTCGATCCAGCAGGCGCACCACTGGGCCTCTCACCTGAGAAGACCAGAATCGAGAAGACACAGGCTGCAATAGCTGCACTGCAGCCATATTCATAATAGCCAAGACATGGAAACAACCAAAAAGTCCATCAGCAGAAGAATGGATAAAGAAAAAGTGGTCTATGTAATCAGTGGAATATTAGACATGGAAAACAATGAAACACTGTTCTTTGTGGCACCATAGATGAGCCTAGAGATACTCACAGAACATGAGGTAAGTCAGAAAGCAAAAGACATATGTCCTATGATATCACTTATAGGTGTTATCTAACAACTGACACAAATGAACATATTTCCACAGAGAAAGAAACACACAGACTTAGAAAACAAACTATGCTCATCTAAAAGGAAAGGTGGGGGGAATGGGTAAATTAAGATTAGGGTTACCATACATATACAAACACCTATTAAATACATATAACAAAAAGACCGACCATATAGCAAGGAGGTTTACAGAACACGCTATAATACTTAACATGGTAAGATGTTCTGTACATGAATAGACAAATATAATGTACAAATGAACCAGATTGTGTACACCTACGACAAACCATATTCTAATTATTACCCTGATTAAAAAAATTAAAACAACGAACAAGAAGTAATGAGACATAAACTCATGGGCTTTTTCCTGGCACATTCCATTCTAATTTACAACCTAGGAACACGACTTCCAGAAAGACTCTTCTGCCCTAGTAACCAGATTTGGGAATGGAGAAATGCGGCTGCCTAGTGGTCGTTTCCCGCAACAGGAGCTTAAACCCAGTGCTAATGGTCACTAAATAGTCACAATCATTGAAGGCCTGTAAATGACACCTACCCTCAAAAAAAATCCTGGGGTCGAAAATCGACCAAAAAATTCAAAAGAGGGCACCTTCCGAGAAGACAATTTCAAGAGGTATATTGTATTCCCGCTTTTTTTTCTTTTATTTTTAATAGAAAAGAAAAAGGTGTTTAAAACTGGGGAACATTAGGAATTGTTGAAAACATGCAAATCCAAATTACAAAAACCTGTCAGCTCACACCAGTCAGAATGGCCATGAGCAAAAATTCTGCAAACAATAAATGCTGAAGGGGTTGTGGAGAAACGCGTACCCTCAGTGCGCGTTTGGGACGTGGTAAGAGCGGGACGTGGTAAGTGGTAAGTGGTAAGTTGGACGTGGTAAGAGCCACTAATGAAAACACAATGGAGGTGCTTTGAAAAGGTAAACATTGAGCTACCAGTCAATCAAGCATACCCACTTCTCGGCCTATCACCTGAGAAAGTAAGAATCAAAAGCTCACAGGCTGTCAATCCTGCACTCCAGCAGTATTTACCACAGCCAACACTTGGAAGCAATGAAAATGTCCATCAACAAAGGAATGCACAAAGAAGAAGTGGTCCATGTACACAATGGAATATTACTCCACTAAAAAATATAAATTAATTTTAAAAAACAAACATAAGTAAGGAGACATAAGCTTTTGGGGGTTTATCCGGGCACATTCTACTCTAATTTATAATTGAGGAACACCACTGGCAGGAAGGTCTGTTTCCCTAGGTACCAGAGTGGGGAACGTAGAAATGCTGCTGCCCTCTGGCCGTTACCTGCAACAGCAGCTTTAAAACCTGTGCTAATGGTCACTTCATATGCAAGGCTGTAAATGAAAAGTGCCCTCAAAATGTCTTGATGCAGGTAAATGCCAAAAATTTTCAAACTGTGGCACATACAAAAGGAAACAATTTGAAGAAGTAAGCTGTAATCATAGTTTGGAAAATAAAAGGACATACCTGAAAGCTCAATTTCAAGGGATTACCAGACACATGCAAATCCAACCAAAAACATGTATCAGCTCACACCAGTCAGAATAACAATCAGCAAAAAAAAATACAAACAATCAATGCTGAAGGGTTTGTGGTGAAATGCATACCCTCAACTTTAAGTGGGATGTAACCTGGTAAGAGCCACTAATGAGAACAGAATGGTGGTGCCTTAAAAGGTAAACACTGAGATACCATATGATACAGCAGGGCCACTCCTGGGCCTATAACATAAGAAGACAGAATTGGAAAGACACAGACAGGCAAATGTGCACTGCAGCAGTATTACAGTAGCCAAGACATGTAAGCAAGCAAAAAGTCCATCAAGAGGTGAGTGGACAAAGAAGAACTGGTACATTTACAGATGGAATATTAGCTAGGGAAAAAAATGAAACAATGCCTTTTGCAGCACCATAGATGAGTCTAGAGGTAATCACGCAAATTGTACTAAGTCAGAAAGCAAAACACACATATTCTATAATATTACTTATAGGTGTTAGCAAAAAATTGATACCAATGAATATATTTCCACAGAGACAGGCAATCACAGATTCATTTAACAAACTTATGGTTCACCAAATGGAAAGGTGTGAGGATTGGATACATTAGGATATTGGGGTTAACATAGATATAGAAACACATGTGAAATATATAATCACCAAAGACCTATGGCATACCAACAGAAGACTACTCAACATTGTGTCATAACCTACATGGGAAAAGGATCTGAAGAAGAATAGATATATGTATATGTGTAAAAGAACCACATCTTACACACCTAGAAGAAACAAAACATTGTAATCAAATTTGCTCTGATAAAAAATAAAAATGAAATTAAAAAAAGATCATGAAGTAATGAGACATAAACTTAAGGGGCTTTTTGCTGGCACATTGCATTCTAATTTACAACCAGAACACGAATTCCATTAAGGCTCTGTCATCACTAATAAAGCATCTTTATAAGCAATGTTGAAAGTAGCTTAATAGAAGTCTCACTAATTATTGATAGTAACAAGAAAACGAACAAAAGCAAAAATCTCACTGCAAAAAGTATACATAGAGTAAGGGTAATAGATCAAACACTTATTAAGCTTCTGTAAGAATAAAAGGCAACAGTAGGATTTTTCTTTTAAAAAGAGAGGGCCCAAATAAATCAGAAACGAAAGAGATGATGTTACAACAGACACCACAGAAATACAAAGTATCCTAAGATACACACAGGGTAACTCAGCTCTCAGACTGGACAGAGCCCACTTTCCATTCCCCTGTACATGACTTACAGGAGCCTCAGGAACTGAGGAGGGGATCCCTGACAGGAGACACCAGATAGAAGATGTTAGGCCTTAACATGACTGCATTCATCTTAAACGTGCCTGAACTACTTTCACACGAGATGGTTTTGTCCTGTATGTACATCGGCACCTCTAGTCGGAACTGCAGATCTTTGGCTCCACCACCTCTACTGACAGCATTAGCTTCACCTGCTGTGGACTGTCTCCTATAAGATTTGCAGAACCACAAAGCATCGAAGATTCACAGGACCCAGAGCCTGTGCAACTCCACTCAGTGTCTCAGAGTCTCAACTCCACTCAGAGACCCGGAGTCTCAACAGAAACTCCACTCTTGGAGGGCACACACAAAGTAGTGTGCACATCAGGACCCAGGGGAAGGAGCAGTGACCCCGTAGTAGACTGACCAGACCTACCTGTTAGTTTTAGAGGGTCTCCTGCAGAGGCGGGGTGTGGCTGTGGCTCACCATGGGGATAATGACACTGGCGGCAGAAGTTCTGGGAAATATTCCTTGGCATGAACCCTCCTAGAGTACGCCATTAGCCCCACCAAGAGCAAGATAGGCTCCAGTGCTAGGTCGCCTCAAGCCAAACAACCAACAGGGAGGGAACCCAGCCCCATGCATCAGCAGACAAGTGGATTAAAGTTTTATTGAGCTCTGCCCACCAGAGCAACACCCAGCTCTACCCACCACCAGTCCCTCCCATCAAGGAAGCTTGCACAAGCCTCTAAGATAGACTCATCCACCAGAGGGCAGACAGCAGAAGCAAGAAGAACTACAATTCTGCAGCCTGTGGAAGGAAAACCACATTCACAGAAAGATAGACAAGATGAAAAGGCAGAGGACTTTGCACCAGATCAAGGAACAAAATAAAACCCCAGAAAAACAATGAAATGAGGTGGAGATAGGCAACCTTCCAGAAAAAGTATTCAGAATAATGATATTGAAGATGATCCAAGACCTTGGAAAAAGAATGGAGGCAAATATCGAGAAGATACAAGAAATGCTAAACACAGACCTAGAAGAATTAAAGAACAAACAGCTAGAAGAATTAAAGAACAAACAAACAGAGATGAACAATAAAATAACTGAAATAAAAAATACACTAGAAGGAATCAATTGCAGAATAACTGAGGCAGAAGAACGGAGAAGTGACCTGGAAGACAGAAAGGTGGAAATCACAGCCGTGGAACAGAATAAAGAAAAACGAATGAAAATAAATGAAGACAGCCTAAGAGACCTCTGAGACAACATTAAACGCAACAACATTTGCATTATAGGGTTCCCAGAAGGAGAAGAGTGAGAGAAAGGACCCGAGAAAATATTTGAAGAGATTATAGTCGAAAACTTCCCTAGCATGGGAAAGGAAATAGCCACCCAAGTTCAGGAAGCACAGAGAGTCCCAGGCAGGATAAACCAAAGGAGGAAAATGCCGAGACGCATAGTAATCAAATTGACAAAAATTAGAAACAAAGAAAAATTATTGAAAGCAACAAGGGAAAAATTACAAATAACATACAAGGGAGCTCCCAAAAGGTTAACAGCTGATTTCTCAGCAGAAACTCTACAAGCCAGAAAGGAGTGGCATGATAAATTTAAAGTGATGAAAGGGCAGAATCTACAAACAAGAGTACTCCACCCAGCAAGGATCTCATTCAGATTCCACAGAGAAATCAAAAGCTTTACAGACAAGCAAAAGTTAAGAGAATTCAGCACCATGAAATCAGCTCTACAACAAATGCTAAAGGAACTTGTCTAAGTGGGAAACACAAGAGAAGAAAAGGACCCACCAAAACAAACCCATAACAATTAAGAAAACAGTAATAGGAACATACATATCGATAATTACCTTAAACGTGAATGGATTAAATGCTCCAACCAAAAGACACAGGCTCACTGAATGGATACAAAAGCAAGACCCATATATATGCTGTCTACAAGAGACCCATTTCAGACCTAGGGACACATACAGACTGAAAGTGAGGGGATGGAAAATATATTCTACGCAAGTGAAAATCAAAAGAAAGTGGGAGTAGCAATATTCATATCAGATAAAATAGTCTTTAAAATAAAGAATGTTATAAGCGACAAGGAAGTACACTACAGAATGATCAAGGGATCAATCCAAGAGGAAGATATAACAATTATAAATATATATATATCCAACATAGGAGCACCTCAATACATAAGGCAACTGCTAACAGCTATAAAAGAGGAAATCGAGAGTAACACAATAATAGCGGGGGACTTTAACACCTCACTTACACCAACGGAGATCATCCAGACAGAAAATTAATAAGGAGACACAAGCTTTAAATGACACAATAGACCAGATAGATTTAATTGATATTTATAGGACATTCCATCCAAAAACAGCAGATTACACGTTCTTCTCAACCGCACACGGAAGATTCTCCAGGATAGATCACATCTTGGGTCACAAATAAAGCCTCAGTAAATTTAAGAAAACTGAAATCATATCAAGCAGCTGTTTCAACCACAATGCTATGAGATTAGAAATCAATTACAGGGAAAAAACGTAAAAAACACAAACACATGGAGGCTAAACAATACGTTACTAAATAACCAAGCGATCACTGAAGAAATCAAAGAGGAAATCAAAAACTACCTAGAGACAAATGACAACAAAAACACGATGATCCAAAAACTATGGGATGCAGCAAAAGCAGTTCTAAGAGGGAAGTTTATAGCAATGCTAGGCTACCTCAAGAAACAAGAAAAATCTCAAATAAACAATCTAACCTTACACATAGAGGAACTAGAGAAAGAAGAGCAAAACCCAAAGTTAGTAGAAGGAAAGAAATCATAAAGATCAGAGCAGAAATAAATGAAATAGAACCAAAGAAAACAATAGCAAAGATCAATAAAACTAAAAGCCGGTTCTTTGAGAAGATGAACAAAAATGATAAACCTTTAGCCAGACTCAAGAAAAAGAGGGAGAGGACTCCAATCAATAAAATTAGAAATGAAAAAGGAGAAGTTACAACAGACACCACAGAAATAGAAAGCATCATAAGAGACTACTACAAGCAACTCTATGCCAATAAAATGGACAACCTGGAAGAAATGGACAAATTCTTAGAAAGGGATAACCTTCCAAGACTGAACCAGGAAGAAATAGAAAAAATGAACAGACCAATCACAAGTAATGAAATTGAAACTGTGATTAAAAATCTTCCAACAAAAGCCCAGAACTAGTTGGCAACACAGGTGAATTCTATCAAACATTTAGAGAAGAGCTAACACCCAACCTTCTCAAACTTTTCAAAAAAATTGCAGGAGAAGGAACACTCCCAAACTCATTCTATGAGGCCACCATCACCCTGATACCAAAACCAGACAAAGATACTACAAGAAAAGAAAATTATAGACCAATATCACTGATGAATATAGATGTAAAAATCTTCAACAAAATACTAGCAGACAGAATCGAACAACACGTTAAAAGTATCATACACCATGATCACGTGTGGTTTATCCCAGGGATGCAAGGATTCTTCAGTATACACAAATCAATCAATGTGATACACCATATTAATAAATTGTAGAATAAAAACCATATGATCATCTCAATAGATGCAGGAAAAACTTTTGAGAAAACTCAACAGCTATTTATGATAAAAACACTCCAGAAAGTGGGCATAGAGGGAACCTACCTCAACATAATAAGGCCATATATGACAATCCCACAGCAAACATCATTCTCAATGGTGAAACACTGAAAGCATTTCCTCTAAGATTAGGAAGAAGACGAGGATGTCCACTCTCGCCACTATTATTCAACATAGTTTTGGAAGTCCTAACCACAGCAATCAGAGAAGAAAAAGAAATAAAAGTAATAAAAATTGGAAAAAAAGAAGTAAAATTGTCACTGTTTGCAAATGATATGACAGTATATATACTGAAACCTAAAGATGCAACCAGAAAACTGCTAGAGGTAATCAATGAATTTGGTAAACTTGCAGGATACAAAATTAATGCACAGAAATCTCTTGCATTCCTACACACTAACAATGAAAGATCAGAAAGAGAAATCAAGGAAAAAAAGCATTACCATTGTAACAAAAAGGATAAAATACCTAGGAATAAACCTACCTAAGGAAGTAAAAGACCTGTACTCAGAAAACTATAAGACACTGATGAAAGAAATCAAAGATGATATAAACAGATGGAGACATATACCATGTTCTTGGATTAGAAGAATCCATATTGTGAAAATGACTATACTACCCAAAGCAATCTACAGATTCACTGCAATCCCTATCAAATTACCAGTGGCATTTGCTACAGAACTAGAACAAAAAATCTGAAAATTTGTAGGGAGACACAAAAGACCCCGGATATCCAAAGCAGTCTTGAGGGAGAAAAAAAGAGGTGGAGGAATCAGACTTCCTGACTTCAGACTATACTACAAAGCTACAGTAATCAAGACAATATGGTACTGGCACAAAAACAGAAATATAGATCAATAGAACAGGATAGAAAGCCCAGAGATAAACCCACGTACCTATGGTTAACTAATCTATGACAAAGGAGGCAAGGATATACAATGGAGAAAAGACAGTGTCTTCAGTAAGTGGTGCTGGGAAACCTGGACAGCTACATGTAAAAGAATGAAATTAGAACACTCCCTAACACCATACACAAAAATAAACTCAAAATGGATTAGAGACCTAAATGTAAGACCAGAGACTATAAAACTCTTAGAGGAAAACATAAACAGAACACTCTATGACATCAATCACAGCAAGATCCTTTCTGACTCACCTCCTAGAGAAATGGAAATAAAAACCAAAATTAAAAAATGGGACCTAATGAAACTTAAAATCTTTTGCACAGCAAAGGAAAACATAAACAGGACAAAAAGACAACCCTCAGAATGGGAGAAAATATTTTCAAATGAAGCAAATGACAAAGGATGAATCTCCAAAATTTACAAGCAACTCATGTAGCTCAATATCACAAAAACAAACAACCCAATCCAAAAATGGGCAGAAGACCTAAACAGACATTTCTCCAAATAAGATATACAGGTTGCGAACAAACACATGAAAGGATGCTCAACATCACTAATCATTAGAGAAATGCAAATCAAAACTACAGTGAGGTATCACCTCACACCAGTCAGAATGGCCATCAACAAAAAATCTACAAACAATAAATGTTGGAAAGGCATTTATTGGAGAAAAGGGAACCCTCTTGCACTGTTGGTGAGAATGTAAATTGATATAGCCACTATAGAGAACGGTATGGAGGTTCCTTAAAAACTAAAAATAGAACTACCATACAACCCAGCAATCCTACTCCTGGGCATTTACCCTGAGAAAACCATAATTCAAAAAGAGTCACGTATCACAATGTTCATCGTAGATCTATTTACAATAGCCAGGACATGGAAGCAACCTAAGTGTCCATCGACAGATGAATGGATAAAGAAGATGTGGCACATATATACAATGGAATATTACTCAGTCATAAAAAGAAACGAAATTGAGTTATTTGTAGTGAGGTGGATGGATCTAGAGTCTGTCCTACAGAGTGAAGTAAGTCAGAAAGAGAAAAAGAAATACCGTATGCTAACACATAATATGGAATCTAAAAAAAAATGTTTATGAAGAACATACGGGCAGGAGAGGATTAAGGACACAGACGTAGAGAAAGGACTTGAGGACACGGGGATGGGGAAGGGTAAGCTGGGACAAAGTGAGAGAGTGGCATGGACACATATACACTACCAAATGTAAAACTGATAGCTACTGGGAAGCAGCCACATAGCACAGGGAGATAAGCTCGGTACTTTGTGACCACCTAAAGGGGTGGGATAGGGAGGGTGAGAGGGAGATGTAAGAGGGAGGCGATATGGTGTTATATGTATACGTATAGCTGATTCACTTTTTTATACAGCAGAAACTAACACACAATTGTAAAGCAAATATACTCCAATAAAGATGTAAAAGAAAAAAAAAAAAGAAAGCCCAGAGATAAACCTACACACGTAAGGTCCACTAATCTATGACAAAGGAGGCAAGGATATACAATGGAGAAAAGAGAGTCTCTTCAATAAGTGTTGCTGGGAAAAATGGACAGCTACATGTAAAAGAAAGAAATTAGAACACTCCCTAACACCATACACAAAAATAAACTCAAAATGGATTAGAGACTGAAATGTAAGACTGGACACTATAAAACTCTTAGAGGAAAACATAAGAAGAAGACTCCTTGACATAAATCACAGCAAGATCTTTTTTGATCCACCTCCTAGAGTAGTGGAATAAAAAACAAAAATAAACAAATGGGACTTAATGAAACTTAAAACCTTTTGCAAAGCAAAGGAAACTACAAACAAGATGAAAAGACAACCCTCAGAATGGGAGGAAATATTTGCAAATGAATCAATGGACAAAGGATTAATCTCCAATATATATAAACAGCTCATGCAGCTCAACAGTAAAAAAAACAAACAACCCAATCCAAAAATGGGCAGATGACCTAAATAGACATTTGTCCCAAGAAGACATACAGATGGCCAAGAAGTACATGAAAAGCTGCTCAACATCACTAATTATTAGAGAAATATAAATCAAAACTACAATGAGGTATCACCTCACACCTGTTAGAATGGGCATCATCAGAAAATCTACAAACAACAAATGCTGGAGAGGATGTGGAGAAAAGGGAACCCTCTTGCACTGTTGGTCGGAATGTAAATTGATACAGTCACTATGGAGAACAGTATGGAGGTTCCTTAAAAAACTAAAAATAGAATTACCATATGACCCAGCAATCCCACTACTGGGCATATACCCAGAGAAAACCATAATTCAAAAAGACACATTCACCACAATGTTCATTGCAGCACTATTTACAATAGCCAGGTCATGGAAACAACCTAAATGCCCGTAGACAGATGAATGGATAAAGATGTGGTTTGTATATAAAATGGAATATTACTCAGCCATAAAAAGGAATGAAATTGGGTCATTTGTCGAGACGTGGATGGATCTAGAGAATGTCATACAGAGTGAACTATGTCAGAAAGAGAAAAACAAATATCGTATATTAATGCATATATGTGGAACCTAGAAAAATTGTACAGATGAACCAGTTAGGAGGGCACAAATAGAGACACAGATGTAGAGAACAAATGTATGGACACCAAGGGGGAAAGTAGCGGGGGGTGGTGGTGGTGGGATGAATTGGGAGACTGGGATTGACATATATACACTTATATGTATAAAATAGATAACCAATAAGAACCTGTTGTATAAAAAAAAAATAAAATAAAATTCAAAAATTAAAAAAATAAATATTTTAAAAAATAAAACAGAAAAAAAGTTCTTTCCTTCTCATAGACGTATTATATGAATGAATTATTTCCATGGTTATATCTATAAATACAAAAAGAGGAATAAAACCTACCTTGAACCAAAAAAGAAAAAAGGAAATAAAAAAGCAGAACCCACCAGTCATACAGAGGAAAACGCTATCAGGGCACTTGCTCCAGTGGTAAACAATTCTGAGGTTGGCCAGAGGTGGGGAATCGTCTCTCATGCAGCCAGTGGCTCCCCCCGCAAGGAGCGTCCTCATTGCAAAGCTGGTGGATGGTTCCGAGGCATCTCTGAGTAAACGTGAGCTGAGCCCCAGGCCAGCTGCTGCTGAACTGTTCCTACCCTTCCCAGATAGAACACCTGAATGTGTGCAAGGACTTTAAAGCCTAGAGAAGGGGTTTGGAGCCACACCACCGACAGCACGCAGTCCCGAGTTGGTGCCTGCAGGCCAGCCAGGATGGTTGTGGCCCCGGGCGCTCTTCTGGAAGCTTTCCATTTCCCTGCTTGAGTTACCCCTCCTGTCCTGGCCCTCACTGCTTTTTTCCTTCCACACCTCTGTCCAGGGAGAAATTCCAACGGCAGGTATGGGTGACACATCCTCTTCTTTAGCAGGTGGCAGCCCGGCAACTCCTGCAGAAAGTCCAGCAGAGCCCCACTCACACCGGGCCACCCATAGAGCCGTGGGCCCTACTCCCTCCCACCAGCCCAGCCCCGAGACTGCTGACGGGGCAGAGAATATGGCGTCAGGCACAGCTGCAGGGGCTCTTGTTGCCTGGAGTCGGTGTTTATATTGACCTCAACCCAGGCACACCTGGGGAGGGCTGGCTGGCCGGGTCAGGCTGCCCAGGTCAGGCAATCCTCGCCCATCAGGTGCTCATAGTTGCAGAAAATGGGGCTTGATGCACCGGCCAGGTAAAGGAACAAGTGTAGGGTTCTGAGAGTCAGGATAGACAAGGGGCTGCAGCTCTGCCTTGTTTTCTAATCATTTTATCTGGTCCATGATTGGGCGACATCTTCAAGCAGACCCTCTCCTAATGAGAAGAAGCCAGGAGTAAGGGAGAGGAGGGGTGGTGGGTGGAGACAGAGGCCTGGTGCCCCGGCTGCAGTGGAAGCCTCTGGAAGACCAGGCAGAGTGAGGTCGCACAGAGTGAAGCCCAGGGTCACAGACCTGTTGGAGGTGCTGTTTGTTAGTTCAAGTCCTGCCCTGAGGTGCTCTGCGTCAGCTCTGACCACCAGGTGAGCTGGGGGTGCTCTGCAATGAGGGCTTTGTGCACGGTTACTGTGTGCCCAGCCCTGCCGGGGTACCTGCCCAGGTGAGCTCTGTATCCTGGGAGGGGCCTACCCATGAAAGACCCATTGGCTGCTGGGTGCCAGCCCAGGTGAGCTCCATATCCTGGGGGAGGCCTGACCACGAGAGCCCCGTGGGCTGCTGGGTACCTGGTAAAGGACATCAGGACACTCAGTGAAGCCACCGAGGATATACATCCAGTAGTTCCTAATTCCTACACACTGTTCATCATTCTACTATCCACCAGCACCTGGTATTCTGTATTAGACTTAAAAGATGCCTTCTTCTGTATTCCATTAGTCCCAGAGTCACAAGAAAGTTTAGCCTTTGACTGGCAGGAGTCAACATACAACAAAAAGAGTACTGCTGGGTCGTCCTACCACAAGGGTTCAAAAATTCCCCCACCATCTTTGGGGAAACTTTAGCTAAAGACCTAAAAGATCTACTTCTGGAGAAGGGAACCCTCCTTCAATGTGCAGACTACATTCTGATCGCCAGCCCTACTAAGGAGGTCTCTGAACTACCTAGCCAATAAAGGATAGAAGGTGTCCAAGAAAAAGGCTCAAATATCACAGACTAAGGTGACTTGCCTGGGCTTCATTCTCACAGAAGGTCGGAGAAGCCCATCCCAGGAAAGGAAAGAAGCCATTTGCAGCCTTAACTTCCTAAAACAAGAAGACAGCTTAAGGGTTCCTGGGGAGGCCGGGGTTTGCTGCATCTGGATCCCTAACTACAGTCTAATAGCTGGGCCTCTATATGAAACATTGAAAGGAAAAGATGATGATCCTTTTGAATAGAATCCAGAAGCAGCCTTTCAAGAATGGAAAGAGCAGTTAATTCAGGCCCTTGCCCTGGACCTCCCAAATTTAGCTAAACCCTTTGACCTTTACCTTCCCCGTAGAAGGGAAATCACCCTTGGAGTATTAGTGCAAAAACTGGGACCACTTGAAATGGAACAATGCAAGAATGCCCTCCAGGTAGGAGAAACTACGGTAACCAAGGGCTGGGCCCACCGCCCCATCCAGCCAGGATACTGGGGGTATCTAAAAACCTGGAAATCAGCAGCCCACAAGGCCAGCTCCCTCCTAAGGGAAAAGGACCCCACTTGGTGATCCTAACCACCCACCTTGCCCTGAAGTTGCAGGGAATGCTCCGTGGGCACACTGACCTCGAGTGAGGAGGCCCTCAAGCTCCAACCTCCAGTGAGACAACCTGGGACAACGGGCCCCCATGACGACTTGTGTGACCACCACTTGACCTGGAGCTTCTCTCAGAAAACAACAAGAGTGTGCCCCAAAAGAGCACACTACTGATTGCAGGAATTACTGCACCCAGAGGCAAGGTAATAAGCTTGGTGGGGGAACAATATATAACGCTGTCACCATAGAAAAGCCAACAGCCACCGCGGTGACGGTGGCCAATGAGACCGGCTGGACTCCTAGCTACTTCAGAAGTCCGTTGACTCAGTGGCCGTCATGGTCCTGGATCACCACCGTCCCTGGACTGTCTGGGAGTTGAGCAGGCAGAGCTCTGACACCTGGTGCTGTTTTTAAGTTAATTCAGTGGCCTAATTGAAAAAAGCGCAGACTACTGGTCAGAGCATCTAGGCTGGCAGAAACCGTCAGCCAATGTGGCCGAACAAATGGGGGCTGGGGTAAAACCGGGCCCCCCAGCGTCTCTGGGCAGCTCTCTCCTGGACCCTTAAAGGTCATTAGAATCTATAACACTTCACATGCTGGTGCTCAGGCGGACGAGCAGTGAGGCAGGAGGCCTGAGGACAATCAACCTCACCTGGAGGCTGCCGGGGAGAAGTTCTGTCCTTCCCCCCGGGTATGAGAACACCCAACTCAGCACAAAGCATTTACTGAAGAGGGGTCTGCACCCTCATCGCCCCAAGAATGAGGAATGGGACAAAAGGCAGAGGAGGGGATTGTCACCGGCAAAGCCCATTAAAAATTCATGGGAGATAAAAATAGAATCTGAGCAATAAAATAAAGTCTAACCTTTTTTTCCTTCGTGCTTTGTCTAATTTCACTTGCTCCTACGGTTCCGCATGAAGAGGCCTCACACCCGGCACTTCAGACACGATTTTCTAGTGCAAAATGGTTGGGCCAACACCTCACCTCGCGGGGCCCAGTGCAGACTCCACGACATAGAGCCTGAGCGGCCGCCAACCTGGCCCTCGAGAGCTCCGCCCCCTCCCACCCGCTGACGCTGACGGGATCCCTACCAGCAGCCCGGCCCACAGCCCGCAGGGGAGCGCACTCTCTCACCTCTCCATTCTCTGATCAAAATATAAAGTTATCCTTTGCTTCTGAACCAAGCTCAGTCTCATTCTGTTGGCTCCAATGACACTGGGCAGGGGGACCCTTGTTGGGGCCCACTCTGGAGGATCAGTAACAGAAATTGAGAACATTGTAACTTCAATGAACAGATGTGTGAGCCAAAATGTAATTAACATAGAGCAGTGTATAAGGCTCACGTAAAATAAGATGTTTCTAACACTTCCATTTGATATTTCCATCACTTTATTATAAGCAAGTTCAGTGGAGGGGTTTGTCTTATTTGTCAGGTCAACATTAGAGAAATGACGTGATTTCTTTCCAAGTATGTACATCTAATAATCTTAGTTGAAGCTTCAATCTTTTTTTGAATGCTTTTCCATTGAAAATGATACCTCTCTTTCAGCTCCCCCATTTCTGAGAAGGACAAAATCTTATAATTTATTACTACCAAAGGGGAAAGGTGGGAGGAGGGATAATAAACAGTTTGGGATTAACACATACACACAGCTATGTATAAAATACATCATCAACAAGGAACTACTGTATAGCACAGGGAACTACACTCAATATTTTGTAGTAACCTATAAGGAGAAATAATCTGAATAAGAATAGATATCTATATCGACATCATCTATCAACAACAGATAAAATGTAACCTAAGGGAGGCCGATGGTAAGAGCTTCTGACCCTGAACACTTCAATCATCTAAAGCTCGGACTCTGCCTACTGCCCAAGGCCCTTAATGAACATACATGTACCCGTAGCTTACAAATTCCCCAGTTTGGAGTTCAGGGAGACACTGACGTGGAAAAATCCCTGGTATTCTTACATACAGGGGACCCTTCCTACAGCTAAAACATGCCTGTGACACCCAGAAGATGGTACACCGTTTGATCGGGAAGAGTTTGGAAAAGGCACCTCATCTCCTCATCTCCTGGTAGTCGGGTTCACCCGTCCAGCCTCTTTCCTAACAATCTCCCGACTTGGGGATGTCAGCACCTTCAACATCCTGTTGCACACAGTTTGGAATTTGTCCAGAGGATGAAGCGGAAGGAGGAGAAACAATAAGAGACAAGCCCTAGGTGTTCGGACAGGCACATGCCACTCGAATTTCCAATCAGGCAGATGAATTGACCAAAGGCTAAGATGGCCCATGGAAACAGAATAGGGCTTGAGGAAATCCCGCTGTTTTGTGGCCAGTTCCCAAAAACACAAGCTGAAAAATGGAACTAAGGGGCACCAAAATTCACGAAACCACAGAGTTGAAAATGATATCTATCGTTGAAAAATGACTTTGGGTAAGTCACCGAAAAGGACTTGTAAGCAAGGGAGAATTGCAGGAAACGGATTTGAAGAGGAAGAAAGGACTCGCCGTTAAAGCACATGAAAAGGGGCTGAACATCGCCAACGATGCAGTTGGCCAAAAAGGGCGTATGCGTTTTTCTGAATATATTCAAGAAAAGGGCATACGCCCTTTTTAGCCAACCAAAAAGGTGGGCATTGCAAAACAACACTACAAAGAGTTACCACTTTGCATCAGTCGGAAGGGCCATCGTCATAAAGTCTAAAAACCAGAAATGCAGGACAGGGCAAGGAAAAAAGGGAACCCTCTGAGGCTGACAGTGGAAATGTAAATTGCCAATGGCCACTCTGGAGAAGTGTATTGTGTTTGCTAAAACATCTAAAAAAATGAGCTACAGAGCATAGGGCACTTCCACTCATGGGCGTATATCTTGAGAAAAACAAAAATCAACAGGACACAGGCACCCCAATGTTTACCGCCTCTCTGTTTAAAAAAGCCTCAACTTGGATACAACCTAAATGTCCTTGGAAGGAAAAAAAGGATAAAGAAGATGTGGTACTTATGTAGAGTGGAATATTACTCAGCCAGGAAATCAATGAAATAAGGCCAGTTGCAACAACTAGGGAGGAGTTACGTACAATCATTCTCAGTGACATAAGTCAGAAAGAAAAAGACACATATCATAAGATATCACTTACAGGTGGAATCAAAAATGGTTACACAGGAACTAAATTACAAAACAGAAACATAGTCAAATATGTAGAAAACACACTTAAGGCTGCTAAAGGGGAAAGGTGGGGAGGGGTGAGGCATTATCCAGGAGGTTGAAATTAGCAAAGATACCTTTCCAAATAACAAATAGGTAATCAGCAAGGCCTACAATATACCTCAAAGAACTGCACTCAGCACACTCTAGTCAATGGAAAAGAATATATATGACTGGTAAGAATCAGAAAAATAATTTATTGATGTCTCTCTGTAAGTGAATCAAGTGGACGTACAGCAGAAAGAAACAGAGCATTGAAAATCCGCTGTAACCAATATAATAATAAACTAAAAAAAAAAACAAAGACAGTGAGAGAGAGAGAAATTCTTACAACTTTTGCTCAGGGGCTGTGATGCAACCTGGATTGAACATATCTACACCTACAGGAGGATGAGACATAAGGCTGGACACTGTTCAGGCTGAGAGGATTGGGGAGGTTGGGTGACCAAATGCAGAACCTTTAAAGTAATACTGTGTGGTACCCATTCCATAGGTCCCAAATCTCCGTATTCAGGGGAATCTTCCTACAGCTAAAACACGCATGGGAAACCCAGAATATGGTACACTGTGTGATCAGGAAAGGTTTCTAAAAGGCACCTCATTTATTCATCTCCTGGTGCTCAAGTTCGCCACTGCAATTGCTTTACTAACAATCTCCCCACTTGGAGAATCAGCACCTTTCACCTCCTGTTTCGTACAGTTTGCAAATTGTCCGGGGGATAAAAGGGAAGACAGGGAACGAAAGAGAGACCAGCTCTTGGTGTTTGGACAGGACCATGTCACTCTAATTTCCAATCAGGAAGAAGAATTAACCAAAGGCTCAGCTTGCTCCCTGGAACCAAAATAGGGCCTGAGGAAATCTTGCGCTTTTGCGGGCAGCTCCCAAAAAACCGAGTTGAAAAATGGAGCTAAGGGGCACTGCAATTCACAAACTTGCAAGGCTATAAATAATAACTATCGTCCAAAAATATATTGAGATAAGGCAACAAAAAGGATTTGAAAGCAAGGCAGAATTTCAGGAAACACTTTTCAAGGGGTAGAGTGGACTCGCCTTTAAAGCACATGAAAAGAGGCAGAACTTCTCCAGTGATGCAGTTGGCCAAAAATATATATTCAGGAAATACATTCAGGAAAAACACATACGCCCTTTCTGGCCAACCAAACAAGTGGGCAATGCAAATCAGCACTACAAAGAAATCTCACTTTGCATCCGTCAAAAGGGCCATCGTGGAAAAGTGTAAAAACCAGAATTTCAGGACAGGCCATGGAGAAAAGGGAGCCTTTTTACGCTAATGTGGGGGATGTAAATTGCCAACGGCCACTCTGGAGAAGTGTATGGTGTTTCCCAAAACATCTAAAAAACACAGCTAGAGAGCATAGGGCACTTCCACTCATGGGCGTATACATTGGGAAAACTAAAAATCAACAAGACACAGGCACCCCAAAGTTTAGGGCTGCTCTGTTTACAAGAACCTCCACTTCGGTACACCTTAAATATCCCAGGAAAGAGAAAAATGCATAAAGAAGTAGTGGTACTTATGTACAATGGAATATCACTCAGCCACGAAATCAATGTCATAGGGCTAGTAGCAGCATAATGAGTGGATTTAGGTACGATGATTCTAAGTGAAATAAATCAGAGAGAAAAAGAAACTTATCATAAGATATCACTTAGAGGGGGAATCTAAAAATCGCTACACATGAAGTGAATTACAAAACAGAATAGAGTCACACATTTAGAAAAATCACTTATGGCTGCTTAAGGGGAAAAGTGAGGTGGGGTGATGCATAAAACAGGAGTTTAAAACTAGCAGAGATATCGTTCCATAAACAAAATATGTAATAGACAAGACCTATTCATTGCTCAATGAACTGGACTCAACAGACCCCATTCACCGCAGAATAATATATCTAACTAGTAAGAATCTTAAAAGGTATTTATTGATATCTCTCTGTAAGTGAATCAAGTGGGTGTAAAGCAGTATAAACACAGCAGTGAAAATCAGCTAAACCCCATTATTAAAAAAATTACAAAAAAGGAAAAAAACAAACAAAGACAGTGAAAGAGAGAGAAATTCTTACAAAATTCGTTCAGGGACTGTGATGCAACCTGGATTGACCACATCTAGACCCATAGCTGAATGAGACATAAGGCTGGATACTCTTGGGTCTGAGAGGATTGGTGACATTGGGTGAGCCAATGCAGACCCTTGAAAGTAATACTGCGTGGTACCCATTCCATGGGTCCCAAATCTCCAGTTTCAGAGAAATATTCCTACAGCTAAAACATGCATGGGAAACCAAGAGGATGGTACACCATGTGATCGGAAATGTTTATGAAACGCAACTCATCTATTCATCTCCTGGTGCTTGGGTTCACCATTCCACCCGCTTTATTAACAATCTCCCAACTTGGAGAATCAACACCTTTAACCTCCTGTTTCGTACAGCTTGCAATTTGTCCGGAGGATGAATGGGAAGAGGGGGAACCAATGAGAGACTAGCTCTAGGTGTTGGGACAGGCACAGGTCACTCTAATTTCCCATCAGGAAGAAGAATTAACCACACGCTCAGCCTGCCCTCCAGAACCAGAATAGGGCCTGAAGCAATTCTGAGGTTTTGCGGCCAGCTCCCAAAAAAGTGAGTTGAAAAATGGAGCTCAGGGGCACTGCAATTCACAAACCTGCAGAGTTATAAATGATAACTCTCATCCAAGAATATATTGAGGGAAGGCAATGAAGAGGGTTTGAAAGCAAGGCAGAATTGCAGGAAACAGATTTCAGGAGGTAAACTCAACTCGCCTTTAAGGAACATGAAAAGCAGCAAAACTTCGACAATGATGCAGTTGGCCAAAAAGGGCGTATGTGTTATTCTTTAATATATTCAGGAAAAACCCTTACTCCATTTTTGGCCAACAAAACAGGCGGGCAATGTAAATTAATACTACAAAGAGGTATCACTTCGCACCAGTCAGAATGGCCAGCCTCACAAAGTGTAAAACTTGAAATGCAGGACAGGGCGTAGAGAAAAGGGAACCCTGACAAGCTGATGGTGGGAATGTAAATTGCTAACAGCCACTCTGGAGAAGTGGGTGGTGAGTCCTTAAAAATCTAAAAACCAGAGCTTCAGAGCATATGGTGCTTCCACTCCTGGGCCTGTATCTTGGAAAAAACTTAAATTGACAGGACCCAGGCACTCCAAAATTTATGCAGCCCTGTTTACAAGAGCCTCTACTTGGAAGCTACCTAAAAGTCCTTGGAAGGAAGAATGGATAAAGAAATTGTGGTAGATATGTACAATGGAATATTATTCAGCCATGAAATGAATGAAATAAGGTCATTTGCAGCCACTCGGAAGGACCTAGATACATTCATATTAAGTGTCATAAATCATACAATGATAACTAACATATGATTACTTATCAGTGGAATCTAAAAATTGATACGAAGGTACTATCTTACAACACAGAAACAGAGTCCTAGACTTAGAACACAAACTTATGGTTACCAAACTGAAAAGGTGTGTTGGAGGCATAAATCATGAGGTTGGAGTTAGTATATACATATTTACAGAGAGAAAACTTGTAATCAACATGGACCTGCTGTAGAGCACTTGCAACTCTTCTCAACACCCTGTAGTAACCTCAATGGGAAAAGAATTCTGAAAAGAATATATAGTCATCTCTGTATAAATGAATCATGTCGGTATATATCAAAAAGGAACACAATGTGGTAAATCAACTATACGCCATTATAAATTTAAAATTAAATTACAGAAAAGAAATATGATCACTAAATTCGTTTAGTCGCCATGAATGTGCTAGTGTCACATCCCTGGACACAGACCCAATTTGGTCCCAAGGCTGGACTGTTGTGGGCCTGAGGACCTCGGGAGGATATGCCAGCTAATTCACCCCCCTTGAACATGTAGTACCTGGTCCCCTCTGCATGGGATCACAATCTCCAGATCTAAGTGTGCCCTCATACTACTAAACCAACCCTCTGACACCCAAAGGATGGTGGACTCTATGGGCTGGATGACATTTGGAAAATCACCTGGTCTCAACATATCCTGGTGTTTGGGTTCCGACCTCCAGACTCCTTCATTAGGGTCATCCCACTCTGCAACACAGCACCCTCAACAGGTGATTTTGCAGGGGTTTATACTTGTTCGGGGGATGAAGGGTAAGGGGGAAGAAGGAATGGGACAGAAGCCCTTACATGTTTGGTCAGGCATATTCCACTCTAATTTAAAACCCAGGAACAGGACTTTCCCTACATCTAAGGTTGTGTCAGTAACCAGAGAGGGACAGTAGAAATCCTGCCACCTTCTGTTTCCCATAACAAAAACTCTAAAACTGGACCTTATAGGCACTTCATATTCACAGTGCCTGTGGAGCTGTAAATGACAACAGCCCTCAAAAAATGTCTTGGGGTAGGTAATCGAAATAGACTTCAAAACAAGGCAACCTTTCAATAACCCTTTTTCAAGGGGTAAATTTTACTCACACTGTTCAAAAAAAAAAAGCACATATGAAGATGCTCACCATTGCTTTATTTTAGACACACGCAAATCAGATGTACAAAGAAGTATCACCTGGAACCACTCAGAATAGCCATCATCACAATGTCTACAAACAAGAAATGCTTCCGAGGGTGTGGAAAAAGAGAAACCTACAATTTTTTTTTTTAATTTGCGTTGGGTCTTCGTTGCTGCGCGTGGCTTTTCTATAGTTGCAGCAAGCGGAGGCTACTCATCGTTGTGGTACGCAGCTTTCTCTTTGTGGTGGCTTCTCTTGTTGTGGAGCACAGGATCTAGGCACACAGACTTCAGTAGTTGTGGCACGTGAGCTCAGTAGTTGTGGCTCGTGGGCTCTAGAGCGCAGACTCAGTAGTTGTGGCACACGGGCTTAGTTGCTCTGCGGCGCTTGGGATCTTCCTGGGCCAGGGCTCGAACCTGTGTGCTCTGCGTTGGCAGGTGGATTCTTAACCACTGCGCCACCACTTCTACGCTATTGGCGGCAATGCCAGTTAGTAACAGCCACTATGGAGCACAGAATGGAGGTTACCAGAGTAAGGGGAGGCGGGAGGGATAAATTGGAAATTGGGATTGACATATACACACCACTATATATAAAAGAGATAACAAATAAGGGCCTACTGTATAGCACAGGGAACTCTACTCAATACTCTGTAATGACCTGTATGGGAAAGGAATCCCAAAAGGATTGAGTATATGTATAACTGATTCACTCTGCTGTGCAGCAGAAAGTAACACAACATTGTAAATCAACTATACTCCAAAAAAATTGAAATTGAAATGAAATGAAATGAAATAAAATAAAATAGAGCTACCAGATGATCCAGCAAGTTCACTCCTGTGCGCATATCTGGAGGAAAGCAAAAATCGAAAAGACACATCTTCCCCAATGTTCCCTGCAACACTCTTTACAATAGCGAAGACATGGAAGCAACCAAAATGTCCATCAACATATGAATATAGGTAAAGAATATGTGGTACATATATATAATGGAATATGACTCAGCCATTAAATAGAAGAAAATAATGCCAATTGCAGTAACATGGATGGACCTAGAGATGATTGTACTAAGTGAAGTAAGTCAGACAGAGTAAGACAAATATTGTATGATATCACTTCTAGGTGGAACCTAAAAATTGATACAAATGAAATAAATTAAAAAACAGAGGCAGACTCTCAGACTTGGAAAACAAACTTATGGTTACCAAAGGGGAAAGGTGGGGGGTAGGGATAAATCAGGAACTTGGGGTAAACATACGAATACTACTCTATATAACATAGATAAGCAACAAGGACCTACTGTATAGCACAGGGAACTCTACTCAATATTCTGGGAATACCTTTATCAGAAAAGAATCTGAAAAAGAATGAATATATGCATACGTGTAACTGAATCACTTGCTGTGCATCTGAAATGAACACAACATTGTAAATCAACTATACTCCAATGAAATTTAAATTAAAAAATAAAGAAAATCACCTATATTTCAAAAGTAAAAAAGAACTGCCATATATTTTTATGGTTTGATAGCTTACATTTTTAGTGCTCAATATTATCCCATTTCCAGAATATATTAATACTATATCATTTCATTCACCTATTGGAGGACACCTTAGTTTCATTCACATTTTGGCAATGTTGAATTAGGTGCTATAAATATCCATATGCAGGTTTTGGTCTGGACGTATGTTTTAAACTACTTTCAGTAAATATCCATGAGAACACTTGCTGGATTGTACAGTAAGGGAATGTTCAATATTATAGCAAGTGTAAATCAGACCACCAAAGTAGCTGTATTATTTTTCATTTCCACCAATAACAAATGATATTTCCTATTGTTCCACATCCCCTACAGAATTTGTTCTTCTCATTGTTCACATTTTAGCCATTTTAAGTGTTACATAGTGGTATGTAATTGTATTTATAATTTGCTTTTTCCTGGCAGCATGTCATCTGGATTATTCTTCTGTTTACTTATATGCATAGTGTCTATTTTCTTTGGTGACGTGTCCATAAAGTACATTGGTCCACATTTAATTTAGGCTGCTTTCATTTTTTTCTACCCAATCTGTATTTATTTTATTTATTTTCGTACCTTATTGCATTACAAAGGACTTGGAGTAAAATATGGAAAAGGAGTCATGAAAGGGGACATCCTTGTTTTTACCTGAACTTAGTGGAAAAGCTTCATGTTTTTGACCATTAATCTTGATGTAAGATAAAAATTTCCTGTAGATCTTTGTTATCAACTTGAGAAAGCTCCAGTCTATTTCTTTAACTGAGAGTTTTTATGAAGAATGGGGGTTAGATTTTTTTCAAAGGTCTTCTGAATCTATTGATATGCTAATGATTGTCTTTAGGGTGTTGATATGATAGATAT